>NW_022985167.1:944944-984684 GCF_010093535.1 Lindgomyces ingoldianus | reverse complement strand
CTAAACTATATAAGTAAGGTAAGTAAACACTTATTACTATAAATAATAAATTTGCTATATTAATAATAACTACACTACTAGTTACTACTAAATAAAAACATTATAATAAAGGCATTATATTAGTATTAAGTTTTTAGTTTATTTCTTAGTAATAAGAAATTTTAGTTAAGATAGTTATACTTATTATATCTTATTTAAATTAGTTTTAAATTAGTTCTAAATATTTTTTATGCACTATAGATAAGAACTATTAGCTTATAAAAAAAAAGTAGTGTAATAATTCTATAAATTATTCTATCTTAGGTTGCTTAGATTCTATCTAAAGAGTTCTTATATTAGCTCTAACTATAACTTAACCTAGTCCTCTGCAGTTACTTTTATTCTCTTATGTATTTAGTTGCACCTTGCTTTTATAGCTAGCTTAGCAGTTTTCTAATATCCTTTTGTACAAGGCCTATAGGTGTGTTACGGCCAACAGTCAGACCGTAATGAACCAACTGGCTGTCCCACACAGCCCGAACGACGTCGGATGGAAGACGCTTAGCCCCGCGCTGAGCGAGTCACGTGACAGGACAGATGAGGAATGGCTCTGGCTTTTAGAGAAAGGCCTCGCCGAGTGCATTATCTAATAAGACATATAGGCTTGCAGGCTTGCAGGCTATGCAGGTAGCTTTGGAACCAGCATGCAGGCATGCAAAGCATGCAAACCTATGTATATAGCCCTGATCACAACTATAGTTAGAAGGTTGTGATTACTATTAAGTTTATTATTTAAGTCTTTACTACTTAATAAACTAAGAGACACTTAAACCTTTATAAAGAGGACAGTGTCGCCTTGTATATCTTGCACTATATATACCTCCACTCCTATCCTTACGGATCAGGTTTGCCAGCCCCCCATACAGCTGCCAGGACAAACCACAACCTGCCTTCTCCACCCCGTACTATCCTGTACTCTGCTTGACGGACTGTACACCTGATCTAGCTAAGTCCTTCCCCTTTTGCTAACATACCCCTATAGGCTAACGTACTCCTAAAAATACTATTTCGCTAGAGTAAGAATTGTAACAGTAATTACTACCCCCTGCAAAGTATAGCTACTACCACCTTAGACATTAGCATGACAGGTGCTTTAGCTGCTAGCACTAGCTAGACTCCTACAGTAACTAAGAAAGCACAGAATTAGTAAATACTTTACCTCTAAAATAAGCTTAAACAGCTTAAACAGCACCTTTAGCTATAAGCATAATAAGGACCCTTAAATGTTTATTAAATCTAAGCCCTCTAGCTAGAAGTAGCAAACCTTAGAAACATTACTTAAGAAAAAACTAGCATTAAATTTAAAAAAACTTTACGCCTAGCCCCCTCTAAAGCATTTAACAGCTCTGCTAAAGATCTAAAGCCTTTCTTTACTAAATGCTACCTTTATATGTAATATAATAAAGGTGCTTTTAGAATAGATAAAGAAATAATCTCTTAAATAAGCCTATATTTAAAAGGGTTACCTACTATTTAGTTTTAACTTTACGCTAATAACTAGATAAACTACAAAGCTAATAGTAAACCTTTACTACTAAAAATATAAAAAATCTTTAATAATATTAAATTATTTAAAGCAGCCCTAACTGTGATTTATAGGCTAGTTAATAAAAAAAAAAAGTAGTTAATAAGATAAACGCTCTCTAATAGGGCAACAGCTCTGTCTAACAATACGCAGCCTGCTTTAGAGAGCTGCTAGCTATCTGCAGATAGACAAATAAAAAAGCTATAAAATAAATATTCTATAAAGGGCTTTTAGACACTATTAAAAACAAATTTATTTACACTAAAAAGCTTAAAAGCTTTAAAAATTATGTTAAAAAAGCACTTACTTATAATAAAAGACATGCTAAACACTATAGTAAAAAAAAAAAGGCTAGACAACTAAAAAACCTAATTAGTTTTAGAAAAAAAAAGAAACTTTATAAGCTAACACTAAACTTATAGACTTTAGTTACGCTAAACATACGCGTAGCTTCTCTAAAAAAAAAGAGTAATACCTCTAAAAGTATAAGGCTACTTTTAAACAAAAAATAAAAAAAATAGCTTAAAAAGAAGGCATGCCTTAACTATAAAAAAGTAGGTTACTTTTATTAAAAATGCCTAGACTCTAAACAACTAAAGAATAAAAATAGTAGAGTAACTATAAAAGTAATGCACATAGTATAAGGCCTAACAGGACTAGAAATTCTAGAAAGATTAGATAAATGCTTCTACTAGTAATATAGAGACAATTATAAATCTAAGGGATGCCCTATAGAATACTAGAAAGTTAAGGTAAAAAATAATAATAAAGTCTTTAAAGCACTA
The DNA here is from genome assembly GCF_010093535.1 of Lindgomyces ingoldianus. Classification (NCBI taxonomy): domain Eukaryota; kingdom Fungi; phylum Ascomycota; class Dothideomycetes; order Pleosporales; family Lindgomycetaceae; genus Lindgomyces; species Lindgomyces ingoldianus. The sequence continues at coordinate 982,335 of NW_022985167.1, read as the reverse complement.
AAATAAGCTGCTACTTATAAAAGATAGTAAGGCTATACCTAAGCTACAACATACGTTGCAAATGTTAAAGAAAGGAAAAAAAATTTTTTCTTAGAATAACTAATAACAAGAATTTCTGCTTAAGAGCTTAAATACTAATTTACTTATAAAGACTGCTAAAAATGCAGCAACACACACTATTAAAAAGACTATAAAAAGTTAATGTACAAAGTACACATTAATAATAATGCTAAAATTTATAGTATACTAAAAAAAATTGCTAAGACACATTACGCAGTTATAAATAAAAAAAAATAATAAAAAATGTTTAAGAAAATTCTTAATAAAGAAGAAAGCTTTAACTAGTAGTGCACGCTACTAATAACACCTAAGCTATATTAAGAGTAAGCTAACACTCCCCCCCCTGCACTAGCTATTACTTGCAAAGACTTAGAAACCTAACAAGATAAAAGATACTGCATTCTCTATAGAAGTAAGCAACATAATAAGTTTTAATGTACCTACTAAAGTTACTTGTTATAAATTATTAGAACTAAAGAATACCCTAGGTAAACACAAGTTTAGCTAATACTAGTATAAAACAATCTTAGGGAATGTCCTTATACCTAGTACCTGTGCAGTAATAAGTATTGCATTAAACACTAGCTAACTAAGCATAAGGCTAGCTAGTGGCTACACAGAACACAAGAAAGCGCACCTAAGACTAATACACTAATAGGCATAACATTTACCTGCAAAACACTACACTGCCTCTATTGCTAAAACAGCATAAACTATAAACAAGAACTATAGACAGAATGTAACAATAAATTAACATGTACATTCTATTATTTTTAATAAAGGGCACACTAACAAAATAACTAGACGCTATACTACTATAAAATAAAAGACGCCTAGTGCACTATACTAAAATGCATAATACTAGGACACTAAGAATATAAATTATAATTAGATTAAATTAAAGAATATAAAAACATAGCTAAAAATGTTAAAGAAGATAATAGAATAAATTATAAAGAAACACTTTATAAGCTCTGCGTCCTTATTGCAGCAGGATAAGAACTAAGTTAAAGCCTAATAACTAAAATTACTCTCTAATAACTAGGTTAGAAATAGGAAGAACTTGCCTTAATTAACAGTAGATGCACATTTACAGTAATTAACTTAAGATAAGTTAACTAAAATAATATACCTTTTAGAGCAAAGAAAAATCCCTTTAGAGTATCCCTAGCTAACGCCTTGTTAATAGAATACAAAGTAAGATAAATCTAACTTAAGATAAAAGAACTTATTACTAAAGCTAAAAGAACTAAGGACTAGATATCTTTTAACATACTGCTGCTTAGAGGCAAATACTAAGCAATATTAGGCTATAACTAGCTTTATAAGCATAACCTAGCAATTAACTAGCAAACTATGTCTTTAACTAATAGAGACAACATAAAAGCAATACAATTAGTACTTTTTAGAGACTTTAAAAGGACCTATTAATAAAAGCTAAAAATGTTCCCCTACTAGGAACTAGAAGCTTAGGCTGTCTACCTAATAAAAGAAGAACTAAAAGAAATTTTCTTTAAAAAATTTAAAAAAGAATAAGACCTTAATTAGGTTAGAATCTACTAGATAGCCTAAAAAACAAATAAACTACTAGAAGAATACTAAGATTACAAAAATATATTTAAACCCTTAGAAGACCTAGGAGAACTGCTACTACATTAGCCCTAGAACTACACTATTAACTTTAAACTAAACCTATAGCTAAAAGCTTATAAGCTACAACCTCTAATAAAAGCTTAAAAGGACGCTTTGTAAGAATATGTAGACAGGATGTTAGCTTAAGAACATATTAAGAAAAGCAATAGCCTAGTTGCATTAGCTATAGTTTTTACAAAGAAAAAGAACAGTAAAGTAAGAGTATGCTAGGACTACTAAACTTTAAATAATAATACTATTAAGGACTAATACCCTCTACTAATTATTTAAAACATTATAAACTAACTTAAAGGAACTAAACACTTTACTAAGTTTAACGTCTAAGATAGATTTAATAAAATAAGGATTAAGAAAAGATATAAATAGATAACAGCCTTTTAAACCTTAAAAAGACTATATAAACTTTTTATTATACTATTTAGACTTACTAATGCCTTAGCAACTTTTTAAAGAGTTATTAACACTGCACTTAACCCCTACTTAGATATATTTATACTTGTATACCTAGATAACATTCTAATATATACTAAAAAAGACAGAGTAGACTACATATCTAAAGTAAAACTTATACTTAACTAACTCTAATAATATAGACTTTATCTATAACTAGAAAAATATAAATTTAACATATAAAAAACTAAATACTTAGAATTTATTATTAATAAAGAAGAAATAAAGATAGACTTTACTAAAGTAAATAAAGTACTTAATTAGCTAACACTAATAATAGTAATAGAGATTAAAGGATTTCTAGGCCTTACTAGCTACGTATAAAGAATAATTAAGGACTACTTAAAAGTTGCACTTCCCCTTACAGACACTACTTTAAAAAAAAAAGTAACTTAAAAATTCTAATAGACAGCAGAGATAAAAGAAGCCTTTTAGAAACTAAAATAGGTAGTAACAAGTTACCTTGTCTTTAGAATGTATAACTCTACACTAAAAACAAAAGTACACATAGACGCCTTCTTAAAAGCAGAAGAAGCAGCACTCTTCTAAAAATAAGAAAATAGCTAGTAGCACCTAGTAGCCTACTACTTAGTAAAGTTTACGCTACTAGAACAAAAATATACTATCTTAGATAAAGAATTAAAAGCTATAGTTAACATATGCAGAAACTAGAAAGTTAAGCTTTAAGGCTTTAGATAATAATTTATAATTCTTACTAACTACATAAATCTTATTACTTTTTTTACTACTAAGAAACTTTTACCTATGCATGTATAATAAGCTATAAAACTAGCCTAGTTTAACTTTATTATTAAACATGTAGTAAGAAGCAGCAACTAATAGGCTAACACCTTAAGTAGGCGCGCAGACTACTTTAAGGCTAATAAAGAAAACTTTAAGAAATTTTTAATTTTTAAGGAAACTCTAGAAAAACTAGTCTATAAAAGACCTAACTAGAAAAAACTACTATATTTTTTTATAATAGTTAAACAAGGATAGAAAAACCTAATAAGAGAATACTATAAAGCCTTTATATTTAGACACCTAAGAATTAGATTACTACAAAAGAAAATTAAAACTACTATACTTTAAAAAGTACCTTAATTAAAAAACCTGTGTACTAAAGTCTTACAAAAATGTAACACCTACAATAAAAATAACTTCTAACATTATAAACCTTACAGATTACTCTAACTAATTAAGGCACTAAGCTAACTATAGACTATAATAACTATAGATTTTATTACTAGGCTACTACTATTATAAGAACCTAGCACTAAAAGGTTATGCAATATAATTACATAAGTTATTAATAAAACTACTAAATTTGTCTACTTATAGCTGTTAGAAAAAAGCATAACAGCAAAAAAATTTATGTTTAAACTAAAAAAGAATGTCTTTACTACTTATAGCTACTCTCAAATTATTATTTTTAACTATAATAAATTATTTACTAGTAAGTTTTAAATAGCCTTAGTTAAGCACTTTAAAATTAACTATAAACTCTCTACTGCTTATTACCTATAAATAAATAGATAAATAGAAAGAGTAAATATAAAAGTAAAAAAGTTTTTGTATAAATACATCTTTTATAAATAGATAGATTAGGCAGGATAGTTACTAATAGCATAATTTATTATTAATACTATAGAATTAGCTACTACTAAAGAAACCCTATATAAAGCTAATTTTAGATACCCTCTATAATATAAGCTCTACAGCTTACAACTAACTAACTCTTTAGAAGTAATAGATTACACAACTAGACTTCTAGAATTACACTAAAAACTTACTAGAGAAAACTAATTAGCTTAAGAAAATATAAGAAAAACAGTAGATAAAAAATAGAAACTAGCACTAAAAATACACTTTAATAATTATGTATATCTAGACATAAAGGATCTTAAGACACTATAACTTTTTAGGAAGTTAGCAGAAAAACGCATAAGACTATACTAAGTAATATAAACACACCTTAGTATTTATAAACTTAAACTTTTAAAAGACATGTAAATACACCTCTAGTTCTATGTCTCTAAACTTAAACTTGTGCTTAAGGTTATTCTACTTATAACTACTAGATAGAAAGAAAAAGAAAAAGAATATAAAGTAGAAAGAATCTTAGACTATAAAAGAAATAAATACTTAGTAAAATAAAAAGAATAGCTTACTAGTAAAAACACATAAAAACTTATTAAAAGCCTGTTAAACGCTCCTTAGGCCTTTTGCAAATACCTAGAGTCCTTTCTAAATAAAACTACTCTAGAGAAAGCTCTCTAGACTAGAAAACACTATTATTAGTTAAAACTGCAGCAGCATTAGCTAGCTGCGATGTAGGAAGACTGCAACCCTTTAACATAGGCTAAGGAGAAAGAAGACCTGCTGCTTCTGCTTTAAGCGCTTTAAGCTTATCTAGTAATAAAAGGTCTCTTTTTAAATACTTTACTCTTTAATCCTCTAATATCTTTAACTACTTTTAAATTCTCTTTTTATAAGAAATAATTAATTAAAAACATTTTACTAATTCCTCCTTTTTACGCATTCTGTCCTTTTAGGCCACCTCTGCCTCTGCTAATAACCTCTTGCGCTTACACTTTAACTAATCCTAAGCTGCATCTAACATAAAGGCGTTATAATAGCTGCTCTTTTGCACACACTTAACACACTTATTTAATAATAAGAACATTATGTAAGAGGACCTGCTTAAACAACAAGCACTACACAGACACATCTTTGTATAATAAAGAGGATTAAGATAGGCTATAGTACAAAGGCAACAAACAACAGCAGACAAATAAAAAGCCTAGTAAGGCATAGTTAAAAAAAATTAACATAAGACTAGCTTTTAGAAAGGGGAACGCACTAGCTAAAAAGAAAACCTAACACTTATAATAGAAAGAACGTAACAGTAAGGACGCTAACTAAAAGGGAAGCCTGCGTGTTACAGCTAATAGTTAGACTGTAATAAACTAACTAGCTGTCCCACACAGCCTAAACAACGTTAGATAGAAGACGCTTAGCCCTGCGCTAAGCGAGTCACGTGACAGGACAGATAAGGAATAGCTCTAGCTTTTAGAGAAAGGCCTTGCTAAGTGCATTATCTAATAAGACATATAGGCTTGCAGGCTTGCAGGCTATGCAGGTAGCTTTAGAACTAGCATGCAGGCATGCAAAGCATGCAAACCTATGTATATAGCCCTAATCACAACTATAGTTAGAAGGTTGTGATTACTATTAAGTTTATTATTTAAGTCTTTACTGCTTAATAAACTAAGAGACACTTAAACTTTTACAAAGAGAACAGTGTTGCCTTGTATATCTTGCACTATATATACCTCCACTCCTATCCTTACAGATCAGGTTTGCCAGCCCCCCATACGGCTGCCAGGACAAACCACAACCTGCCTTCTCCACCCCGTACCATCCTGTACTCTGCTCGACGGACTGTACACCCGATCCAACTAAGTCCTTCCCCTTTCGCTAACATACCCCTATAGGCCGACGTACTCCCGAAAATACCATTTCGCCGGAGTAAGGATTGTAACAAGGTGTTAATGGCATTCCTAGGTTCAGAGTCCCCACGCACTCCCATATGCCTCTAAGTGGATTCCCTCCGCATTCGGACCCATTGTCTTGCCTGCGCCGTTACATTAAGCCTAGGGTTGTGTATGTTAGGAGGCCTACCACCTTAAATAGCTCTCTATAGTGTAGGCTAGAGGAGGGAAGGTACTAATTCTAGGACCTAGGCTGCGTCTATAATAACAATTTAGTTTAAAGTCTTGTAGTTCTAAAATTAGACCCCTCTAGTTTAAGGCTAATGTTATATATTTCTGTTATTAGACATGCTATTTCTTCTCTAATACACTCTTTCTATACTTCTTCTTTGCAAGTAGCATTGTCTTACATAATTTATTGCTGTTAAGTTTATGTAGGTAGAAATTAACTTTTTTTACTTCTATGTAGCAATTCTTTAATCTAGTTTCCCTTCTAGCGCGCTAAATAAAGAAGGCGCTCTTAATCCTATTTCTAGACCTTAAGAAGAGACTAAAAATAGAACATCTTTAAGTTTTAAAATTAGGCCCTGCCCTTTTTCTATATTTTTAATGTTATTTTTAAATAAAACCTATTATTAAATTGTGTCTAGGATAATGCTAGAAAACGCTTGTATAGCCTTTAAGCTAGATACTAAGAATACATAATTTACTAAAGGGGACAATAAGTTTAATGTAACCTAGTTATTAAACTAAGACGCTATATAATATTATAGAACAGCATCTTCTATAATTACTAACGTACTTCATAGGCGAGTTGCTCACACACCTAAGTTGCTTACTTTTGCTAAGACCCTACTAAACTACCCTTTCTACACTAATGCATTCCCTACAACACTACTTAGACGCGCTAAAAGAATGTTAGATACAGCTTACGCTCTAAGCTTTTAAATAAGACATAAAACTCTTAAAAAAATGTGCTGTAGCTATGTGCAGAGTTTTATAAAAGACAATAAATAACTACAGCACTAGATAACCTTTATAAGCTAATTCTACAGCTAAATTATAAAGGCTAGGTAATAAAAAGGAGCAGGTGATTATTAAAACTATACTTAAGCTATATGCGCAAGGAATTTCCCCTTAGATAGCATTTATAGCTAATATAGCTAATTCTTTGCGCGCTAAGTGTAATCTAGGCTATGTTTACATAAACTAGCCTAGTACGTTTATAAAGCGTTATTTAGAGCTTAAAGTAAAGTTTTAAGTGTAAGTATAGTTAAGAGATATCTAGCTAATTATAAACTTTATCTTGCTAAAGTTGTACGTGTTATTATCCTAGATGCTATACTTAGCTTTAATATTCTTTATAAGGCTAAACCTGCCCTAAATTACTCTAAGACTCTTATAGAGGGCTCTCTTATAGTTATACTTACGCTTAAATGTTACTTTAAGCTCTAAATAACGCTTTATAAATATACTAGGCTAGTTTATGTAAACATAGCCTAGATTACACTTAGCGCGCAAAGAATTAGCTATATTAGCTATAAATGCTATCTAAGAGGAAATTCCTTACGCATATAGCTTAAGTATAGTCTTAACAATTACCTGCTCCTTTTTATTACCTAGCCTTTATAATTTAGCTGTAGAATTAGCTTGTAAAAGTTGTCTAGTGCTATAGTTATTTATTATCTTTTATAAAACTCTATATATAGCTACAGCACATTTCTTTAAAAGTTTTATGTCTTATTTAAAAGCTTAAAGCGTAAGCTGTATCTAACATTCTTTTAGCGCGTCTAAGTAGTGTTGTGGGGAATGCATTAGTGTAGGAAGAGTAGTTTAGTAGGGTCTTGGCAAAAGTAAGCGACTTAGGTGTGTGAGCAACTCGCCCATGAAGTACGTTAGTAGATTAAGAAGATCATGTGTAACTTTTTTATAACACTATTTTTAATAGAAACATAACTTAATGCTTTACATCTAGGTAATAAGAATAACTTAAAGCTATTATATGTAGCTTTTATCTCTAGTAACATTTTAAGTAATGTAACTTATATAAAAGATTTTTTTTTAGCTGTCTTAAGCCCTGTAAGCATGTTAAAAGCACATATAAGATCCTATTTAATAGTAGTATTATTCTAAATATTAGCAATATCCTAAACTGCCTAGAGTTAATACTAGTAGATATTAAGCAGCTACTGTATAATAGAGATAAACTTAGTTTAACTTACTTATTCTAGAGAGACGTTAATAGTGCACTAAGACATCTTAAGCTAGCGTCTTTTACATTAACAAAATCTTAAATCTTAGAAGATAAAAAGCACTTTTAGATCCTAAAGCTTAAGTTTAATAACAGCTCTTTAAGTCTTAAAGTATTTCTTAGAGACTAGAAGCAGTCTAAATATAGTGTTTACTAACTGTAAGTTTAGTTTAGAGCAAATAGCGTTCTGTTAGTGTTAGGATAATTACTACTTAATTTCTTTTTAAAACACATCTTCTATAATTTGTTATCCTTAAATCTATCTTAAAACCTATTAAACTGTTAGTGTTTCTAATACTTCTAATGTTCTAAATTGTTAGACTTTGTGCTGTTATCTAAGTCTATTATTCTAATCTTCATTCAAACACAACTGTGTATAAGGGAGGCGCTTAACTAGCTTTCTGGAGGTTAAGGTAAGCTTTTTGATAACATAAACTGGACAGAAAACTAACTGCCTGCTTAGATGCGCCTTTAGTGACATGTCCGCCCTTGACCTTACTACCGGCTGCAGTCTCACCCTGGACAGAGTAGTGTGCGTTGGGATCGCCCTTGTAGCACGCCTACTATGCTCCTTCATATTCGCCGATGGTGAATTGATCCTGGAAGGTCAGCACTCCGAGATGCTTATCCATCTTTATCGAATCATCGGAAATGCTGGTAGGCTCGTGCTCACTAGGATCAAAGCTATAGAAGCTCACAGCATACAGATGGTCTTCCAGAAGTTAGGCGATTAGACTCGCTTGCTGTGAGGTTGTTCATCGGTGAAGAGCATATCCAGAAGCACGCAATCCCTGAGAAGGCCAGCAAAGTAGCAAGGAAGATCGAAGAGGCTCTCCAGTCAACAAAAGCTCCTGGATTTGATGTCCTGAGTTTCAGCGACCTCAGATATCTATGCAGCCGCGCGATCAAACTCAAAATGCAGCTCCTCGTCAGCCCCCTAGACTATCACATCCTTTTCTTCCCACCCGGGATGCCATTCGACAGAGGATACATGGAAGCCGAAGGCGTTGATGGTACACCACTATTGGCGTCGCAATGCAAGACGAAGCATGCCCAGTTGTGCCTCTATCCTGCGGTTGCCCAGTTCTTTTCCCCTCCTTTTGACCAAGGTTCGAGTGTAACGGAAGCACTAATAATGAACAAGCGATTCCTAGCAGACCCGGCCAGGAATACTATCGCTAATGCACTCTCTGTTGTATCCAAGGCTATAGTTCTGGTTGAGTAGGTTGGAGTCGATGTAACGGGAAGTTGAAAAGGTTGGGCCGAGGCTCGTAGTCTCTTTCAGTCAAGACCGTATTTGGAATACCCCATAGCTTGTGTAACATCTCACTATTCACCTGGCCTTGACAGGCGGTTCAAAACAAGATCTAGGCGGTCTGAATCAGCTTCTGTGCTTATAGTATTCGCTTTTAGTTTGGAAGCTACAGCGAAAACATTCCAGTCCTCTTGTTCATCCTTCTTACCGCATTAACATGTTAAAGTCGGCTGATGCCGAATAGCTAAAGAAGAAGACTCTCGAGCCGAACGGTTCCGGAATACGGTCCCTTATGTGCGGAGTATTGGTCAAATGCTGGCCAAAATCAAGTACGCTCCTCTTACCGTGGGCTTGGTGTATATCGGCTATGCTCCCTATGGATACTTGTGTAGTCTGCGCCCAAGACACTGCCTATGGTTGGTATTACGATAGCTTTGGTAGTGGAGTATCGGCTGAGTTTCAATGTACAGTTCCACTTGTTTTCTCGTATCTTAGATGCAGGCCCTTGACGAGAAGAGACTACTGGAGAGGTTGTGCTTGAGCCTCTTTTTGCGAGTACAGACTTCGGTTTATTCACTTCGCCTGACTTCTGGCTGAAATAGTGTCCTATTCAAAATTGGTGCTGAAAGCAAGTGCCATCATCCCGATGATTCAGTGGTGGAGTTGCGTCACCGTAAATTCAGAGTTTGGAATTCATGTTGCGGAATACGTGCAGCGAAATCCTTGTCTGAGAATGTATCTCCAAACCGGACAATAGGTTAGGGGGTGGAGGAGCATTGAGAGAGGCAACAGCGCTGAGTGACTAGGGCTTGGAGCTACTAAATGAACACATCTTACTCCCGGTGATTTCGGTATTATAGCGGCGCTTATGGAAAGTAAGTCCACGAGCTTGGGTATTGCAATAATATGTCCGCGGTATAGTGCTTAATTAGTCATCCTTTATGCTGTGTTGCGTACAGGGAAGTTATTTGGAGAATTGTATTGATTCTTCTGAAAATGCTATCGAGTGTCTTTTTGTATACGGCCTTCCGAGCCTGTGCGGCGGCACCTGCTTCCCTACAAAAGGAAATAACTCTGTACAGCCATCGTAGCTGCTCAGTATACTCACCTAAGCCGTCACACTTTATCTAACCAGAAGACCCCCCGGATGCCGCTACCAGACAACGCGACCTGTTGAACTACCGTGCAATAAATCGTTACTATTCCGAACCCGGAAACCATGAGAGAGTCAGTTACATAAATACAGAATGCGGGGTATCAAAAGAAACAAGCCCCCCAAGCCTCTCCCGGTGGCCTTATCCTTTAGGCCAAATATCTTTCAAACTCCGCCAAACTCTTAAACTCGGGCAAGCCCCTACTATCTTGAAAAAAGGAAACCTCAGACTCTGGGGTCAAGACCGGAGAATTCGGAGAAGAGCTCGGTGCTGGTGACGCTGAGGCACTCCTTCCACGTCTTGTGAACAATCCCCTCAGCCCTCCTTTCCTCTCAGCCCCAGATGGGCTGGCTTTGGATTCCCAGATCTTGCGCCCAATTTTGATGATGTTTTTGAGCTTCAATGGGGCCTCAACTACGCGGTCAATCTGGCCTATGGATTTTATGCCTTTAAAATCTCCGGCAACAGCTTTCTTATCCTCTTCCCCCCAAAGCTCATAAAAAGGATACCCATGTTCTGCGTACAGTCGCGCATTTGCAGGCGTTTCCGGAGCACGCAATCCCGTTACTTCCCTGAATTTAGAGGAGTTAAGGATTTGGACATTGAACCATTTTGTTTGGGAACTGTCCCACTGATGGATTTGGGAGTCGGCTTCGATGACCTGGTCGATGCGGCCGCCAGCTGCAATGCCCATTTCATGGTTTTCGAATAAGTCTTTGGGAGCCTCGCCGCCGCCGCGGAGCCGCAGGACGAGGTGTACCGTTGATTCATGTTGGATGTTATAGTCGCTCACCGTTCTACCATCTGGAACAGCTCCATCAGCACTGCGCTCATGATATCATCATGCTGGGGTTGGAGTGAGTTGAGGTGGTACCTTCTAATTGTTTTCCAACAAATATGAGGCGTTGCTGATCCGGAGGAATCCCTTCTTTATCCTGGATTTTGGACTTGATGTTGTCGGTGGTGTCAGATGACTCGCAATGGATTTCGATAGTTTTGCCGGTTAGCGTTTTGATGTAGATTTTCATACCTCCACGGAGCTTGAGGGTGAGATAGAGAGTTGTGTCCTTTGCCCATTAGAACCTCTATTTCAACGATAGTTGGGATCGGGAAGGAGCTTACTGCTTCAATGTTGTAGCTTTCTAGTGTTCGATATCCTAATTTAACACACCTGTTAATTTCCACCATTAGAGGCAAGACGAGAAGGAGAGACTTACCCTCGAGTGGGCGGCCAAACAGTTTAAGTTCACACTGAGCCGGACGAATCCCCTCTTTCTCCTGAATGGTGAACTTGACATCATCCACAGTATCCTTCAGAGACGCTGGGATCGTAAACGTCCTCCCACCCAGCGCCGTCACTTTTAACTTAATATCTCTCACTCTTCGGTGATATCCACCGCTCACGCTCGGCTCCATCCTTGGTGTTACCGAGAACAACATTCCGGCAAATTCCTCCTTCCCGGTGGCCTGTACTTCAACAGAGTAACCGCTGCCAGACGGCATCGCGACGAACTGACGCACAACACCTGGGGCAGTGGCAATCCCGTCTATCCAGTTTTGCTCGGGGATAACCATGTAATCCTGATCTCCAATTGAAGAACTTGGCAGAGATGGGGAATGATCACCCGAGAGAGAGACAAGGGGGATTCCAGAGACAGCATTTATGCCACCGACAAAGAGTTGCACAGCATAGGGCTTTTTGGAAACGAATTTAATCCACATAGCTTCTCGTTCTATACTCGGTTGGAATTGGTGTCTTGGATTGTTGGAAGATTGGAGGTTGCTTACGATACATGGGTAGAAAGACACCTCCCTTTTTCGCCATCTCCTCTGGCAGATTCTTTGCATAGTCTACTGCATTGCAAAGCGGGAATCGACCAAGCGAAGGAGGCAGTTTTGAGGAGTCATGGTTATCCGGTACACGTAGTGTGCGATGAAAAGAAAGTTCAAAGTCGTCAAGATAAATTGCATCGTCCTTGACGCGATGGACAGGGGTCCAACGAGCGGTCATTTTGCACCAGCGGGAAACGAAAAGAGAAATACCTCAAGAGAGTGGTTGAAATGGGTAGGTGCCATGCAAAGTGTACTTGTAGTCGCCCATTCACGAGGCTGCTAAGCCACTCGTGTTCAACCCAGCTGAGCTTCGCCACCACAAGTGGTGAGGCGCACCGCAGCCTCGCCTGTACAAATATCGAAAAAGCCGCATATGAGGCTTCCATTTAAAATTTTGTTTAGTTATTTTCTTTCTAGAATGGACCCTCTATCTTTCTCAGCGTCCCTCATCACAGTCCTAGGACTCGCCGCGAAAGTCGGAAAGAAGGCGAAACAAATTGTCGATGACACCAAAGATGCGCCTGCCGAGCTCACCGAAATCCGGGATGAAATCGAATCGTTGACGTGGGTTATCGAGCGGCTCGATGCACTCTCAAAAGAAGAAGCGCGCGCCAACCCAACACGACCGATCTTGTGGTCAAGAAATGCATCGCGAACCACGGATATTGAAATTGCGCTTGGGTCGTGCACAAACGTGATGAAGGAGTTGAGCCGAAGGTTAGATGCAGTGGAGGGGTACTTGACCGGAGGTGTATTTGACAAGATGAAGTATCCGTTCTTTGTCTCATCGGAAAGGAACAATTTAAGAGACTTGAGGGTGAGGCTAGAGCATAGCAAAACTGATATTCTGATGTTCTTGCAGCTGAGGACACTGTAAGACTATATGCTCAGATGAACCTCGAGTGCTACGTACGCTAACATTCCAACAGCGGACTCGTCAAAGCGGCATCGTCTGCTTCAGTGGAGCATCACGGTGCGATCCAGGAGCTTTTAAAGCTAGTACGGAGCTTGCAATCGCAGGACGAATTGGATGGAGTACCTGGTATCCCTCAGACGATTGAACGGGCTACACCCATATCGAGCGGCCTCACTGGAAGTACGGCTGTTTCCGATGGAGATGGCTGTGAAGGAACGGACTCAGTTAACAGCAACACTTCCACGACATTTGAGCTGGAAGTGTACTCTAGTCCGGACGCATGGATATCGAGGTTTCGTTAAAGTACATGTTTATGAGGGGAAGTGGCTCTTTTGAGAGACATTGAGGAGGCGAGAGCTAGCTGAAGAACTGTCACGAAATGTCGGTGAGGTTGGCATGTGCATCGAACAGCTTAGCTTGTGTGCTTATCAGCGATAATTTAATATAACGATTGATTTCTCTACCTCAACTATATTGTTTCATCAAGCTTTAACTATACTTAATGGGTAGCCACTTCATATGCAACCTTCCCACTTATCCTAGCGACATTCGCAGCCACCTTCCTCAGTTCGATGCACCAGCGCCAGCTCATCGCAGCAAATGGCGTGCTAGAGGGAGTAGCACATTGGAACGTACACTTATTAGTTCTTAAATTCATAGTCAAGTATCAGAGTGAGCACTACCAAGGATGAGGGATCACCCCCTCTGCAGCCACCCTGCGTCAACCCAAGCCCATACACCCTGGCCCTTTATCGCACTCAACATATCCCTTAACAGGAGTTTCAGACCCCACAATGCACACGGTTTGTCAATATCACATCATCCAAACCTCGCAGCATTGTGAAATCGGTCCCTTCAAACGCTCACCCTTCCAACCAGAGTTGGCAACAATCAAGTTAATTAAGTTAGGGTGAATTGCTTAATTAATTAACAGATCTAGCACGTTTTAATTAACTTAATTAACTTAATAGCATAAATAAGGCTTAACTTAATTAACTTAATTAACTTAATTAACTTAATTAATAGATTACATAGTAAATTAACTGCTGTATATCTTATAGATAGTCTCTAGGTCTTTAGAAGAGATAGCGTTACTACGTGGACTTTTTGCTAACTTTGTAGGCTTTAAGCTAAGGCGCTTCTAACTACGTAGGCTTTGTAGGGCAGAGAGGAGGTCTGCCTTTATGCAGAGACGCCTTGTCTCTAGCAAATTACCTAGCTTAGAGAAGGTCCTCTTATAATTAGTAGCCGCTATAGGGATGCTAAGGATTATAAAAGCAAAGCGCAATAAGATAGAGTACTTGTTAGCCTTTTTTATTTAGTATAGAATTAGGTTGCGTGTAAACAGGGACTTTTTTAGTATAAGTAACTTAATTATTTAGCGCTTAAACTTATTATAGCAATAAGTTAGGCAGGCGTTGTTACTTTATAAGGCAGCTCTTATAAAATCTAACTAGCTCCTAGCTAGCCCTATACGTGCCTTCTTTAGCAGAGGCTTTAGAGTACTAATAGGAGAGGCAGCGTCTTTAAACTCTACTTATAAGTGTTAAAAGCTAAGGTGGCAGTTGTCTAGCTAGCCTTTATATACATAAGGTCCTTTATAAAGCTCCTTATTATAATTAAAAGGCACTGCTTACACTTTATCTATGTAACTTTTTATATATAGGTAGAGATAGTAGGCAGTGTAATAAGCTAGGGCGTTCTTTAACTTACGCATATAATTAATAATCTTAATATAAGCTATGTTATAAGTAGCTTAAATGTAGTCTTTTAAAGTGTTAACATTATTAAAGTTAATATTATTATACTAAAAGAGCATCTTATTAAGAGTAGTTGTAAGCTAATTAAGCGTAAAGAGCACCTCCTAGATAGCGCCTAACATGCTAGCTACGCCTCTGCCTTCTATACAGGTAGTAGCCTTTTTAAAAGGCTATAGAATTTTTTAGTACTCTGTAATTATTACCTAATCTTTAGTAAAAAGGCTATCTTCTTTAATAAACTAGCGCTTCTTAAGATTACTAAGTTAGAAGCATTAATAAAGGCTCTAGCAATAATATTTAACAAGCTTATAGTTAATATACTTATTAAAAAGCATATAAAGCTTAAGTGTATGTGTAAAACAGTTATAATAAAAGTTTTACTTTATTTTTACTAGTTTAATAATCTCTAGCGTTTTAACCTTACAATCTAGCTTTAATTAAGTGTTGTAGGTTATCTAGCACTGTTTAAAAAGCTAGTAGGCTTGTAGTGTATAGATAGAGGTGATAACATTAATTAGAACGCCTAAAGGGCTAGCCTTACACTACTTGTTAAGAAACACCTCCTTCTTTTTAAAATGCTTCTCTGTGTTTTTAAACACCTTATAATTTTTACTAAATATAATTTATTAAGTAGTAAGGTTAATTATATAGCAGGTGTAATATAGTTGTTAATAGTAAAGGTTAAAGTTATATTTAATAGCTAAGGCGTTAATTGCAGAGTTATTATTAGTAGTGTTATTAAGAATAAAGTAACTTAAGTTATATGTAAAAATCTTAAAGCTCTGTTACGGTCTACGGTTGGACTAGCGTAACCCCACTAGCGGTGCTCCACAATCTAGCTGGTTTGGGGCAGGGCTCGCTTACAAACTAATCAGAGGACGCGGAGACAGCGCAGCTACCTAAGATTATGGAAGAATGCACTGTCTAATAGGAGAACAGGCCGCGAGTTTAGGGAGCCTAAGGGAGCTTATAGGAGCCCCTCTTAGCAGGCTTCTATAAACTCCTACTAACTCCTCTTAGCGTTCCTAGCACATGTATATAGTTTCTACATTAAATAACCTTTAAAAGGCGTGTTTAATGTTTAGTTTATTCTTTACATAAACTAAGTAGCATTTAGCTTTTTAAAGAGCTATAATACTATTTATATATCTTACACTATATATACCTCTAACCCTGTCTAAAAGGACTGTTTAACCCTAGCCTCCCTACTGCTGCACATAGGGTAAACTATAATCTAGTTATTCTATATAAGCCTCTATTAGCCTAATAGCCTGTACGTAGGACTGTACACCTTACTAGATTAGCCCCTACTATCTGTCCTACTTTTCTCTTAGAAACACTAGAAGACCTAAGTGCTTTATAAAGTAAGAATTATAACATTAAACACTACTCTTTTAAAAAGTATAGTAACTTTTTAATATAATTTAGATTCTAACATAGCCTACACTGCGCTATTAAGATCTATAAAAGTTTCTACCTAAAGTAAAGCTGTTCTAGTAAAATAGATTAATTTAATCTAGGACAACATTAAAAAACTCTAGCAGATTAGTAATAAGGTAGGTAAACTACTAAAACTTAAGAAAAAAATTACTAACCTTTACTAAAAAGTAGTAAAATTATAAAACTTTTTTAAACCTTTAAGCCTTTAGGAAGCAACTAACTAAGCCTATTAAATACATAAATTATAAGTAGAGTTAGTAAAAGTCTAAAACATCTTATCTAAAAAAATAAGCATTATAGCTAAGAAAGCTTTAAGACTAGCCCTTTTAAAGCCTTTTAAAGAATTACTAAAGGACCTTTAACTATTCTTTATAAAATGCTATCTTTATATGTAATATAATAAAAAAGCATTTTAGACTAACATAGAAATAATATCCTAGATAGGACTACACCTAGAAGGCCCCTTTATAATTTAGTTTTAACCCTATGCAGATAACTAAATAAACTTTAAAGTAAATAGTAAAGCACTTACCTCTAAAATAAAAGAAATATTTAGTAATATTAAAAACTTTAAAAAAGCTTTAACAGCTATTTATAAAACTTTTAATAAAAAAAAGATTACAGCTAATAAACTAGATACTATAAAATAAGGGACTAGCCTAGTCTAGAACTATGCAGCATGCTTTAGAGAACAGCTAGCTATCTATAGATAGACAGACTAGAAGGCTCTCTACTGCATGTTCTATAATAAATTAAGTAAAATAGTAAAAGATAAATTTATGCATAGTAAAAAACTAACTACTTTTAAAAATTTTATTATGTAAGTAACAACTTATAACAACTGCTATAAGAAGTGTAAAAAAAAAAAGAAATAAAAAGAAACTTTCTAAAAACTAGAGTTTATTTCTAAGAAAAAAAAGCTTTTATAATATAATAAAAAACTAATAGACCTTAGTTATATAAAGCATATATAAAGCCCTTCTTTTAAGAAGAGCTAAGTTCTAGGACATAATAAGCTGCTTTTAATAAAAGAATAATAAAAGTAGCTAGAAGACAAGGCCTGCCTAAACTATAAAAAAGTAGGACATTTCTACTAAAATTACCTAAACTTTTAAAAGGGGGAGAATAAAAATACTACTATAATAATAAAAGCTATTACTGCTAAATATAGCCTTATAGATAAAAAAATATAAAAAAGACTAGACAACAAACTCTACTAGTAATATAAAAGAAACTACTCTTTAAACAACTGCCCTAAACAGTATTAAAAAGTAGTTATTTAAAATTTTAGTAGCTTTAACATAGTGTTGCAAGACCTTATAATTTTTAAAAAATATAAAAAAAAGACTTAAATCTAAGGATACATTATAAATGTTTAAAAAAAAGAAAAGTAATTCCCTTTCTAAGACTAAACCCTTAGTACTTTAGTAAGAGAGCTTTTCTAACAGTTTTAGAAATGCAAGTGCTAAAAGTGTAGGTTATAACATAACTACCTAAGCAATTATATAGTCTTACTTTACTAAATAAACATTAGTAACAACTACTTAACATTTAACATTATATAAAGAATAGCTAAAGTTAAATATAACATTATAAATAAAGAAAAGTAATAGTAATTTTTTACTAAGATTAAAGATTAAAAGCTAGAATAGCTAGGTAAACCTACTAGGTTTAAAGTACTATAACTAGCGCCTAAAAAACTAAAGACACTGCTTTTAAGCCTAGCAATCTTTAAAAAAGCTCTTGTAATATAATAAAACTATAGATAATATATTCTTTGCAGAAGCAGCACTTATAGCACTAACAGTTGCTAGTAGAAAAAACACCTTATACAGCTAGTACAAACAAAGGAATACCTTTAGTAGACCTAGGAAAGTCCCCTTAACACATTACATAAACCTAATAAGTGTCTATACCCCTAGTACTAGTGTACATAACAATACTGTGTTAGACACTAGAATAATAAACATTAAGTAAGATAGTAGCTTACATAAAAAAAGAACTATAATAGTTGCCTATAGTAAGAAACAGCCTTAGCCTGCAAAACTACAAACTATTACACTTATTAGACAGCCCCTCCTTATAAATAGAAGGCATAGATAAAGTGTAATAAGTAAAATAATTATAAGTTTTACTACTTTTAGTAAAAAGTAGTAAAAAAGAAAGACTACCTAATATTACATTATCTAGTTAAAGATTATAAATGTAAAGTAGCTAACTACTGCAACTAGAAACATTAAACTTATAAAAAAAAAAAAGTTAATAATAACTTATAAAATATTAAATTTTTTTTTTTTTAATAAAGAAACTAAACATAACATATTAGTAGTAATTATAGTAAGATAAAGGGCAGAACACAGCCTAACAACCACCTTTACGTACAAAGGATAGCTTAGACTAGCCTTTATAGACAGCAGATGCACCTTTACTATAATAAATAAGGATTAAGTAGATAAATAAAGTATACTATTCTGCATAAAAAAAAACTTATTTAAGGTAACCTTTACTAACGCGATATTAATTAAGTATAGTAAAGAATAAATTAACTTAAAAACTTATAAAAAGAACTTTAAAACCCCTAACATAAGTAATTAGAAATTTATAAACATACTTAAGCTAAAAGGCAAGTATAATGTAATTCTAGGCTATAACTAGCTTAGAACACATAACCCTGTAATTAATTAAAGAACTATAACTATAAAAACCTTAGATAACTACACACATATAACCTAGTTAGCATATTATAATAATAAGTGCCTAGTCTATAAATAAGTAAAACAGGGTAGCAGTTACTACCCTAAGAAAAGGAAACTTTAGAAATTCCCTTACTAAGAGCTAAAAGCTTAGGTAATATAAATAATAATAAAAAAGCTTAAAGAAGTCTCTTATAAAGAAATTAAGGCAGATAAAGATATAGAATAGATTAGCATTATTTAAACCTAAGATAAAAGTTATATCCTAGCAGAATATAAGAACTACAAAGATATGTTTAAGACGCTAGAAGACCTAAAAGAATTACTACTACACTAGCTTTAGAATTACGCTATTAACTTAATAAAAAATTATAATCTAAAAACGCATAAGCTTTGCCCTCTAACTAGGATATAAAAAAAAGCCCTATAAGAATATGTTAATAAGATGTTAGTATAAAGCTACATCTAAAAAAGCTACAGCTTTGTAGCTTTAGCAGTAGTTTTTATAAAAAAAAAAAAAGAAAAAAGATCTAAGTTTGTTAGAACTATAAGACCCTAAATAATAACATAATCTAAAATTAGTTTTTTCTACTAATTATATAGGATATTATAAATTAACTAAAAAGAACCTAGTACTTTACAAAGTTTAACATACAAGACAGATTTAATAAGATAAAGATATAGAAAAGAGATAAGTAGCTTATAGTGTTTCAAACCTTATAAAGACTTTATAAACTACTAGTAATGCTGTTTAGTTTAATAAATGCCCTAGCAACATTCTAGCAAATTATTAATACAGCCTTTAACCTATACCTTAACATCTTTACCCTAGTGTACCTAGATAACGTCCTTATCTATTTAAAAGACACCCTAGAAGACTATATATAGAAGGTACAAAAAGTTTTAAAATAACTTAAAAAGTATAGACTTTATTTACAGCTCTCTAAATATAAATTCTATGTTATAAAAATAAAATACTTAAAATTTATAATTAATAAAAAAGAAATAAAAATTAATTTAGCTAAAATATAAAAAGTACTTAAATAGCTAAAACCTATAATAGTTAAGGAAGTAAAAAGATTTCTAAGACTATTAAGCTATATAAGATAAATAATTAAAAACTACTTAAAAATTACTATACTATTAACAAATGCTATAACTAAGGAATAGGCTATAGCAAAATTTATCTAGACCTTAGAAATAAATAAAGCATTTATAGCCTTAAAACAAGCTATAATAGCTAAACTAGTACTAAGGATGTACAACCTATAGTTAGATATAAAAATCCACACAGACATGTCCCTTAGAGCTAGTAAGGCTGCGTTTTACTAAAAATAAGAAGACAGAAAATAGCACCTAGTTGCGTATTATTCTGCTAAATTCTTAGGACCTAAAGCAGGCTACAGCATACCTAATAAAGAGCTAAAAGTAATATTAAACACTGTAAGAGTATAGGCTACTAAACTATATAAAATAGCAAAGCTATTTTATATTATAACTAACTATGTAAATCTAGTTATATTTTTAATAGTAAAGAAACTCTTACTAATGCACATAAAATAAGTAATAGAGCTTGCCTAGTTTAACTACATTATTAAGCATGTTCTAGAAACACAAAATTAGTAGGCTAACACCCTTAGCTAAAGACTAGACTACTTTAATAAAAAAGAAAAAAGAACTAAAAAGTTTACACTTTTTAAAAAAACTAATAAAAAATAAATTTATAATAAGCTTTAACTTATAAAAGAATTTTATATGCTTATAGCTAGTAAGTAAAGATAAAAGAACTTAATTAAGAAATATTATAAATCTCTAATGTTTAAACATCTAAGAATAAGCACCCTCTAGAAAAAATTAAGAGCTGCTATACTATAATAAATATTAAAGGTAAAGCAACTGTATATAAAGGTGCTTAAGAAATGTAACACCTGTAATAAGAACAACTTGCAGAGGCATAAGACATATAAGTACTTTTAACTAATTAAAGCACTAAAATTACTATAAATAATAATTATAATAGATTTTATTATAGAATTACTTTTATCTAAGAAACTAAGAATAGACAGGATGTGCAATATAATTATAGTAGCCTTAAATAAAACTACTAAGTATCTACACACTTAGCCTTTAGAAAAAATAATAACTGCTAAGAAATTTATTTATAAATTAAAATAAAATGTAATATTAGTATATAAATGCCTTAAGATTATTATCTTTAATTAAGATAAGCTATTTACTAGCAGCTTCTAAAAAGTAGTAATACAGCACTTTAGTATAGCACACAAGCTATTAACAGCCTACTACCTGTAGATAGATAGACAGACTAAAAAAGTAAATGCAGAAATAAAGAGATATTTAAGAAAGTATGTTTTCTACACTTAAAATAACTAAGTAGAATAGCTTCTAATAGCGCAGTTAGCTATTAATAATGTAAAATTAGCTATAATAAAGAAAACACTATATAAAGCTAATTTTAAATATAATTTGTACTTTATGTTGCACAGAAATTAACTTATAAACTTATAAAAGTTAATAAACTAGCTAACAAACCTATGTTAGGTACATAAAAAGTTAGCTATAAAAGCTAGATCTAGTAAGGAAATAATAGAGAAGTATGTAAATAAATTATAATAACTAGAACTAAAAATTTACCTAGAAGATTACATATACCTTAATACTAAAAACCTTAAGATACTCTAACCCTTAAGGAAACTTGCAGAAAAAAAGATAAGACCTTATAATGTCTTTTAGACTTAATAAAAGAATTATAAGCTTAAACTTTCTTTGCACATAAAGATACATCTGTAGTTTTATATCTCTAGACTAGAAAAAGCACTTAAAGAGATTCTCCTATCTACTTAAAGATAAAAAGATAAGGAAATAAAGTATAAAGTTAAGCACATTATTAGTAACTAAAAAAACTAAAAAATTTTTTTAGTAAAATAGAAAAAGTAGCTTACTAGTAAAAACACATAAGAACTAGCTAAGAATTTAAGAAACACGTAGCTATTAGTATAAAGGTACCTTTAGGCTTGTCTAAAAGAAACTAGCTAAGTAATAAAGCACCTATATTAAAAAAAATAGCTACATTATTACTAGATAGTAGCAGCCTTTAGAGATAAGTCCTAGCTAATAATAGTTAAAGAAAAGAATAACTTTTTACTTTAGCCTTAAAAGCTTTTATTTTGTCTAAAGAGAATAAATCTCTTTTTAGGTACTTTACGCAACAAGCCTTTAGTAAATTTAGTAATTTTTAGATATAATCTTATCTAAAATACCTTTTATTTATTGCCTCTAACATTTTCTCTTGCAAGCAGAGCTGTTTTTAGACTTAAGCCTATTACTTATTTTACAACACACAGTTTTAGGCCTATAAAGCTTTAGCCTTTTAAAGAAGTGTTTCTTTTTTCTTCTTTAAATAATTCTATGTAGTATTAGAAATAAAGGTGTTACATTTACTATACTTTTTTACACACTTAATGCACTTATCTAAGGACAAAGTTAACATATAAAATAACTCTAAGAATTAGTAAGCGCTATAAGGCCTTATTTTTATCTAATAAAAAGAATTAAAATAATAAGTAACATAAAGACAGTAGAATAAATAAGACTAATAAGCTATTTAGTATAAGATAAATAAATATTAAGGATACTTTTTAGTAGGTAAATGCTTACTTTATAAATAAACTTTTACTAACATAGTTGTGTAAGCAGAGCAGCAAAGACGCTGCTAGGGAAAGGGGGCAGCGTGTTACAGTCTACAGTTAGACTAGTGTAACTCTACTAGCAGTGCTCTATAATCTAGCTAGTTTAGGGCAGGGCTTGCTTACAAACTAATTAGAGGACGCAGAGACAGCGCAGCTACCTAAGATTATAGAAGAATGCACTGTCTAATAGAAGAACAGGCTGCAAGTTTAGAGAGCCTAAGGGAGCTTATAAGAGCCCCTCTTAGCAGGCTCCTATAAACTTCTGCTAACTCCCCTTAGTGTTCCTAGTATATATATATAGTTCCTACATTAAACAACTTTTAAAAAGTGTGTTTAATGTTTAGTTTATTCTTTACATAGACTAAGTAGCATTTAGCTTTCTAAAGAGCTATAATACTATTTGTATATCTTACACTATATATACCTCTAACTTTGTCTAAAAGGACTGTTTAACCCTAGCCTCCCTACTGCTGCACATAGGGCAAACTATAATCTAGTTATTCTATATAAGCCTCTATTAGCCTAATAGCCTGTACGTAGGACTGTACACCCTACTGGATTGGCCCCTACTATCCGTCCTACTTTCCCCTTAGGAACACTAGAAGACCTAAGTGCTTCACGAAGCAAGGATTGTAACAAGCTCTTAAGTATAGTGTTAACAACAGTGGCAATATTAACACTTATATGCTAGCCTATTAATAAGAGTAGGCTAAGTACATAATTACAAGGCGCGCTGTTGCAATTAAGGTGGTGTATATAGATCCCTATAAGCGCCTGCTTGCTACCTGTTAACGTCTAATTATTAAGAGAGATATATATAGCTAATTATGTGTTATAAAGATAATTAATAACAGCAGGCATGTACAACTTGTACTCTGCAATTATATAAGCTTATAGGGTGTTATAGGACCTCTACAGCTCTGCCTTAGCTAACAAGTTAGCCTACTATAACATAGCTTAAAAAGCAGCGCCCTTAATTACAGAGAGCGCCTAGTTATTAGCCACTACCTAGTTAAGCACTAATTATAGGAAGTTTATGTGTAAGAAGCTCTTTGTAATAAGGTTAGCAACACCCTAAAATACTCTAAGGCCTTTATAGTAGAGGTAGGCAAGTAGGGAGGATTACTAGGAAGGAGTTGTGACGCAGGAGGTAGCTTTTAGGCTATTTTTATTAATGCTATAGCTAGCCTTACACTTAGCAAGATAGCGCGTAATTAACATAGTTAATAAATTAGCTTAATAAAACTTATTAAAGTGCTTATAACAGTAGTAATAGTAGTAAAGCTAGTACAAGCGTTGTTGCTTACAGTGCTAGAGGTAATACCTATACTGCTAAACCTAGCTTTTTTAACTGCGCTTTACTGTGTAAGCTAGCTTATAATAATTAAGTAGACACGTTTATTTAATGCCCTTATACATGTTATTATTATTGTTGTTAATGTTAGTAGTAGAAAGGGTGCCTCCTATAGAGCTCTTATTAGCGTTAAGCTCTAACAGCGCGTTAGTAGCTAAATTAGTAGAGCTATTTTTAAAAGTAATTTATAAGGCTGCGCTTTTAAGCTGCTAGGTCTAGACTTTTATAAAGTTACTATTTATGCCTTCTAAATAATTAGGCAACGCTATATTAATAGAGGGGGGCGTTAGTAGAGTAAGAGAGGTGGTAGAGGCAGGTAAGTTAGTAGGCAGTAGAAGTTAAGGAATTTTAGATATATAGTGCTAAGCCTAGTTAGGCAACTATTACAACTCTAAAGTCTCTTAAAGCTAAGCTGCCTTATACTATATTTACTACTCCTGCACACTAAAGGATCCTGTATCCCCTAGTAAACCTAAGATCCTAGGGATTTAAGTCTGTTAATTAAGTTAATTAAGTAGGCATAATTTACTTAATTAACTTAGTAAATTTTGCTTAGCTAATTAACTTAATTAACAGCTATTAATTAAGTTAATTAAGTCAAGTTATTAAGTTGACTTGATTGTTGCCAACTCTACTTCCAACCAATGATTACTATACTACAAAAGTTCCGAATCGAATCGATCCCCTTTTCACCCCAGCATGCGCGCCACAGCACCACCCATTACCCATTTTCTCTATCAATGCATCCTACACGCCACTCTACCTATCACTCACGTTCATTGACTCCACCGTGGCATCCATCCCGTCTTCCCACAAGTCTCACATCTCACCCACATCCTATTCCCTAGCATCGGCGGTCTACCTATGCATATAGCCATCCTTGTACTACACGCCACACAATTCCTCCTCGCTAGCAATTCCTACTTGCCGCTCGCCATCACATTGCGGTAGTACTGGGTACTCAGCTCACACGAATGCTTTAGCCACAGATCTTCCGTGAGGGGCAGATTGAGGATGCGGGAGCTCGCCTATCTTCTGGTTAGCTAATATACCGAGAGCCAAAACTGAAGGCTACATGCCTTATTTCTCGAACTGAGATTCGCTACCGTCCCTGCAATCTCAGCCAGTGCAGCCCGTTCCTCCAACCCTATACCCTCCCACCTATCCCTCGCCACTACTTCCAGCGCGCGTTGCAACTGGGCCAGCAAAGCTCCAATCTGCTGATTGAGCTCCTCGTCCACACGGTACGTCGAGCACTGACCCGTGAGATCAATCAGCTCGATATAGTCGAAGTAGATCTGGCCGCCTTGGTTCCAGCCTGGCACGGGCTCCTTGATGTGACGTTTACCCGCGCGTCCGCGTTCAGATGTGGGACTATTAGTAGGCGTGCCAAAGAACCCACCCATGAGCTCCCGAAGGGCGTCGTAGTCTCGTGAGATGACGGAGTCTGGGCCGACGCTGCGGCACAGGACTTCGTGCGCTTCCTCTAGCTCATCTGCCTTAATGAGGTGCATAGCTTGGCGGAGGGCATCGCCTTCGGTCTTGGATTGGAGGGCAGCGGCAGCATGCATCCAGGTGTGCGGGATGAGGAGTTCACTAGAGAGGTACTTGGAGGTGGGGTCTGTATCGGTAAGAGAGTACGTGTTTGAGAATTGGGTGAGAAGGGAACGGATGCAATGCGAGCGCATAGCCGGGCTGGACAGGTGAGCGTAGACCCAGACGGCCGTCGTCCAGTGTTCCGGGGTATGCAAGGACGCTGCATAGGTGATAGTGAGTTTGTCGCCAAGCTCAATGAGCGGGTCGTCTGCCTGGTCGTCCCTGTCCGTTGTTGACGCGGTAGAGGAGAGGAGCGACGACGGTTGACCTCTGGCGTTGCGGACAGCTGGCATGCCTATGATGCGCTCAGTATCTTCCCGGTAATCATCCTGGCGAGACTTGAACAGCTGAAAGAGCTGGAAAGACAGGCGGGCGTTGAGTGGGTGACCAGAGACGTTCTCTGGGGCTAGGATATCTTCAACATTTGCGGCCAACTCTAGCCTTGAAGAAGCATAGAGCTTCAGAATCCCCCAGAGCAGGTCTTCCCGGTTGTCCTTCTCGGGGTCGTCCCATCCCATATCTAGCTCTTGTTCAACAAACCAGGGCTTGGGCTTCACATCTTCTTTTCCAAACTGGAGAGCATCCGCGAACTGGGCGACGGCCATCTCAATGGGTTCATCAGCCTTTGTGCCATACCAAAGACGGAGGCCGAAAGCGCGGCGCCAGTCAAGTTTGAAGTGGCTGCAGATATTGAAGGTGAGAGCTTTGTTTTCGCGACCGCCTCCAATTTTGCCTTCCGACTGAGCGCAGTTGCCAGCGATCAGCTCATACAGCGTACGCACAGCCTCATCCATCTCGGAAAGTACATCCATTCGCCGCCATTCCTCAATCTGCGAAGTCATATCTTGACGCATCGCCTCATCACCGCCAATCTGGGCAACAATAGTAGAAAGGCGAAGGTCGAGGCCTTTTAGGAGAGCATGGCAGGCGTCGTCAACGGAGTTGCAGCTGAGGAAGGCGATGGCTTTCTCCTCTGCCGTCTGTGCTTCCTTCGCATGCCTTTGTGCATCTTCATATACAAGCGATTTCCAAAATTCAGACAGCTTCTCTTTGCGACACCGAGCTCTATACTGGTCAAACTCTTCTCGGGCCACAGAAGGCCGGTCGTCGCCGTCAAATAGAAGAGAAAGTAGTTGCCAAGCCTGCTGTTCGTGGGGCCCAGTTACAGTACCAAGAGAGACTGAATTTGCTAAGTCCTTGAAGTCCAGCTGGTCAGGTTCAGTCCTCAGCTTCGCGTACGGGGCGCTGTTTGTGTTAAAAACCTTGGTGTGCTGCTTTTGCTCTGGTGAGACATGTTGCTAATTATGGTCAGTAAGATTTATCTCACGAGTCAGCCGCCCCACAGATGATTTTGCACTAATACTATTTTAGATTAGACAAAACTTCTAAAACTTCTAAGCTAATTAAAACTTCTAGGGTCTTCTAGGCTAATTAGAGGCTAATTACTAATAACACGCAAAATTATCTGCAGAGCGTTTAAGAAGAAATAGAGCAAGTTTGTATATATCTTAGTTTACAAATCTATTAAATTATGCAATAGCACTACACTAGCATTAGTATTTATTAAAATGTTTAATGTAATTAAAAATAAAGGTATTTATTTTTATAATAAGTACATTTTAAAACATATCTAACACTGTTTAAAGAGTAAAGTACATTATTAAACATGTTTTTAATATGTTATGTGTCCTAGCTATTAACTATTTATCTTTATTTTATTACTCCTGTTAACACTACGCGTTGTATCCCTTTATAACTGCAGAAGCTAAGGCACACATGCCTTCTTTATTGCCTTCTGTAATTAAAACTTTAGTGTAAACAGGCGTAGGTGTGCAGTTGCAGTTATTAGTACACTTATGCTTAACTTACTACATTATATAACCTAGTTAATAAGAAAGGTGTTAGAGATTCTATGCTTTTAAAGAACTTTTAAGAACTTCTAGGAACTTCTAAGAACTTCTAAAAACTTTTAAGAACTTCTAGAGACTTCTAGGGACTTCTAGAAACTTTTAAAGTATAGTAAAAAAAAAAGTTAAGAAAAAAGAAAATAGGCGTTTAAAATAGCAAAGAAGTAAGAAAGAGTAGGGACACTAGAATGCTTTAAATATAATAAGTTAAAGCCCTATTTCTTTAAGCTTTTAGCTTTAAATTAATCTTATCTTATTTATAAAGTTAAAGAATCTTCTTAGCTTTATCTTAGTAGCTAAGGATGTCTATAATATTAAATTCTAGAAGAACGTTCTCTGCGCGTGTCTTACATAGATTCTTTATAAAGAAAAAATAATAGGCGCTAATAATAGTAGCCTATTACTATATAATAAGTAAGTCTATACTTTAAGGCAACTAATATTTA
This sequence comes from Lindgomyces ingoldianus, assembly GCF_010093535.1. Lineage (NCBI taxonomy): Eukaryota > Fungi > Ascomycota > Dothideomycetes > Pleosporales > Lindgomycetaceae > Lindgomyces > Lindgomyces ingoldianus. Next base: position 954,366 of record NW_022985167.1, on the reverse strand, counting down.
ACTATAAAGATACTTTTTTAATTACCTAGACTAGTTTTAGCAAGAGCATAATTTTTTACACTTATTTAGTGTTAACTGCTAAAATTACTATCTAGATTATTTTACTAAATAAGCTTAAAGACAAGTAGCTAGACAATATATAACAACTAAAAAGATCTAAGCTATGTATTATTAATGTGTAGAGTAGGGCTAGTTAGTAGGAACTATTTACCTAATAAAAAATTTACTTATCTACTTATAAGGCTAAAGCAGGCTTCTAGTAAAGCTTTCTAGGACATTCTAAAGAATTTAAAGTTATAGTTTTAGATTAGATTAGTAGCTATTAATAAATGTTATTTTATATTAAACTAAAAAAAGTTTTAACTTATGTTTATAATACTAGGTTAACTATAAGTTATACTTTAAAAGAATGTTGTCTAGTTTACCTATTCTACTACATTAGACAGTACTATAGAGAATGCAGTTTTACGCTACGCTAGTTTCTGTCTGCTAGGCTACTATATGTACTAAACTAAAGTTATTTGTATATTAGTTAATTACTCTAATATTACTATTTTAGTAGTTTCTTTACTATAAAGTAAAGTTAACTTATAAAATAGTCTTTATTTTCTTTTAAAAGAAAGCGTCTTAAGTAGGTGTACTAATTCTAAAAAAATCTCTAAAATAGTTATATTTATTAATAAGTATATATCTATTTAGTTAGCTGCAGTGTAGTTTTACTTAATGCTCTTTTATTTAATAAAAGGACTAGAACCTTATAACTAGTATATAACTAATATTAATAATAGTCTACAGTGTGTGTATAACATAGTAGAGACATTTACTATAAATGTGTAAAAATATAACTAGAACAAGTGTTATTCTAAGTTTAAAAAGCTAACATTTTATATCTAAATTATAGTAGCTACTACTTTGCTAGGTATAGGTATTAATATCCTTAATGTTAACTGCGTTATATACTAAAAGTTTTTAATTATAAAGAGCCTTTTAGATCTCTAGCAGCGTGCTAGGCGCAGTAGACGCGCACTTAGTTAATTAAGTACTATGTATATATTTCTACTATATTAGTTATTTAACTCTAAGAGTTTATATAAACTAGGCGTTTTACTACTTTACCCTAAACAGAATAAACAGCCTTTAAAAAGAAAAATAGCATAGAATTAGTTACTAGTTAATTAAGTAAAGGTATATAGTTAATTAGCTTAAAGCTTTACACTAGGTAATACTAGTAACATAAATAGTGTCTACTTATAAAAGTCTAGCTAAGAAACTGCTAAGTTAGACTAGCTTTCTACTAGATATTAGACAAAGTCTAATATATAGGCCTAGGCAAACATAGGCAATTACTAGATTAATATAGCTAATAGTTTATATTACTACAAGAGTATTCTGTTTTAACTAGGGAAGTATAATGTTCTTTTAAAAGACAGATCTGTTATTATACTAGGTTCCTACTGTTTAAAGTGCAACATTGCACTTCTTCTGCTAGCTACACTACTGCTAAAGCCTCTAAGTGTAGTTTCTGCTTTAAAAATAAGCACACTTTTTACCTTTATACTTATTACTTTTAATAAGTAGGCTAGAATCTAGGTAGAGAGACACTATAGTAACTCTACATGTTAAGCACCTTTGCTTTTATTTATGTATATAAGAACATGCTTGTAATAAGAGCTATTATAATACTATAAAATTAAGTATACTATTAAAGTAAATCTTATAGTTAATAAAATATATAAGTATATTCTATTTATATTTAGTTAAAAACATTTTAGAACTAATGCTAAAGCACTTTATAATGTACTTTTAGGCATAGTAGCGTTTATAAACATATGTTTAGTCTATTATAAGAAAAAGCTATAACACTAGTGTGTAAAGTAAGATAAATCTAGTTAAGTCTATACTTTATTATCTATAGAGGATTTAAGCGTAAATTACATTACTTAAATCTATTAATAGAATAACGCTTTTGCTAAAAAGGTAGCACTGCAACGTACACTGTAGGCTGCATCTGCATCCTCTAGTGGCCGCGTTGTCCTCTAGCTAGTTATATTAGACAATACCTGTATAACTGTAAGTGCCTTTACCTTAACTATACTAAAAATACTACTTTTAAACAACACATTATGTAGTGTTATTTATATAATTATATTAAGCCTTATTTAAAAAGTTATATATTTATAAAGTCTTATAAATAACTTTTTTTAGCATGTAGTCTAGGTTCTTTAGGATGTTTAAAAGTAGGCTAATATTAAGCTAGTAACGCTAACTGCTAGCACTAGTTAATCTAGTTAGCTAGAGCCCCTAAAAGACAAGAGTTTGCTAGTAATAGTACACAATAATGTAAGTTGCAGTAGGTAAAACAAGCTATATATATATAAAGCAGCTGTAAACACTACACTATTGCAACTCTAGGCAGCATTAGTAGATATAAATAGAAATATATTATATTACTAAAAAAAAGTCTTTAGTTTCTTACTAGTATTCTAGAGTAAAAAAGTGTAATATATAACTAATAAAAAAAAAAAGCTATTTAATATGTTATAAATTATATTATTAGCCTAAGCATTTTTTTAAGGGCTTTAATTTTTTACTTTATGCCTTAGTTAGCTTAAGAGTTTGTAGAAGTTTTAAAGCACTTAAAATATTTAAAATATTTAAAGTAAAATTATAGTTTATAGTAATCTAATTAGTAGAGGTTAGCTAAAGTTTTAGAGTATTCTATAATTTAAAAAAGTACTATACATTATAAGGTCTTTATTAGTCTAGGAGTTTACAGAAGTTTTAGAAGTTAGTAAAAGTAAAAATATAGTAAAGTTACTGTAGTAAAAGTATAACACATGTAACTTACTAGTAACTAATAAATAGTAATATAAATAACACTATATTATAAGTTTAACTTTAACTATAATATTAATATGCCTTACTTTTAGTCTTTCTTAAAAGCCCTAGGTTTTATAACTTAAAATAAACATTAAGCTATAGCAGTAGCTGCTGCTTTAAGCTGTAAGGTAACCTACAGTAGGCGCATTTTCTACTCTTTATAAGCTATTAGTTACTATTACTGTTTTTATAGTAGTTATAGTTAAAAGCATAGGTTGCTAATATTAGTATAGCTGCTATTACTATCACCCTTGCCCTCGCCCTCGCCCTTGCCTTCGCCTCCCTCCCACCCTCCTTGTCCGCCTCTGCCTCCCTCCTCCTCCTCCTCCTCCTCCTTCTTCTTCTTCTTCTTCTTTTCCTTCTCCTTTTCTTTTTTTTCTACTGCCTTTTAATAATAATAATAACAACAACAACAAGGTCTAGCAGCTGTTTAAGGACAACCCTCCCTCTTTAGCTGCTCCCCTTCTCTCTCCTCCTCCCCCTACTGTGGTAGTGCCTGCGCCTGTGCCTAGCTTGCAAAGATACTACACCTAAGGTTAACAAGTAAACCTTATTTACTAGCTATAAGCTTAGGCTAACTAGCCTACTAGTAAACATTATGTTTACTAGAAGAATAGTAGGTTATAGTTTACTCTAAAGGCTATAAGGTCTACTTTATAAAAGAAGGCAGACGCAGTTTATAGTTATATAGGCTAAATTATAGAGATAAAGTTAAGTAAGTAGTTACTAAGTAATTAGCAGTGCACTTACTATTAAAAAAAAAGTTAAAAGTGCTAGTGTTATTTTAATAACACTAAGTTATAAGTTAAGCATACTAAATTAACTTATGCTTATTATTATGCTAACTCTTATAAGAGTAGTTACATATTATTAACCTGCTGTAAAAAGGACCTGCAGGTAAAACTACCTTCTAGACCTAAAAAGATAGGGTATTATCTCTTAGCACTAAAAGGGCTACTCTTTTCTCTACTTTTTAGGGGTGCTAGCAGCATTACTATGTAATAGGTATTAGGTATTAATAAATAATAACCTTTATATATGTTTTTACTGCAGTAGCTTTAAACTGTCTCTAAAGTAGCTCTAAGTACTATATAAAAAAGGACGCTAGAGTGTTAGAGTTAAGTTAACTTAGTAAAGCGTCCCTTGCTATTTAGGTTTTAACCTTATACTAGCTTTAGCTAGTGTCTTAAAAGGATCTAAGTAATAAAGCTTAGTAAGATAATATTAATATATAATAACTTTTATATACACTTTTATTATAGCAGCTTTAAACTGTCTCTAGAGTAGCTTTAAGTACTATATAAAAAAGGACACTAGAGTGTTAGAGTTAGGTTAACTTAGTAAAGCATCTCTTACTACCTAGGTTTTAACCTTATACTAGCTTTAGCTAGTATCTTAAAAAAATCTAGGTAATAAGGCTTAGTAAAGTAATGTTAATATATAATAACTTTTATATACACCTTTATTATAGCAGCTTTAAACTGTCTTTAAAGTAGCTCTAAGTACTATATAGAAAAGGACACTAAAGTGTAAGGGTTAGGTTAACTTAGTAAAGTGTCTCTTACTATCTAGGTTTTAACCTTGTGCTAGCTTTAGCTAGTGTCTTAAAAAAATCTAAGTAATAAGGCTTAGTAAAATAATATTAATATATAATAACTTTTATGTACACTTTTATTACAGTAGCTTTAAACTGTCTTTAGAGTAGCTCTAAGTACTATATAAAAAAGAACGCTAGAGTGTTAAGGTTAAGTTAACTTAGTAAAGTGTCCCTTACTGTCTAAGCTTTAACTTTATGCTAGCTTTAGCTAGTGTTCTAGAAAGGCCTTAAAGTAAGGCTTATTAAGATAGCTTATATTTTTAGCAGCTTAAAGATAGTTAGTCTAAGCCTTAGTTTCTTTAAAGTTTAAAGTTTAAACTATACTACTTTAACTACTAGCATTTAACTAATACTTACACAGCTTCTAGCTTAACTTTTACTTATACTAAAATAGTGTTTAACTTTTACATATATAGTAAATATAGCTTTTACTATAGCAACAGCAATAGGTATTCTAATAAGTATAATAGTAGAAGTAGTAGACATAGTGCTTATAATATTTACTATTACTACTTTACTATTAAATAAGAGGTAGAGCAGCTTGTGCGCTAGTATGTCTAATTAGTAATAATCTTCTAAAACTTATAGATAAGCTTAGAGTAGATAAATATTATACTAGCGTACCTATCTTATAATAATAACTTTAGCGCTTATAATATTTTTATTATAGACGCTGCTTTATACTACAGTAACGCTACATACTTTACACTTATACTAGGCAGAAACTTTTATGCTAACGCTACTTTATATTTAGGCAGTTATACATGTAATGTATATAACAACTTTAACTTATAAGCTACCTAGTTAATAAAAATAGTTTAATAGACATAGTTTAATAGACATAGTCTAATAGACGCAGTTTAATAGATATAGCTTTATAAAAATGCTAGAATAGAAATACTTTAATAAACATGCTTTAATAAACATACTTTAATAGACATAGTTTAATAAACACACTTTAATAAACATAATTTAATAAACATAGTTTAATAGATATAGCTTTATAAAAATACTAGAATAAAAACACTTTAATAAACATAGTCTAATAGACGCAGTTTAATAGACATAGCTTTATAAAAATACTAAGATAAAAACGCTTTAATAGACACACTTTAATAGACATAGTCTAATAAACATAGTTTAATAGACATAGCTTTATAGAAATGCTAGGATAAAAACACTTTAATAGATATACTTTAATAGACATAGTTTAATAAACACACTTTAATAAACATAGTTTAATAGACGCAGTTTAATAGACATAGCTTTATAAAAATACTAGGATTAAAATACTTTAATAAAAACACTTTAATAGAAGCGCTTTAAGGAATGCCTATAGATAGGCTTTTTTAATGTTATATATAACTTTATAATTCTACTGTCTATAAACTCCTGCAAACTTGTACAAACTTCTACAGACTTCTAGAAACTTCTGTAGACTCCTAGAAACTTCTGTAGACTCCTAGAAACTTCTATAGACTCCTAGAAACTTCTGTAGACTCCTAGAAACTTCTGTAGACTCCTAGAAACTTCTGTAGACTCCTAGAAACTTCTGTAGACTCTAGGAAACTTCTATAGACTCCTAAAAACTTTTAATGTAATTATAAAAGGCTATTAATTATTAGAACTTCTGTTAGCTTCTAATCTAATTAGTAGCACTACTAGCAATTACTAGGTCTATAATTACATTAAACTTATCTCTAACTGTGTGCGCGTACTTAGTAATATTAGCAAACTTAGAATTATCTGTAGTATTAGGTTAGGCAGTTAGATATAGAAGGTCTATAGAGCCTTAAAGCTGCACATGCGCGCAGTTAAATTTATTAACTTCTACCTTAAGCATATTTATCTTAGCAGTGTATATATTAAATAAGTTAAAAAACTTATAGCTTACTAAATTATTTAAGTTTTAAAGCGCTGCTAATTTATTTATAATAAGTGTTTAAGCTAAGAAGAACATGTTTTAAATAGTAATAGTAAAAGTATAACTACTAGGTATATTCTTACTAAAGACCTCCTCTAACACTATCTACACTTTTCTTACCTAAATATTATAAAGGCAAGTCTAGTTAAACATTTAATTAATATTATATATAAAGTTTTTATAGTTTTTTAAATTAATTTTATAGCTATAGTTAAAATGCTCTAGGCCTAAATTAATTAGCTTAAAAGTGTTTTCCTGTCTATACTAGTTTATAAGACTAAATGCAAGGATGGCATGCTGTAACTCTGCAGTGTTAGCTAGCAAGAGAAGCTAGTAATACTAAAGCATTTCTTAGCTATAATTTATCTGCCTAGCGCTAAAGAAAATAATAATAAAAGAATCTATAAAGTGTTATAACATGCTAATATTACTGTACCTAATAGCATAGTGTACTATAAGGAAGAGCTTAATCTTCTAGAGCATGTAATATATAGTACAGAACTTAACATTATCTACACTAGCGCTAGAACCCTACACCTAACGCCTAAAGGCAATAGTGTGTATGTTTTTAACTAACTATAAAAAATTATTTACTAAAAGATCTTTAATAGTGTTCTTTATATAACTAAGGCGCTTTAAAAAGAACTTATTAGTTATATGTTCTAGAAGAAGGTGTTAGTGTTACATAGTAGTATAGAATAGTGTAGTAACATAGAATGTAAACCTCTAAATAACTAATAGTTCTAGTAGATAGTATTTACTATTGTTCTAAGTAAGCTATGTTTAACACTACATAATAACATCTAACTTAATAGTATAGTGTACAACCTTGTTTACTATAACTAGGCTTTAATGCGTCTAGCTAATAGTTAATAAAAAGTTTATCTGCATATAAAACTATGCAGGAACACTAAGCAACTACTACTTTTTATTATATAGTTAAGTTACTTAAACCTATTTACTTTATATTAAGTAAATATTACACACTATAAGCTAATTACTATAGCACAACTAAAAGTAATTATTAAAATTATTACTAGAAATATTAGTAAAGTTGTTAAGTGTGTTTAGACTAAATTAATCTAGCTAAATAGTATTATAAACTTTATAAGTCCTACTAATAGACCCTTTTTTATTAAATATAGCACTTAACTAATAATACTTAGTCTTAACTAAGGGTAAGCAGTCTAAAATAAGAAATGCTAGGTATTTAGAGAATGCTCTGCTGCTAAAGACATGTAATATAGCTCCTAAGTAGAGACACTTAATTAAATTAGTAATAAGACTCTAAAATATGTTATTATTAATACTATCTAGCTTATCTAATCTAGGGCTAAGTACAATGTTCTTAAAATCTAGAGGAACTGCTAGGTTGTGCATAGACTAAGTAAGACTAGACTTAGGTAGCTTAGAAGCTAAAATAGCTACAGCGTTTATTATGCTTTGCATAGTAGCTATATAGCCTGCCTCCTTATAGCGCGTGTAATCTATAAAGTTAATGTTATTATATGTAAGTACTAGCTTTAAGTCCTTTATAAGAACTTATAATTTATTTTTCTTAGCACTATTAGTTCTTATTAGCCTAAAGGTTTATAAGTAATTTTAGAAGTTCTAGAAGTTCTAAAAGTTTTAGAAGTTTTAGAAGTATTAAAAGTACTAGATAGTATATATACTTAAGCTTTTTCTATAACTTTATTTATTAGCTTATTAGTGTAATAATATAAATAACATAACTTAAGTCTACTTAAGACTTTAATTACGTAACACTTTATTCTAAACCTAATAAAATAAGCATCTAGCATAGATGCTAAAGTGTTTAATCTCTTCTTAGCCTAAAAGAAGTATATAATACTAGTAATAGTAAACACACGCTTCTTAATTACATTAGACTTGTTAGCACTCTAGTAGCTTACATATCCCTAGCGTAAATTACATAATATGCTTATAATAAAGTTATACTAAGTTAGCGCTTAATTCTAAATAGTTTAACTAGCATTATTAAAGTTAAGTGTTAATATATCTATATTAGAATTAAAATTCTTAAAGTATATCTTTTATACTAGCTAATTTAGCTTTAAAGTGTAATAATTTATTACATTCTTTATATAAAAAACTTTTATTTTAAAAAGTAAGTCTATTAAAGTCTTTAGCACGCGCTGCTTATTACGCGCCTTATAATACTAGTAATGCTAAAGAAGTGTATTGTCCTTTCTATTATCTACTTATTCTAGCATAAAGTCTTAAAAGCTTTATTAGATAGTCTGCAACATGTCTACTATGTACTGTAACTTCTTATGCTGCAACATAGGACTACAACGCTGCGTAGAGGCGCTAGAGATCCTGCCTGCCTAGGTAAGGTTGCTAGAGGCACCTACATTATTATTATAGTTTATAAGTTAATCTAGCATAAATGTATCTTTATTTTATTTAATTAGAGGGTTACTTGTTAGCTAAAAAAGCCTAAAAAGTAAGCTTAATAATAAGAAGGAGTTGCTAAATAGAGCTATAGTTAGCGCGTCTGCTAGTGCGTCTACTAGCGCGTTAGATAGAGTGCTAGCATTGTCTATATTTAATATATATTATAGAGTAGAACAAGCGCTTTATAGTAATAATAATTTTAAAAATTTTAACACAGTATTAGGGGGTAAAGTACACTGTTAAAGATAGCAACGCTAATAGCTAATAAATAAATTAAGATACACATAAATAACTACTATTTTCTCTTAGACCTTTAGAACAGAATTGCCTCTTTTCTGTTTAGTGTGTTCTAATTAGTTTAAAAGTTCCTAGAAGTTCTTAAAAGTTTTAATTAGCTTAGAAGTTTTAGAAGTTCTGTGTAAAGATGGGATGGTAAGTAGCACAGATAGCACTGAGAGCAAGCTTTCGGAGAAAGATAGGAGTGTATTGTAAGAGAGACGAATCGCTGCCAAGCTTCGCTTGTCAGGATTCATGCTTATATACGAAGCACAGGTCATACGACCTCCAAACAGGTCAGGTGAGGCCATACTGGCCCGTTCTGGG
>NW_022985167.1:730072-944504 GCF_010093535.1 Lindgomyces ingoldianus | reverse complement strand
AGAGCAAGCTTTCGGAGAAAGATAGGAGTGTATTGTAAGAGAGACGAATCGCTGCCAAGCTTCGCTTGTCAGGATTCATGCTTATATACGAAGCACAGGTCATACGACCTCCAAACAGGTCAGGTGAGGCCATACTGGCCCGTTCTGGGACATCTGGCCTTACAAGTAAAGCTAAAGTGTTAACTATTACTTTAGCAGCAATTATCTTTACCTCTTAAAAAGCCTAACTATAAGATAGATATAAAGTATATTCTGCGTGTAAATAAGAACTAGGTAGTTAACAACAGCAATAACTACTAGTAGCTAGTCTTCTCTATATTATTTATAAAAGATAAAGTAGACTTAGTGCTTACTAATGTAGCTTTTATAATTAACAGGTAAAAAGTTATCTAGCTTAGTTACTTAGTAAGCTATTAAGCTAAGCACTTTAAATTTACCTAGCAGCATATTACCTTAGCTAACTTTAGTTTTATAAAAAGTGTTTACTTATTTAAAGTAGTTAATTACTATATTAAGCGCTTTACTAAAAAAATTAATAAAGTAAATTTTAAAGTAAAGCTTTATGTTAAAGTTAAGGCTCTATAAAAGGCATTTTTATATAAGTAATTAGCTAATAAGCTATTATTAGATCTAGATACTACACTAATAATACTAAGTAGCTGTTGTACCTAGTAGCTGCTGCGTAAAGCTAGGGCAGTAGAGTAAGTAAAAGAGATATTTAAGGTAATAGACTACTACTTAGTAATTATGTGTATGTAGGAGTGCTAGACAGAGCTTTATAATAACTATAAAGAGTAGTGCTATATCTACCTAGACTAATCTTACTATACTATTAAACTAGTTAACTTTAAGGTGTAGAGAAAGTCTATAGTTATAAAAGAGTCTTTTATTATAGTACCCAGTTATAAGATTATTAAAGCGCTGTAGTAAAAAAGTAATAAGCTTTAGGTAAACCCTTATATATAGAAAAATAAGAAGAAAAGACTAGGCTTATTATTATTAAATAAGCTATTATTTAAAAAGCTAGTAAAGTAAATAAGCTAGTAGTAGTTACTTAACTAAATAGTAAAAATAAGTAATAAAAAAGCTACTTAAGCAGAGTAATAAGAGTTTTAATAGCTTTATCTCTAACAGCTTTAAGCATAGGCTAGTATCTGTAAGGATGGAGCTCTGTACCACTACGCTAATACAACTAAAAAGGTGCAAATAATTAACTAACGTTAATTATTGCGTACAGAATAGTATATATACCTGTTGTACGTAAGCACTATCTTAGCCTTACAGTATCCCTTCTATAGAAGCTGCTCTACTCTTTTACTACTAGCAGCTACATGCTCTACTAGTTATTACTTTAATAGCGCCTTAATTTTTAGGTTGTTTTTTAAGTCTTATAATAAAAAGTAGTAAATAAAATACTTAAAAAATAGTAAAAGACTTTTTTAAGTAGTTAGTTAAGTAATAGCTAAAGAATAAAAAAGATTCTTACCTTTACATGTAAAAGGTGGTAACTAAGAAGCTATAGACTATAAAGGATCTCTGCGAGATAAGTAAAGTTAAAGGTAACCTATATACTATTGCTATTACCTAGTTTAGGCTTAAAAATAGGCTTATTTACTATTTTTATAAAGATCTTTATTAGTTTAAGCTAATATATTATACAGCTAGCAGCCTACTTAAGATAGGTAGTAGTAAGTAAGGTAGAACTAGTAGTAGAAATAATATAGCTAAATAATTTATTTAAATTTAAACTCTCTTACCTTTTTAAGCTCTCTTAGCTCTCTCCTTGCGCGCTCTAGCTTCTCCTGCTTAATATATAGCCCTTCTGCTGCATACTTAAAGTGCTTTTAAGTAAAATAGTTATATTTACTTTTTTAAATAGCTACTTTTAAAAAAGCACTAAAGTTACTACTAAAACGCTTTTAAATATATAAATAGTTTCTTTTAATCTACACTTTAAGCACTATAAAGGTAAGCTTTACTAGATTATAGTTAGGTAAGTATAAAAGTAAATACTTTACTAAATACTTACTAGCCTTAATAATCTATATTACTTTATTATTTATATAAATTAAAATGTTATCTAAAATAATTACTAAGTACTTCTTACTATACATAACTTAAAGTATAAAGATTAGACTTTTTTTAATCTACTTAAAAAACTACTTTTAATTAAGGTAGCCTTTTTTATAGCTGTATAAGAGAGATAGCTGTTAATTATATATATAAAAAAATTAACTAAGTACTGCCTTAAGTAATATTTTAAGTATACTAAAAAACATAGCTAACTAGGCTATACATGTAGTGCTGCTAGCTAGTCTTTTTATTAAAAATTAACTTGTTAAGAAACACTAGATTCTTTACTATAAAGTGTTTTATTAAGTTATAATATAAGTTATAAAGTGTTTTATTAAGTTATAATATAAGTTATAAAGTTTTTTATTTTAATTTATAAAAAATACTTAAAGTGTTTAGTAACTTTATTTATGTTAAAAAAAAACTAAAATATATTTAAGTAATTAATTTAAATGCTTTTTTTTACTTATAACTAGAGTGTAATCTTGTCTTAGTACATCTACTTAAAGTAAATAAGCTTACTAAAAAAAGCATTTATGTCTTTTTTACTAATTACTAGTAAATAACTAAGCTTACTTTAAATAGGTGCTTTTATACTGCTATGCGTCTTTAGATTATCTATTATATTATATACTACGCAGTTGCTGCACCTCTCTTAATTAGTAATTACTTATAGCCTTTATCTAAGTAGTAAAAAATAATATATATTAATACACATATAATTAAATAGGCTACAGGCGCTTACAGTAAGCGCTAGGGGTTGCTAAGTAGGTAGTAGGCAATAAGAGACTCTGTAAGCTTAAAACATAGCTAAAAAGCTATTTTAAACATTAAAACCTAGCCTTATTATTTTCTAAATAGAAAGTATGTACAGCGCCTAAATGTTTACTAAAATTAAGAGATGTTAGGTAGTTGTAGGGTTTTATAGGCAAAATTTCAAGTTCTTATACAAATTTAGTGGCAGAAAGCAAAGTTTAAGGTGTTGCCAAGACATCTATTGTGTGCGTTAATCTGTGCAATGTCTTGGCATTCGCGTCGCGTCTTTTCTGCCTCACTAAATCTATAAGAACTTTAACAAAGCAACAATTTACCCCTATCTATGCCTAAATATCTGTTATTTTAGTTAGATCTTAAAGCTATATATACTTCCTAATTAGGAAATAATAAAGCTAAATTTTAAAAGTTTAAAATAGCCCTTAGTAAACAATTTCTAGCTAAAAAGCTATAGCTAGAGCAGCCACGCGTTTAAGTACTAGTGCTACCTATTAACTGTTAGCTAGAGCTTTTACTGCAGCAGCCTCTAAAGCACCTTCTAGAGGTTAAAAAGCTAGTAGATTAAATAAGTAGATAAAAAGAAAAGTTACCTTTATAAATAAGTAGCGCGCTGCTGCTTTAATAGCTGCTATTAAAATACTATTATTACTACTATTAGTAGTAGAGCTAGAGTGTTAACTATTACTTTAGCAGTAATTATCTCTACCTTCTAAAGAGCCTAACTATAAAATAAATATAAAGTATATTCTGTGTATAAATAAAAACTAGGTAGTTAATAACAGCAATAACTGCTAGCAGCTAGTCTTCTCTATATTATTTATAAAAAATAAAGTAGACTTAGTGCTTACTAATATAGCTTTTATAATTAATAGGTAGAAAGTTACTTAGCTTAGTTACTTAGTAAGCTATTAAGCTAAGCACTCTAAATCTACCTAGCAGCACATTACTTTAGCTAACTTTAGTTTTATAAAGGGTGCTTACTTACTTAAAGTAGTTAATTACTATGTTAAGCGCTTTACTAAGAAGATTAATAAAGTAAATTTTAAAGTAAAGCTTTATGTTAAAGTTAAGGCTTTATAGAGAGCATTTTTATATAGGTAATTAGCTAATAAGCTATTATTAGATCTAGATACTACACTAATAATACTAAGCAGCTATTATACCTAGCAGCTGCTGTGTAAAGCTAGAGCAGTAAAGTAAGTAAAAAAGATATTTAAAGCAATAGACTACTACTTAGTAATTATGTGTATGTAGAAGTGCTAGATAGAGCTTTGCAATAACTATAAAAAGTAGTGCTATATTTACCTAGACTAATCTTACTATGCTATTAAACTAGTTAACTTTAAAGCATAAAGAAAGTTTATAGTTATAAAAGAGTCTTTTATTATAGTACTTAGTTATAAGATTATTAGGGCGCTGCAGTAAAAAAGTAATAAGCTTTAAGTAAACTCTTATACATAAAAAAATAAAAAGAAGAGGCTAGGCTTATTATTATTAAATAAGCTATTATTTAAAAAGCTAGTAAAGTAAATAAGCTAGCAGTAGTTACTTAACTAAATACTAAAAATAAGTAATAAAAAAGCTACTTAAGTAGAGTAATAAGAGTTTTAATAGCTTTATCTCTAACAGCTTTAAGCGTAGGCTAGTATCTCTTCTATAGAAGCTGCTTTACTCTCTTACTACTAGCAGCTACATGCCTTACTAGTTATTACTTTAATAGCGCCTTAATCTTTAAGTTATTTTTTAAGTCTTATAATAAAAAGTAGTAAATAGAATATTTAAAAAATAGTAAAAAACTTTTTTAAGTAGTTAGTTAAGTAATAGCTAAAGAATAAAAAAAATCTTTACTTTTATACATAAAAGGTAGTAACTAAGAAGCTATAGACTATAAAGAATCTCTGCAAGATAAGCAGAGTTAAAGGTAACCTATATACTATTACTATTACCTAGTTTAGGCTTAAAGATAGGCTTATTTACTATTTTTATAAGAATTTTTATTAGTTTAAGCTAATATATTATACAGCTAGCAGCTTACTTAAGATAGGTAGTAGTAAGTAAGGTAGAACTAGTAGTAAAAATAATATAGCTAAATAATTTATTTAAATTTAAACTCTCTTACCTTTTTAAGCTTTTTTAGCTCTCTTCTTACGCGCTCTAGCTTCTCCTGCTTAATATATAGCCCTTCTACTATATACTTAAAGTGCTTTTAAGTAAAATAGTTACATTTACTTTTTTAAATAGCTACTTTTAAAAAAGCACTAAAGTTACTACTAAAATACTTTTAAATATATAAATAGTTTCTTTTAATCTACACTTTAAGCACTATAAAAGTAAGCTTTATTAGATTATAGTTAAGCAAGTATAGAAGTAGATACCTTACTAAATACTTACTAGCCTTAATAATCTATATTACTTTATTATTTATATAAATTAAAACATTATCTAGAATAATTACTAAGTGCTTCTTACTATACATAACTTAAAGTATAAAGATTAGACTTTTTTTAATCTACTTAAGAAACTACTTTTAATTAAAGTAGCTTTTTTTTATAGCTATATAAAAAAAAATAGCTGTTAATTATATATATAAAAAGAATTAACTAAGTACTGCTTTAAGCAATATTTTAAGTATACTAAAAGACGTAGCTAACTAGGCTGTACATGTAGTGCTACTAGCTAGTCTTTTTATTAAAGATTAACTTATTAAAAAACACTAAATTCTCTACTATAAAGCGTCTTATTAAGTTATAATATAAGTTATAAAGTTTTTTATTTTAATTAATAAAGAACACTTAAAGTGTTTAGTAACTTTATTTCTGTTAAAAAAAAAACTAAAATATATTTAAGTAATTAATTTAAATACTTTTTTTTACTTATAACTAGAGTGTAATCTTATTTTAGTACATCTACTTAAAGTAGATAAGCTTACTAAAAAAAAGCATTTATATTTTTTTTACTAATTACTAGTAAATAACTAAGCCTACCTTAAATAGGTGCTTTTATACTACTGTGCGTCTTTAGATTATTTATTATATTATATACTACGCAGTTACTGCACCTTTTTTAATTAGTAATTACTTATAGCTTTTATCTAAGTAGTAAAAAATAATATATATTAATACATATATAATTAAATAAGCTACAGGCGCTTATAGTAAGCGCTAAGGGTTGCTAAGTAAGTAGTAGGCAACAAAAGACTCTATAAGCTTAAAACATAGCTAGAAAGCTATTTTAAACATTAAAACCTAGCCTTATTATTTTTTAAATAGGAAGTACATACAGCGCCTAAATGTTTACTAAAATTAAGAGATGTTAGGTAGTTGTAGGGTTTTATAGGCAAAAATTTAAGTTTTTATACAAATTTAGTGGCAGAAAGCAAAGTTTAAGGTGTTGCCAAGACATTGCACAGATTAACGCACACAATAGATTGCACGGATTAACGCACACAATAGATCGATCGAAGTAGTTCCCCAAAGTTGATCGTGTCCTCGACCCTACCGGACTGGTTTCTTCGTGTTGTCCGCACCTCATGGTGAACGAAGAAGATGACAACCCCCCATGGCGCGCATTCTTGATCGACCTCGACCTTGCCATTAAGGAGTAGCGAGAGAAATCTTCTAGGGCGCGAGGGAAAACCGGCACAAGGGCGCTTATGGCAATTGGGGTGCTTCTCAACGACGAAAATTATTTGTTCATGAACGATCTGGAGTTGTTCTTCTGGGTGCTATTCTAGATATGCATTCACTATGATGGGCCTGGCGAAGCTATTAGAGCAACAGAGTTTAAGTGTTGGAACTACAAGGGTGACAGGAAGTTAGCAGGTTCTAAAAAGAGCGTTATAGATAACAAAAGGGATTTTCTTAAAATTATAGAGATAAACTTTACGCTATATTATTAACTATTAATCCCTTACATTAATAGATTACGGAGAAAGGTGTTTCCGAACGGTGGGAGGTGGGGATCCAAATCCGAAGCTGTACTTTGAGATGAAAGAGATACTTCGGGCAGCACGGGATGAGTTGTGCCCAAGAGCCTTCTCCCTCCGCCCCCATTCGTCCCTCTCTAGGTTGGTAACCCGAACACTCCATTGCTAAGACGTGGTATATCTCTTTTCACCAGATTCTTAAGCAAGACTGACTTGCAGCCGACTACCTATCCTTTATGGCATGCATTGATCGCGTAAACATTCCGCTGTCGCTGCTACCTCTCGGAGACTCGTTACAGCAAGTCGAAGCGATTGGGACGCTGAAAGGGTATGCTTTCATCACAGAACGCCACAGTGTGTCCAACCGTTAGTACACCTAATAGTACAGTACTGCAGTACAGCGATTTTGGTCACGTACGTACGTACAGGGCATCTACTCAGTATACTGTACTATACATGAGGCTGCTGTACTAACCGTTTACAGTAGTTATATAGGATTTTTGGTAGTTTTGGGCGGTTGAAGGCAGGTTGCTGAGGGCCAGGGGGCTCGTGTTCAGAGATTAATGCGGAGAATGCCGTTACCGTAGCTTGGCATCTGACGCACGGTTTCACCTGGCGCACACTTGCTTCGGAAAATTCAAAATTTCAACATAACTCTAACTCCACTAATATAGACCTAATTTTAGCTGCGTTAACAGCGCTAGAATTGCTAAAGCTAGGCAAAAAACCTAATATTACTTAGACAGCAAAAAAGTTTAGTGTTACTTAATTAATGTTATTAAAATAATTTTGTAGGGTCTAGTAAAGTTATGTAAAGTAATATAAAAATTAAAGACTTTTTAATGCGTAGTAAGAGAAGGACCTAGTACAATACATTAATAGGCTTTATAAGCAAGGCCTACCCCCTATAAGACAGATGCTATGCAATTTTGCTACAGAAATAAGCAGAAACCCTGCTAGTGTAAGGCCGAGATGGTGCTTACGTGCGACGGGTATATATACTATTCTGTACGCAATAATTAACTGTTGGTTGATTATTCGCACCTTTTTAGTTGTATTAGCGTAGTGGTACAGAGCTCCGTCCTTACAGCTAGCAGGTTGTAGCCTAACTAGTTCTTTAAGTGTTACAAAGTTAAGCTAGTATCTAAGTAGACAACTAGTATAAATAAAAAAAAAGAAAAAAGCTAACTCTACTTTTAAATATACACTATATTTTAAGCTTTTAAAGTGTAAGATTAAGTAGTATAATATTTAGTCTTAAAATATGTATAACATAGATAAAAAAAGCTTCTTAATTAAAGTCTTTTTAAAAATAAAAAGAATCTTCTCTTAAAGAAAGTATAAAGAAGAAAGGATTAAGTAAATAGTATAGAATAGTAATTATAAATAAATTATGTCACGGTATCCTCCCCAGATCCCAGACATAACTGTATTAGACGCGTACTAGAGTATTATTAGTGCATGTCTAACACAAACATAACACAACACAGACATAAACTTAAGCATAAACTGCCTTAACACTAACTAAACCTAAAATAGGCTTAATTTATACCTAAAGCGCTTAGACTTTTAAGCTAAGTATTTAATTACTAATTTTTTTTTAAACTTTCTTGTTTTTTACATAACATCTTATACTTACTATAATACCTTACATAGTAATTAAACTAGACCTTTATAAAGCTTTATAACCTTACTTATGCATAATTATAACATTATA
Organism: Lindgomyces ingoldianus; assembly: GCF_010093535.1. Taxonomy (NCBI): domain Eukaryota; kingdom Fungi; phylum Ascomycota; class Dothideomycetes; order Pleosporales; family Lindgomycetaceae; genus Lindgomyces; species Lindgomyces ingoldianus. The sequence continues at coordinate 936,015 of NW_022985167.1, read as the reverse complement.
TTATATTAAAACTTTAGCTAAGAATAGCCTCTAAATCTAATCTAATAAGCTTAGTACTTATATAACTCTAAGCTATTAAAGTAAGCTAAGAAGCTTTCTAAAAAGCGCTTACTTTATAAAAAAGCTGCTACATTATAAACTTAAAAGCTTTTTAAAAGAACTTTAAAAAATAGCTTTATGTTATTAAGTAGTCTATTTCTGCCTTAACTTTTATTATAGTAGTAAGAACTAAGAACTTACTAGCCTTAAAGCTTACCTAGAAGTCTAGAGATAGCTTAACTCTTTCTTATCTAATGCTGCCTATAACTTATAACTTTTCTAACTTAGTAATAAAATCTAACTAACTTCTTAATCCCCTACTATTTAATAGAAAATAAAAAGACTTACCTTTTTTTCTACATAAGCTTTAATATAAACTTAAAGAAAACATAGACTAATTTCTCTTTAAACACTTTTAGTTACTATATGCCTACTTTTAACTTAACTGTAATATAACAGCCTTAATTAACTTACTAATAAATAAGAATATTATTAACTTAAATTAATTTATAGTGTTTTTATAAGTAACTTATAAAAACTTAAATAAAAAGTTAACAGCCCTAAGTTACCTAAACACTTTATAATAAAAAAAAAAAAGCTTTACTTTATACTTTGCTAAGTTTTGCTAACTTATATTTAATATAGGCCTAAATAAGATAAGTCTAATTACAGCTTTATATAACTCCTTCTTAACTAAACTATAACGCGCTATAGTAAAAGAACCTCTCTTAAACAACCTTAATGTGTATGTAAACCTAATTGCTACCTATAATAATAATATAAAGTTCCTCCCTATATAAGCCTTAATACACCCCTAAACTAGCGCAGTTGTAAATAAGGACTCTAACATAATAAAAATTAATTTAAATTATACTTTAGTTAGTTCTAAAAAGTGTAAAAATTATAAAAAAAAAGTTAATACTTTAAGTGTAGTAAGCATAGTTATATTTTTTAAAACTGCTTTATTTTTTTTTTAAGTCTACATAAGTAGCGCTACTAGCACTTGTTAAAAATTTTTACTATTTTAATTTTATTTTTATAAAGGCTTTAACTTATTTTTAAGCTTTAATCTTTTTTACTACTTTTAACATAGCTGCAGCTATAGCAGTAAAAGCCTATAAAAAGGCTTATCTTAGGGCTAAGTTGCCTTCTAAGACTAATTTAACACTAAATCTTTACTAACCTATAGGCTAAGTCCCTTACTAATAACTAAAAGTACTAAGTTAATATTTTTATATATTTATAATAAAAAACTATATTAGCCCTAATATAAGCTTTTATTAACTTAAGAGTAAATAGCATAAGTTATATTAATAAAGAACTAGTGTGTAAACTAAATCTTTAATTAACACTACTTACTTAAATAATTTACTTAACTAGATTTAATAAAAAATAACTTAAAAAAAGTTTTATCTTTTATACTATAACTATTATAATTACCTACTAACACTATAAAAAGTAGATTAAACTTTATGTAATAAACATAAGATGTTATAACTTAATTTTAAAATAACTATAGCTATATTAGCATAAAGTTGCTTTTAATTACTAAAAGTAAGTTCTAAACTTTAACTTTTTTTAATGCTAAGATATATACTTATACTTACACCTAAACAACACCTAAATAGCACTTAATATAAAAGGTTTTTAAACCTACTTTTTAATAACTTAGAGAAAAACTACCTAAGTAAGGCTAATAAGCTAGGCCTTTTACTAAAATAGGCTATATAAAATAATTTAACAACTACTTAAACTTAAAAAAAAAAAGCCTTTAAAAAACTTTTACTTACTTAATTTAAACATAAACTAGGACTTAAACAGTAGATAGACATCTGCTATATAAAACTTACTTTATTTATAACTCTAGCTTAATAACTAGATTATAAAATCTATGTAGTTATAATTTCTAATATAAACTAAGCTTTAGCTTCTTAAAAATACACTAACTTAAAAATAATAGTCTTTTAAAACTACTATAACTTGTTATATATCTTTTTTTAAGATAAGTCTAATAAGCTTTTAATACAACATTTATATAATTACTAGATAACTTTTAAGCCTAGTAAATAACCTAGTTATAGGCTACTATATAAAATGTTACTAAATAAATTAAAAGTGCTTTAAAAATACTTTAATAAAAACTTAAAAAAAAAGTTTATTTAAGCTAGCTTTTTACTAGTAGTGTTACCTATACTATTTATAAAGAAACTTAAAAGTAAGCTTTAATTTTATGTTAACTACTAAGAACTAAACACTATTACTATTAAAAACTAATACTTAATTTTTTTTTTATAGAAAACTCTAAGCTAACTAAGTAAAGTAAAGTATTTTATAAAGTTAAATATTATTACTGCCTTTAATAAGCTAAAGATAGTAAAAGGTAATAAGTAGCTAATAGTGTTTTAGACCTAATATAGACTATTTAAGTACCTAGTAATGCCCTTTAGCTTAGCTAACACGCCTAGTACTTTTTAACATTTTATAAATAACTTACTTTAACTTTACTTAAATGTGTTCTGCACTATGTATATTAATAATATTCTAATCTATAGTAATAGCCTTTTAGAGCATAAACAGCATGTACGCTTAGTGCTAAAGGCTATAAAAAAAGCAGGTTTATAACTTAATATAAATAAATGTAAGTTCTACTAATTAAAGGTTACATATTTAGAATATGTAATCTTTATAGATAGCATCTAAATAGACCTTATTAAGGTTTAAACTATGCTAGATTAGCAATACCTAAAGAATATAAAGAATATTTAAGCTTTTATAAAATTTATTAACTTTTACTAATAATTTATTAACAACTTTTTACAGCTAGTAAGCCCTATAATTATACTTACTAAAAAAAAAATTTAATTTAACTTTAACTTAAATTACTAACAGTCTTTTAACTAGCTAAAAAAAGCCTTTACTAAAGCCTTAATACTCTACTACTTTAACTTTAAACTACTAATACTTATAAAAGCTAATGCCTTAGACTACATAGTAGCAGGAGTTCTTTTCTAGACTAAGCTAGATAAGACTATTAAGCCTATTACATACTTCTTAAAAAAAATAAGCCTTATAGAAGGTAATTATAAAATCTATAATAAAAAATTACTTGCTATAGTACACTACTTTAAATAATAGTAACCTAAACTAAAAAGTGCAGCGCATTTAATATAGGTTCTATCTAACTATAAAAACTTATAGTACTTTATAACTATAAAATAACTTAGCTACTAATAAGCTTATTAGTCTAAATATCTGTTTTATTTTAATTTTAAGATTACTTATTATCTTAGTTAAAATAAAAGGAAACTAGATGCTTTTATAAAGTAATTCTAAAATATCTTTACTTAAAAAGAAGCATAAAAGGCTTAACATTAAACTCTGCTTTAACTTAAGCTATTTTTAAACTTTAACTTAAATAAAATAAATTAGATAATTAATTAAATTATTACTAATAAGTATCTAAATAATAAATTTATTTAAGAAACTTTAGACTTACTTTAAAACAGCGCTAGTTAGTTAAAAAAGGTAACACTAGCTAACTATAAAAACTAAAATAGTAAGCTGTATTACTATAACTAACTTATAATTTTTAATTTTAATAAATTAAGAATTAAACTACTTTAAATTATATATAACTTACTTATTAAAGAACACTTAGGCAAAGGAAAGACTCTTAACCTACTATAAAGAGAGTACTACTAGCCCTGCATGTTCTATACTATACGCTAATATGTATTATGTTGCTATACTTACTATAAAGTAAAAGCCTTTTAAAAAAAGTATAATAGCTTACTTAAACTACTCTTAATTCTTAAATAAGCTTAAAAAAATATATTAATTAATTTTATTATAAACCTACTTTTATTTAAAAAGTATATAAATATTATAGTAGTTATTAATTACTTAACTAAGTTTTAACACTTAATACTATATTTCTTTATAACTGCCCCTAATATAGCCTAGTTATTCTACTAATATGTATAAGTTTACTATAGCTTACCTAACATAATTATATTAGACAGAGGTACATAGTTTGTCTTAGCCTTCTAAAATAAACTTTATAAATAGCTCTAAATTATCTTTTATTTATTTATAGCTTTTTACCTAAAGACTAACAGCTAGACTAAGAACATAAACGCTGTAATAAAATAAGTCTTATAAGTGTACATAAACTACTAGTAAAATAACTAGGTAAAATAGTTAGCTATAGTATAGTTTAAAGCTAATAACATAATATCTAAATTAATATAAGTATCTTTATTCTTAGTAAACTATAAATACTACTTTTAAATAAAATTTAAACTACTTTTAAATACCCTCTAACTAACTTATTAATCTATATAAGTAATAAATATAAATAAACTTATTAATAAAATCTAAAATATATTTAAATACATTTATAAAGAGCTTATATAGGCTTAAGCTTTTTAATAAAAGTACATAAACTAATTCTAAACCTCTACCCCTGCGTATGCAGCTAGTAAGAAGGTCTAGCTAGACACTAGAAATATCTAAATAAACTAATAATTAAAGAAACTTAATTAAAAAAACTTTAGCCCTTTTATAATAGCTTATATAGTTTTATTATATGCTTACTAATTAATCTTACCTAACAGCATAAAGATACACCCTGTGTTCTACATATTGCTGCTGCGCTAAGTAGCCTTTAAATCTAACTATCTACCTAAACAGCTAAACCTACTACCTAAACTTATTATTATAAATAATAAACTAAAATATATTATAAAAGATGTTAAATAAATCTAGTTTAATAAAAAAAAACATATCTATAAATACTTTATAAAATAGACTAGATATAATAAACTGTTATAAAAACCTGTAAAAGCTTTATAAAAAAACTCTATAGTAACCTAATTCTACGCTTAATACTTATTTAAACTAAACTTATACTCTAATAAAGATAACCTAATACTAAAACTACTAATGTAAAGAATTTCTTTTTTAATAAAAAGGGGGGTACTGTTACAGTATCCTCTCTAGATCCTAGACATAACTATATTAGACGTGTACTAGAGTATTATTAGTGCATGTCTAACATAAATATAACATAATATAGACATAAACTTAAGCATAAACTACCTTAACACTAACTAAACTTAAAATAAGCTTAATTTATACTTAAAGTGCTTAGACTTTTAAGCTAAGTATTTAATTACTAATTTTTTTCTAAACCTTCTTATTCCTTACACAACGTCTTGTACCTACTATAATACCTTACATAGTAATTAAACTAGACCTCTGTGAAGCTCTATAACCTTACTCGTGCACAATCGTGACAAATTACAACTATTACATGCATATACGCAGATAGAACTGCCTTATCTCTAGGCCTTATCTACTAAATGTAAGGCCGGATGTCCCAGAACGGGCCAGTATGGCCTCACCTGACCTGTTTGGAGGTCGTATGACCTGTGCTTCGTATATAAGCATGAATCCTGACAAGCGAAGCTTGGCAGCGATTCGTCTCTCTTACAATACACTCCTATCTTTCTCTAAAAGCTTGCTCTCAGTGCTATTCGTGCTACTTACCATCCCATCTTTACACTAAGCTGTTACAGGTAACATCTAAGACACTTAGCTATAGAATTTTAACCCTAAAATTTACAAAGCTTTCTTTACTTTATTTTTAAGTAAATAGATAAATAATAACTTAAGCCTTTAATAAGTTAAAACTATCTTTAATTAACAGATAAAAAATAAGGCTTAAAGGTGTTACTAACTACTTATTCTTAACAGCTATAGATCTTATATAACTATAAAGTTTATTTAATTTTATAATAATAATAAAATCTTTTTAGTAGTCTACTCTTCTTACTTAACTTACATGCTTTAGCCTCTAAACATTACTATGTTCTAGCCTCTTTCTCTAGTGTATAGTAAGAAGGTAGTAAAGTTTATAAAAAAATCTTAAGCTTTTTTAGCTATAACTAAAAGAGACTTTTTTGCTATGTTTAATGCTGCGTAGAAGAAGTCTTTTATAAAAAAAAACATACTTTTAGGCTTTAAAAGCTGTAGATTACACCTATTTAATATAGAAGTTATTTTAGCTTAATTTACTAGCACTAGCACTAGCAGTAACAGCAGCAACAATAAAAGACTTTTTTTTAGTAAGAGTTTAAAGTTAGTTTTTATATCTAAAGATTAGAGGAAGATTGCTAAGCTATTATAAGCAGCTATTAACAACATGCATAACTTAGAAGCATGTTAGCTCTCTTAGACGCTTTACTTACTCTTAACTTAGAATATTCTTTTAAAACTAGAGGTTTAAGGCCTAAAAAAGGCTTTAGTAAATAAAAAGAAGTGTTATTAAAAAAGTAAAGCTTTGCAGCTTAAACTACTACTAAACTCTAATAAAAAAGCTATATTTTAGAGCCTAAATAAGGTCTAATAAGCTTATAAATATTAAGCTTAAAAAGAAAAAAAAGTAAAAGTAAAGAAACTTTAAAAGCAAAAAAAAGCAAAGCGTAAAGCTAAACAAAAAAAAAAAAAAGAGTTATAAAAAAAAAAGCATATAAAAGTAACAGCTAAAGAAATTAGACTGTAAAAGGTAGCTTGTAAAAAGTGTTAAAAGAAGGATAACAAACTAGCTAAATAAGCTGCTATATAACTCTAAACTAACATTAAAGCAGCCAAGGAGGCTTTAAAAAGACAGAAATAGCCTATAGTAAGGCATTAGAATGTTAGCATTAAGGATAAATTAATTGTGGAGTTGGTAGAGGCGCCCCAGTTAACAAATCAACGGGGTAGGCAAATTAAGCTTCCTACTAGGTATTTGACTTAGAAAACACAATAGACTTTTTCGCGCAACTAAGTTTACTATTACTCTCAAAAATCTCGCGATTTGACTACTAGTGTAGGCCTTAAAAGCTTTATTTGATGATGAGGTTGTTTGGGGAAAACCGTGCGTCAGGTGAAACCGTGCGTCAGATGCTAAGCTACGGTAGTGCCTGTTTTGTTAGCAATCTTCTAACAAATTCAGCAACTATGCTATCTACCTTATTCTTTTGCCTATTATGATGTCCTAATTCCTATCCTAATTAATGACGCGGTCATCTTAGCGTGTTACCACCTCGCAGGCCCCATCCTCGCGGGCCTCATCCTCACATGCCTCATCCAGCCGTTCTGCCACCCAGATATATCATGCTGCCTGATCCCAACGCTTAGAGAAGGCCCACATGGCCTCACCTAGCCTATCTAGGCTGTCCTCGCGTGAAGCAACTCCCTTAAAGCATATGCAAGATACCTAGGCTAAGGAGCACCTAAATAATGCCTGCTATAATGTTAGAATTGCCTTTAAGATTAACATTACTCTTAATTTCCTATTAATCCTAGTAACTTTATGTAAGTGCAAGCAGTGCTTCTTACAGGCTAAAAAGACTATTATAATAAGAAGAAATTAACTATTAGTGTTAATAATAGAGGCTTCTTAACTGCAGAAGAATTAGTTACATAACATTACTATTAACGTACTTCACAGGCGAGTTGCTTACACACCTAAGTTGCTTACTTTTACTAAGACCCTACTAAACTACCCTTTCTATACTAATGCATTCCCTATAACACTACTTAGACGCGCTAAAAGAATGTTAGATATAGCTTATGCTCTAAGCTTTTAAACAAGACATAAAACTCTTAAAAAAATATGCTATAGCTATATACAAAGTTTTATAAAAAATAATAAATAACTATAGCGCTAGATAACTTTTATAAGCTAATTCTACAGCTAAATTACAAAGGCTAGGTAATAAAAAAAAGTAGGTAATTATTAAGACTATACTTAAGCTATATGCGTAAGAAATTTCCTCTTAGATAGCATTTATAGCTAATATAGCTAATTCTTTACGCGCTAAGTATAATCTAGGCTATATTTACATAAACTAGCCTAGTATATTTATAAAGTGTTATTTAAAGCTTAAAGTAAAGTTTTAAGCGTAAGTATAGTTAAAAGATATTTAGCTAATTATAAACTTTATTTTACTAAAGTTGTACATGTTATTATTTTAAATGCTATACTTAGCTTTAATATTCTTTATAAGGCTAAACTTACTCTAAATTACCTTAGGACTTTTATAAAAGGCTCTCTTATAGTTATACTTACGCTTAAATGTTACTTTAAGCTTTAAATAACACTTTATAAACATACTAGGCTAGTTTATATAAACATAGCCTAGATTATGCTTAGCGCGCAAAGAATTAGCTATATTAGCTATAAATGCTATTTAAAAGGAAATTCCTTATATATATAGCTTAAGTATAGTTTTAATAATTACTTACTTCTTTTTATTACCTAGCCTTTATAATTTAGCTGTAGAATTAGCTTATAAAAGTTATTTAATGCTATAGTTATTTATTATTTTTTATAAGACTTTACACATAGCTATAGCACATTTCTTTAAGAGTTTTATGTTTTATTTAAAAGCTTAGAGTGTAAGCTATATCTAACATTCTTTTAGCATATCTAAGTAGTGTTGTGGGGAATGCATTAGTGTAAAAAGAGTAGTTTAGTAGGGTCTTAGCAAAAGTAAGTAACTTAGGTGTGTGAGCAACTTGCCTGTGAAGTATGTTACTAGTAAGATTAATAACTGTAGATCTTATAAGGGGTATTACAACTTCCTAATTAGGTATAGTCTTTAGCTTTAGCGCAATTACTTTATAATACTTTAGTTACTGTATCTGAACTGTACACCGACGTCATCTCCTCCGTACAGTTAGTTAGTAACAGCTGACTCTTCCGTAACTGTACTATACAACCTCCAAAAGGCTCTGTAACTAACGGTTGGACACACTGGAACGCCAAAGGGTTCTGCAATAGTCAAAAGAAGAGAAATTCTTTGATATCCACCGACTCGTCCACTTGGCCTCGATGTGGTGGCTTCAAAAACATGGCAAGTGGACGACTTGGACGAGGAAGGCAGCTGTACGACTTGAGGAGCTTGTCCCCTGTGGCGGACTCGAGAGGAAAGAAGTATGGACGGCGTACCTCCCTCACGCAATCCACATGGCCGGATTGGATGACACTCTGGATGAGACCACGAAGGATTCGCTCCTAGTTCGAGTTGGGCGATGCCAGGCAAGTCTAGGACAATACTCAATGGCAGAGACGACACACCGACAAGTTCTTGCATCTCGGAATAAGAGCTTGGGGCAAGAGCATAGGGATACACTTACAAGTATGGATGAGGTAGGAGTTGCATTACACCAGCAAGGCCATTACATGGAAGCGGAAGCGATGCACAGGCAGACGCTGGCGACTAGTGAGAAGGTGCTTGGTGTTGAGCATCCTTCCACGCTGTGGACCATGAACAACTTGGCGCTAGTGCTGGACAGCCAAGGCAAGTACGAGGAGGCCGAATCGATGCACAGGCAGACGCTGGCGACTAGTGAGAAGGTGCTTGGTGTTGAGCATCCTTCCACGCTGGGGACCATGAACAACTTGGCTGTAGTGCTGGACAGCCAAGGCAAGTACGAGGAGGCCGAATCGATGCACAGGCAGACGCTGGCGAGGCATGAGAAGGTGCTTGGTGTTGAGCATCCTTCCACGCTGACGACCGTGTACTGCCTCGCTCGTCTTCTTGCAAATCGGCATCGTTACGATGAATCTACTGTGCTTTATGAAAGAGCATCCATTGGGTACATTGCCACTCTTGGGAAGGATCATCCAACTACCCGCGCATGTCACCAACACTATTCGCAGATGCTTTCGTCTCAAGAGCGGGACCCGACTGACGTTCCCCAAGAGATTCCACCCAGTGACGTAAGCAGACAAACTGGGAAGAAATCAAGTCTATTCCGTCGGCTCGCGAAGATGAGTCTTAGACATTTGAAGGACTAGCATATATATAATGACGGGACTAATGTGCAATATCAGACAGAATGCTACACAAATGCATCCAGCTACGGAAAAAAAAGGACTTGTCACGCTGGGTACAAATGGGTGATACTCAAGGCGAGCTCCTGACAAGATGGGGGCCTAACGTGTATCGCAATTAGAGGCCAGCATCAGCGTCGATAAATTACACCCAAGCCGCTTCCGGACGTAGGCGACGGTTCCCCAGTAAATCTAAGCATCGGTCAAATCAGCTGGTAGATTTCAGGCCAGCGTGGAAACACAACTGCCTCTCGGGCTCTGTCGCCGCGCTCGGGATTGGATCACTATGCAATGAGCTGCAACTTGACGGATTTTCGGTAGGATGCATGAACTTTTGGTGCACCTACAGACGTCTAAAGTAACGTGCTCGTGGTTGGCTCACGACGGACTGTGGTATTGCACAGTAAGCAGAAGCCATACCTAAGAGATATTAGATCTGAATGAAGCTTATGATTTAATATCTTTATTCTGAGAATGTCTATGCCTCTAGCTTATTGTTGGCTTTGCTGTGTTGGAAAGTATTAGTAGTGTCCCAGCACGGCGGGTGTCCCGGCACGCAGGGATGGACGTTAGATGATATCTATTAATCCTATAATAATACATGATGAGGATTTAAAGGTAGTCCAGGGGAAGGTTTTGTTAGACCCTAAATAGCTTAGATAAAGGCTTGCTAAACATATCCTAGCTTGTTAATTACAGCACAAGATTCTCACTAGCACCTTAGCTGCTACGTAACGCTTTAATTAGACAGTAGGGAAAGTTTGCCGCGCTAATAAGTCACCAACAGAGAATCCGAACAACATAGTGGAGAGACTAAACTAAACCCCTAGCTGCGAGCAAGAGGTGAAAATTGCGTTTAGGGGCAGCAAGGTATGCACCGCCACAGAAGCAGTTAGTCTTATAAACGTGTCAACCTTGCTGCCTGCGCAAAACCTGCATCTACAAACATCAGCAATGCCTCCAGACAAAAAAATTGAGCATGAGAACATTGCAAGAATTGCGCACAGGTCTGTTGTTGATAACTAAGCGGCACGGGGGCCTGTTCCGAAGCGGTGGATGCATTGCTTAATTAAGATAATTTGCGTCTTATCACTCTATGCACACGCTCGCAAGACCTATTAGATTCGAATAGCTTCTAACAACTTAGCGGCGAGGGTGGCAGAGACACTGCTTGGTTCGTCATATCCTGTCTGGTGTCTGTCGCTGCATGGTTCTGACACTTTTGACGGTCCTATCATAGTGTGTCTTTTAAATACTCGAGATGGCGGCAACCCTAGCCCGGTCGAGTTGGCTAGCCGGTCAGTGTGTAAGTGTCCTCAGACTGTGCAGGAAGCTGGTACTTCTTTCGTTAGTCCACGTGTCACATCGCCACCGCTAGCAGGGAGGGATGGACGACCCGCGCCGGCTTCACCCTTGTGAGATGGCGATTCTGTAGGTGTTCCCAGGGAGTTGACTGGAAGCTTAGCCAAGGGTGAGTTGGATTGCAAGGCTACGGGCAATAGGTTAGGCCGCTTGCTAAGATTTCGCACAGCCACAGGCCTAACAGCCACTATAAAATTACGCCGTGAGGATTGATTGTGTGAGGCAGAGTTGTTCAGCACTAGCCAGGATTAGCAATTGCTTTGATTGGAGGTACCATCTGGGGTGGCGACCTTGCATGAACTTGTGCGCGATAGTAGACACAAAGCTCATGATGACTTCTGTCGCACACAATTATCCGCCTATATATATTCTTCTGCTGTGCTGGCTGGAAGGTTGACCTTTTGGCGACGCAACAACTTCCTATTATTAGAATAAGGCTCTAAGGCTTAGACAAGGCCCTCAGAGGTGTATTGTAAGTAGTAAAAGCTTAATGGTGGTGCTCTAAGCAAATCACGCAAGAAGGCGATAATACGAATGTAATTTATAGGCTAGAAAAGGTTTAATGTTTCCATGTAGCCACAGCACACTATTTATATATAATTTTAGTAAAACTTGACGTGTGCGCAGAGTTGCAATCGCTTGAAGTTAAAGTACCCCTTATATTTTCCGGCACAGTGGGTTTTCTGCCACCCATGAAGGGACGTTAGGAAGGTAGGGGCCTTTCCAAGGTCGGAAGCCTCTACCGAAACACTACACCCGAGGACAGCGAACCTCTACATTATCAACCTATTTTCCCCACTCACTCACTAACTAGGCACAAGCACTAAACCCTTACCAATGCACTCTCACCTCCCTTTTCTCAAAACATATATGTACTTCCCAGGATAGTCCGCAGGACCACGAATCTCCAGTCCCGCAGTTCTGAAATGGTAGCTCCACCCCCCCTCCGGCTCTTTCCTTGCCTAGCGCCTTTCAGCCTCGGGCTAGATCGAGCCAGGAAGACTCCCTCACCTAACGAAATACTCCCTTGCAAAAGTCTCGCGTCCTCGGCTCGGGATAGACGTAGATTGATCTCGCGCATGGACCCCGAAAGAGGGGATCGGTCCCAGCGAACTATGGAGGTGGTAGTTTGCGGGTCCGTGGGTTGTTCTTTGCTTGCGCTTGTAGGAGGGGAGAGGAGGGAGAGATGGTGGTTTTATAGTTAGGGTGCCTGCCTAGGGCACGGTCCACCGGGGAGAATGGTGGGCCGAGCCGAGATGAGGATGGGATGGGATGACAAAGGAAGAAGTTTGAAAGAGAGGGAAGAGAGAAAGGGATGGAATTTATTCATCCCTACCAAAAGTGTTTTCCCATACGTAGATGCTAACGATGCCAGAGTTGAGTAGTTTACAAGGACTTACAAGATGTTCCTCTCAGAAGACGAAAGAGGACTAAATGCTCAAGGTTGCGCCGCCATCTCCTCCGGCAATTGCTGAGCTAGCCCTTCCATCTTTTCTGTCATACCTAGATCGCGGACATCCCAACCGTTTTTGACATCCACCCAATCTTTCTTCTCGCCAAGAATGGCTACACTACTTTCCGCAGCGCGCTGAACGAGGTGCCGGTCTGCGACCCTCTGGACATCTTCTGCAGTGACATCCAACAGACGCTCCCGCCTCGTTTGCAGCATATCGTCGGTGATGCCGGAGAGAAACAGCCTCATGCCTTCCTGGTTGAGGCTCTGTGGAGCATCGTAGCCTTGAAAGACACTGAGTTTGGCTTCTTCTAGATCCTGCGCCGTCCAGATGCGGTCTCGTGCCCATTGCCCCGCTTTACTCATTATCTTCATGGTGTTCTGAGGATTGGGATCGCGGTAGCTGTACATTCCAAACAGACCACCCAAAGAGCGGGAGTAGGCACCACCGCCGTAAGCGCCGCCTTTTTCGCGGATCTCGTGATGCAGGTGTTTGTGCGTGAGGAGCTGGGCGAGGATCTCAAGTGGGGCTCCAGATGCATCAACGTAGGGGACTGTAGGAACAGCTTTAGCGGAGTAATACACTTGGTAGGGCAGAGGGAAGAACGATTTTGAGTTCCGAGGATACTTTGTTTCCGGCGAGGTGGATGAAGGGTTCGTAGTGCTCGTAGGCAGACTACCGAGGAAGCGACTCAACGCTTCTTGATTCGAGGTTGAGCTTTCATGACCACAATTCAAGGCCACGCGGAGGTTCTTACTGTTCGCAATAGCGAAAGACTGAATAGCTTTCAACTTTTGGATGACGTCGGCAAGCGATTCCGAAGGAGTGCGAGAAGCCAAGCCCGTCATGAGCTTGACCTGGGTCAGACCGGAAGTCTGTTCGCTCAATCGGCCAACAGGAGTTAGGCCAGCTTCTGCAAATGTCCTTGCAAAAACATGACCGGATTCGGCGATCGAGTTGATGGCGCCACTTGCGGAACTCTGAAGCAGCTCTCGAATCTTCTTCTCCGCCTCTGGCCCATCGAAATCTGTCTCCGTGATGATCGTACGGAGCAACTCATACATGTCAGGAACGTTGCGGTCAAGCGCGAATCCCGAAAAAGAGAGGCCTTCCCTGAACGCGCTGAGTGAATGAGGAGAGGGCGACGAATGATAGCCCACCGAGATCCCGCCAGTCTTGAGTTTAATGAGTTCTTCTAACTGTTCCATTGTCTTAGTCCGAGTCCCGAGTCGCTGGATGGCACTTGTAAATAGAGGGATCATCTCTCTAAGTTCGTCAGGCAAGTTGTGGAGGTTGTGAACAGCACGGAAGTAGGTCAATCCATTCGTGTGGGCTTCCCGCCACTGAACATTTACGTCCCCAATGTTGCTGTGTCGAAGTGGCTTCCTTTCCTTTTCCCGCGGGATATCCCTGACATGGACGGTTGGGAGACAGCTAAGATCTTGATTTCGAGCCTTCTCTTGAACTTCTAGAAGCTCTAACTCCCGCTTTTCGAGGTACGCTTGGGCTTCATTTTCACTCGGGAAATGTCTTGTGGCCTGTAGGATCTTCTCGGCTAACCTCTTGTTCTCCTCGTCTGCCAGCTCTTGACTGTATGTCTCGGACGGCTGCATGGTGAAAGTCAAGGTCCTGTCGTTCAGAAGATATTTATCCAGAAGACTTTCTAGATAGTCGCCCTTTGCGTATCTGCTCTGAAATGCGTTCACGGTGTCTTGCCAAGCCAGCGCGTCCATTGGATCGACACCATTGAACCAGCCCGGCTTCAGTCTCTGCATGATGCTCATCCCGAAATTTGCTGTCTTATGCTTCAAAGAGAGCTCCAGTTGGTGAAGAATGCCGCTGACTTTGATTTTGTCGAATCCACTCTCTCTGGCCTCAAGAAGAGTCTTTACAATTGCCTCTCGAACCTTCGGCACATCCTCTTTCGTAACAGCATTCAGACCCACCGAGAACACACCTACCTTTCCTGCACTGTCGTATCCTGTGTTCGGGCTGAAATCTGCACCTAGTCCAGATTCAATGAGGTTGCGGTAAAGAGGTGATCCATACCCGTCCAGAAGAAGGTTACTCAGAATTCCGAGCGAGAAGTTCTCCACAACGTCTGATGTATCTCCCATCAGCCAAGTCACCGAAGTCTTGTATTGCCGATCTGGAGGGACTAGAGGGTCTAGTGGGCCTAAGTCTGTCACCTCTTTGGGGCCATCTAGTGTGATTGGCATTTTGATATCGTGGTCGACAGAAATTCTGTCAAAGCAGCTCAACCGGGCATCGATCTCCTTTAAGTGCTCCACTAACGGCATGTCCCCATACGTCAACAGCTTTGCATTACTTGGATGATAGTGATCCCCATGAAACTTCCGAAGCTGCTCCCAAGTGAGGTCCGTAATCTTCTGCGGATCACCTCCCGAGTTGTTGATAGCTGGAAAAAGGTGGTCCTGGAATCTGATGTAAAACAGATAGCTAGCGTCTGACATCTGCCCCTTCATTTCATTGTAGACTACACCCTTGAAGACAAGACGGCCCGCATTCTCCGCCTCCGCACCGTGTGCTGCAAGCGGATTCTCCGGGCCTATGCGCCATCCTTCCTGGGTGAAATCGCTTTCGTTTAGAAGTGGATGCAGGGTAGCATCGAGATATACAGACATGAGATTTCGGAAATCCTGGGCGTTGGTCGTGGCGAACGGGTAGGTAGTGTGATCTGCGGAGGTGAATGCATTCATGAAGTTGGAGAGGGATCGAGGAAGCATTTTGAAGAATGGATCCCGGACGGGATATCTACACCTGGATGAGCATATTGACTGCGTCTTCTAGAGTAAAACACATACTTTTCGCTGCCACATAACGTTGTATGTTCCAGGATGTGCGGGACTCCGGTATCATCTGGTGGATTGGTTTTAAATCCAATGGAGAAGACATTGTTTGAATCGTCTCGGGCGATATGTAGGTAGTCAGCTCCCGTTTTGTCATGCTGAAGCTGAAGAGCTGTCAATTCAAGCTCCGGGACCTCTTTCACGCGCTTGAGTGTGAAGCCATGGAGCTGCTCTCCAACCTTGGGAAAGCTTGACAGCTCTGTAGCCACAGCATATCCTCGGCGATAAGCTTGAGACGATAGTAAAGGGATGAAGTTCCGAGGTCTCCGAAGCTGCCACTGAGCAGAGCGCAGCATGGTTGAGGCGTACAAGAGAGCGGCTGCCGGCACTGCCCACAACTAAGAAGGCAAGCCAAAAAAAATCTATGGCCTACAAGCTCATTGGACAGGGGGTAATATATATACCAGCACGGTTTAGTCCTGCGATGACTAAGTACGAAAAGCCTGCGGGCTGCAGTGCCGAAAAGCCAGGTCCAAAAGCAGGCGAATTGCTGCCTTCTGTGGTGTTTCACGCGCCAGTGGCCGCATTGGAGACGGTGTTGCTCGCGTGCCTTCAATTCTGGAGCTACGGTGCGGCGTTGACATGTACCAGTGAGCCTGTTGTGCCGTCCCCAACCAGATGCCTAGCGAAGAATACTGACGAAACCTCCAACTTCTGCCAGGTCCCCTCCTTAACCCAACACACCACTATTAGCCACGGACACTCCCCGCGAGACTCTACTCGAACAGCCATATCCACACGTCGCCCCGATTTTTAATCAAACACATATCTCCGTCAGAGGCCGCCGCTTGCAGTGTCCTCCTGCTCTGGAGAGTTGCCCGTTTTCCGACCTCCCGAGCGAACACCTCCGAGGCGTCAGACGAGCCCCTCAGCCCGCGAGCATCTCGCCCCGATCGCGTCTGCGCATGCTGCATATGTAAAAGCTAGCGTGCATTGGTCGAGCGCCGCGGTGAAACGGTCAAGGACGTCTCCCCAGACGTCACCCGGGTGCTCAAGCGTCTGAAGCGCCCGTTCCCGACGAGCGACTTCATGGCAACTGTTGCACAGCAACACCACGTACCGACCCTTCCATCCCGCTCCAACTCCGGCCGTGGCATGGAAGCGAGCCGCAGTGCATCCACGTCCACGTCCGCATCCATGGCTCCGGCGCAACATGCCCCCGCGCCTGCGAAGAAGGCCAAGGGCAAGAAGTCCACAGATCCTTCAGAGCAGGCGAAACAGATTCAGGCCAAGATTGCGCAGTTGGAACTGGACGCAGCTGGAGATCAGGAACAGGAACGCGAGATCGGTGGGTCAGCCCCTGCCATACAACTTTGGCACAGTGGAGCGCGGGCGTTATAAATACGAACATCAGTTCTCCCCGTTTGGCTTAGAGTTTCATATGGCTAACACCAGCATTTCATAATAGAGCGCGAAGTGAAGAAAGCCAATCGAGACTTGTCGTCCCTTCTTTCCAACATGGAGACTCCCATGTCGCGCCTCGAGGTTGTCCAAAAGAAATACACCGAGCTTCTTCAGGACATGAAGCGCACCGAGCGCGAACACCAGAAGGCGAAGAAACGGGGAGACCAACTCCAGAAAGAGAAAGACTCCCAGAGGACCGAGCTGAATAGGGTCACAGCGATGAAGGACAAACTTGAGAAGATATCTAGGGACTTCACCAAGGAGAACAAGAGGTTGAAGGTTCGCCCATTCTGCCTTGACAGCACAACAGAATTAGGATTGATGTGTCTTAGGATGAACTTCATAAACTCGAGACTACCGAATCAAGGGCCCGAGAAGAACTCCATGATCGTCTGGAGAAGATGGTCGCTGATGTGGAAGACTGCATCGACGCGCAGAATCAGCCCGAACAGCAGCCCCCCATTGATATGGAGCTAGACGAGCTGTGCGCCTTCCCTTTTTCTGTGAACGGACTTCCGCTGAGATAGTCATAGGTTCCGGCAAAAGTTCAAGTCCTTTATCGAACAATATGAGCTGCGCGAACTGCAATTCCACTCTCTCCTCCGGACCAAGGAACTCGAAATACAGTATCAAATGGCCCGGCTAGAGCAACAGCGCAAACAACAGGAGGCGGAATCTTCCAAGTCGCATCAATTGACGAGACAAGTCTCAACCTTCTCCCAGACCGAAACAGAGCTGCGTACGCAATTGAACATCTACGTTGAGAAGTTCAAACAGGTATGGCGCTTATTCTTAGCACTTTCTCAACTAACGGTGTGTTGGTTACAACTGACCAGATGCAGGTGGAAGAGACACTCAATAATTCTAACGACCTGTTTCTGACCTTCCGCAAGGAGATGGAGGAGATGTCGAAGAAGACTAAGCGCCTTGAAAAGGAGAATCAAAACCTCACCCGGAATAAGGAAGTCACGAACCGAAACATTGGTGAAATGGTCGAGGAACGCACGAGAATGCAAGACTTGATTGCCCGAAAAGACAAGGAATTGGAAGATCAACGTAAGAAGATTGCGAGGCTGGAGACACTTTGTCGTGGGATGCAGGCTCAGGGTCGTGGTCAGGTACCAATGAACGATCTAGAGGAGGATGAAGAGGTTACTGAAAGCGAATACGACTACGAGGACGAAGATGAAGAAGGTAGTGGGGACTACGATGACGATACCGAGGAGGATGCGATGGAGCCTGTCCTAGAACGCCGTCCGTTTGGCCCCGTTCCGCCACCACCCCCTCCACCTCAGAGTCTTGCGAATGGGAAAGTGAATGGGCATGGTCACCGACAAGTCAATGGTCAGCTCAATGGAGTCAAACGCTAATGGGCATGTTGCATCCTAGGTCCGACCCTATCACCTCTCCTGACGGGTCCATGTTGTTCTCCACCTCTACAGTGTCAGCCGACATCTCGTCGGCCCCCACTTCCACCTCTCGCATTCGTTGTGGTGAAGTGTGTAGCAGCAGTGGTACGTGATCGGCATGTTGAAGACCTGGAGAGATTGAGGGATGGGGACTATGTAGGTGTGGCTCATGGCTCTACTTCTGGGGTGAATAAGCTTGCTACGGGGTACAGCCCAGCTAGCAGAACCACTCCATTCAAGTCCATGTATATTACTTCTTGCATCACAACAGCTTGTGGTTCTTCATCCCTCTGGGTCTGTTTGAGAGCGTGAGTCATGTGACAGCAGCCTGCCGAGCGAGTCAGCCCTGAAATCGACCGACGAACCGAGGCCCCGCAACTGGCACCCTTGTTTCTTGTCTCCAACCGACAATCACTATTTATGTACACAGATTCGCCATGAGCTCCCCTCATCCAAGCACCTTTAGGCCTGGGCGTCGTTATAGCAGTTTTGTGCGCGCTCGTTTGCTCTCACCAATTCCCAATCCTGCCCTTGCATGAATTGAATCGATTGCCAACATGTCGACACCCATCCTGCAGACGCCACTTTCGAAGCTCCTAGGGATCCAATACCCTATCATCCTCGCCGGGATGGCGCGAACCTCCGGCGGGCCTCTTGCAGCCGCTGTATCCAACGCCGGCGGCCTCGGTGTCATTGGCGGGCTAGGTTACACACCCCAGCAGCTGCAAGCTATCATCGACGAGCTGAAATCCAACCTTTCCGACAAATCGCTTCCCTTCGGCGTCGACCTCGCACTCCCACAAGTCGGCGGCTCGGCGCGCAAGACGAATCACGACTACACACACGGTCAATTGGATGAGCTGATTGAGGTCACGATTAAGAATGGGGCGAGGTTGTTTGTCAGTGCGGTGGGTGTGCCGCCCGCGAGGACCATTAAGAGATTACATGAAGCCGGGATATTGGTTATGAATATGGTAGGGGCGCCGAAGCATGCGGTTAAGGCGTTAGACGCGGGTGTCGATATTTTGTGTGCACAGGGTGGTGAAGGTGGTGGACACACCGGAGATATTGCGAATAGCATTCTCATCCCCGCGGTGGTGGATGTAGCGAGGAAGTACAAGAGTCCGTTGACGGGGCAGCCAGCCATGGTGGTCGCGGCGGGTGGTATTTACAATGGAAGAAGTCTGGCGAGTAGCTTGATGCAGGGCGCGCAGGGGGTTTGGGTTGGGACGAGATTTGTTGCGAGCGTTGAGGCTGGGTGCTCGCAAATGCACAAGGAGAATGTCGTCTCGGCGTCGTTCACGGATACTCTTCGCACGCTGGTGGTTAGTGGACGGCCGCTGCGGGTGAAGATGAACGACTACATCAGGGACTGGGAATCGCGGCCGGATGACATTAAGAAGCTAACGGATAGCGGAATTGTACCGCTGGCGAAGGACATGGATGATGGGAAGGATGTCGACATTCCGTTCCTAATGGGCCAGGTGTCGGGCGCCATTCAGTCTATCCAGCCGGCGAAGGAGATTGTTGAGGAAATGGTGCAAGAGGCCATCGAGATGCTGAAGCTGGGTCAGACGTACATTGCTGGGCAGAGCAGCAAGCTGTAGTCGAAGTAAGATTATTTTTGAGTGGACATTGTTTCCGTCTGCACTTTTCTCGGATGTACTGACGAGTAGGGAGAAATGCTTGCGGAGGCGTAAACCTTCCGAGGGATAGAGTGAAACCTACTAGCCTCATTCGTAGTCTGTGAGCACTGTGCGACGCGATGGCGAGCTGTTCTTGGGGAAATGTATGACAGAAGTTCAAATGTCTTAGGTACGAGGCGTGGAATGGCGTCGACGCCAATATTGCAGGAAATTAGAATTCCATTATCTGCTGTCGTGCTGGGCTGGCCATGGTTCGCAGGGCTCAGCGACCGAGGACGTGGGTGATCAGCGCCGGGGTTGTCGACGCCTTGAGCCAACCAGCACAGCAAGCAAAGAGTCTCAGGAGAGCAGGCGACGACTAGGCTTTGCAGCTTTTGGACATTCACACCCCGCTGTATTCCTCTGCACACACGCCCTGCCCTGCGCTCCCCTCCGCTGGCTATCCTTTTTTTTATTATTCCTCGCTTGCTGGGTATTTCTCCAGCGCTCTGGGCCTTGGCTTGTGCGGCTCCAACGGTTTGTCACCTACCCGTCGCGCCAATTAGCATATCCTTCTCATGACGGCTTTGTGGACAACTTCACGGAGCGGCGCAATCCATGCAGTCGAATCTGAGGGCTCAGGCTGAACTCCAGGCCCAGAGGAAGAAGGTGAGCAGCGCGGCCCCGAGCCCGGCTTCGATGGGAGACGCTGATGTGTTGTCGCAGCTCGCAAACTCGTACAAGCAGCTTCTCGAGTAAGCCCGCCGGCCTCGCCGCATCTTCCCCTCACCATGCTGATCCGCCCCGCGCAGTGAATTCAATGCGACAGACCTCAAGACGGTGGGGAACTACACCCTGGGGAGGCTCATTGGAAAGGGCAGCTTCGGCAAGGTCTATCTGGCGACCCACAAGCTCACCAACGGCTCCAAGGTGCGCTCCAAGGTCCCCGGTGGGAGCTGCTGTAACGCATGCAGTTGACACTTTGACAGGTAGTCCTTAAGTCCGCGAAGAAGGATGACGCGAACCTGGCCCGCGAGATCCATCACCATCGCCAATTTCTCCATCCACATATTGCAAGGCTGTACGAGGTTATAGTCACCGAGTCGCTGGTATGGCTGGTTCTAGAGTACTGCCAAGGTATGACCCTATATTTAGAACCCGCCAGAGCCTCTCTGATCTGGGCTGCAGGCGACGAGCTCTACAACTACCTCCTCGAAAAGGGCCCCATAGAACCCGCCAAAGCGCAGAAGATATTCACCCAGCTCGTCGGCGCCGTCTCCTATGTCCACAACAAGTCCTGCGTCCACCGTGACCTCAAGCTCGAGAACATCCTCCTGGACAAGTACGAGAATGTCAAGCTAGTCGATTTTGGCTTCACGCGTGAGTATGAGGGGAAATCAAGCTATCTCCAGACATGGTGCGGCACCGTGTGCTATAGTGCGCCGGAGATGTTGAAGGGGGAGAAGTATGCGGGTGAGAAGGTGGATGTGTGGAGTCTGGGGATCATTCT
This sequence comes from Lindgomyces ingoldianus, assembly GCF_010093535.1. Lineage (NCBI taxonomy): Eukaryota > Fungi > Ascomycota > Dothideomycetes > Pleosporales > Lindgomycetaceae > Lindgomyces > Lindgomyces ingoldianus. Next base: position 914,453 of record NW_022985167.1, on the reverse strand, counting down.
TTATGCGCTGTTAGCCGGCGAGTTGCCTTTCGATGATGACGATGAGACAGTCACGAAAATGAAGATTCTGAAGGAGGAGCCAATGTTTCCGAGCACATTCCCGCCGCAGGCGAAGGAGTTGGTTCAGGTATTACTCTCGAAGCGGCCGCTTTTGCGGCCCTCGCTCGCAGATATACTGCAGAACCCGTGGTTGGCGGAGCATGCTCCGCGCCAGCAAGAGATTTTGAAATTGCAGCAGCCTGCGCCTTTTACCACGGATCTAGAAAAGGAGGTTCTGCAACGGATGCGCGCAGCGGGTGTGGATATTGACATGGTCATTGAAAACGTCCTCGCGCAGCGTTGTGATTCACTCGCAGGCTGGTGGGCTCTGCTATCAGAGAAGGAGGAGCGTAAAGCTAGAAGACGGGAGCGTAAACGGAAAGAACGAGAGGCTGAAGCTAAGAGCTTGAGGCGACTAAGTGCTGCTAGTGGCCGTCTAGACAAACTTGCGCCGACTATTAAAGAGACTGATGAGGAGGGGCTGCACTCCCCGTTGCTTGGAGATCCGCCAAAGAGTCGCGGCCGGGCTCTGAATCGAACGAGCGTTCATGGTGAGTTCTGATCCGTTAATGGCTCATAGCTTAAACTGACTGTCCCTAGGAACTCCAGCAGATCTCCCGCGATTGCCTGAATCACATATCGATCGAGATTCAGAAGAACCACCTCCGCCTATTGAAAAAGATCACATCCGCAACTCAGATTCGTCATCTCGTCCTCCCCCACCTCCCAAAGAGCTAGGAAATAGGAGATCAAGGAGTAGCATGCTACAGGTTGTATCCACCAATCCCGATCTCCTCCACCCCAACGGCTTTGTGCCCAAACGCCGCCGAAAGTACCAACAACCCTTCATTAACCATCTTGCTTCACTCAGGAACTGGATAAAAGAGACGTCGAAAAGAGCACGCTCACCCGGCTCAAAGGCCAGCAGCGGAAAATCGCCCACCGTACCTCCGAGCAAATCGCCCGACTTAAGAAGACGCTTAAGCAACGCTAATCGCGATTCCAGCGTTCACGCACACCCAAATCTCACGCCTTCAACGCACTTCCAAGCACGGCCGCGAGTCTCGACAGCGGGGAGCGGGAAACGACCTTCTGTATCTCCATCACCACTAACACCACGTTCATCGTACCGTCGGTCTTCCGGGGGTCTACGAGGCAGAAAATCTACTTCGTCTTCTATTTCTTCAATCCGATCTATGCCGCATCACCACCACTCACATTCCAAAGCGTCCTCCACGTCCTCTGCATCGCTCGCCTCCCCCGCCGTCTCGACCTCAGGGCATAAAGCCAAATCCCCCCACTCCTCCGTCAAAGTCCTGCCTGCAACCCCGACAAACTCCACCTTCCCATCCAACATCCGCGTGGTCCGTGCGCCCCTCAGCGAAGGTGGTGCAGCGTTCGGTACAGCGCCACCCCCGTCTCCTGGCCTGATATTCGCCAAACGGAAACGTAGTCCGTTTAAAGGACCGATGCTGAATCTCAATATTCACAGTAGTCCGCGCGATGCACGTGGTCCGAGAAGTGAGGGAAATTCGAGAAGTGGGAGTGTGCAGGGTAGGAGGAGTGGAGAGATTATGGGGATTGAGGAGGAGGATGAGGATGAGTTTGAGGAGGTGGATGAGTTTTCGCCGGTTATGGGGAAGGGAGAAGTTGTAGTTATGGAGGAGAAGGCGGGACCATTGCCGCCGATGAAGGAGGATGGGTGATGAAGAGATGAATAGAGCTGTTGAGGGAATGCTTGATTGATGGAGTGAGCGTTTGGGAGATAAATTACTTCTTGAGTGGAGGGAATATAGGGTACGGTACTGGTGTTTCTGGATTAGCGTGTTTGCTTGCATACATGGCACTTTTCTCTTTCTCTTGCTTATCACATAACATCTTCTCTTTTGGCTTGCTTTGCTTACTTGTTTTCTCCTTTTTTTTTTCCCCCGCGAAAGGGATTTTCTGTACCCTGGGTGTTGAGGCTGGATTTCTCTCCGCCCCCGTCTCCTTCTCCCTCCCTTCCCCTAACCGCCTTCAAGCTCGTTCCTCTGAGAGCATCGTCCTAACTCTTAATCCGTGCGCTAGAGGCTCGCTTCAGCCCAACTTTTGTGGTGAGTGTGTAAATAAGGAGCGACTTTTTTTATCCGATGTTGTTTACTTTACCTTTCCTGTTCATATATGTCTATCTATCATTCTTTCTGTCTGCGTTTCGCTCATATTCTGGTTGTCGCCACCATTGTTGCAGGTACGAGAAGCGAGGACCTGACCCTAGCTCGGACGAGGGCGAAGGCTTTACTTGCATAAAAGGGGTTTGGTTACGGGCGGGGCTTGCAGTAGGGAGTGAGGTGGAATGTCATGTCTTGGTCCTGTAGGATGTTCTAAACGAGACGAGGTAGATATGATGGCATGGCTCGGCATGCGATGGAATAAGAAGATATGTCTTTTTCCAAGTCTTGGTGCGCAGGTGAACAGGTGAACAGATTCAGTGGACGAGTTGATGTGATGCTAACTAGCTGCTAACTAGCGTTATTTAGTGGACGTGTGTTTGAGATCGTGGAGATGGGAAATTCAATAGGGGTGATGATGATGGCGCGTGGTGTGCTTAGGGGGCAGGCAAGCATGCAGGAGGTATTGTTCATAGCACCCCCTCATGCACTGCTCCACGCAGTCTGTCGTGTACTTAGCCGGAGGTTGATCAGGTTTGAGTTTGAGTTTGGGATAGATTGGCTTCAATGGCAGGGACAGAGCATTTGGAGTCGAAGGTAGCAAGGTGGAGAGCAACCTTGATACATCATCCAAGCCCCCAAGCGGCTACCCTAGGACGCACACATGTAGCGTAGTTCCCACCTTCACCCGTCTCAACGCCCTTATGCCGTAACAAAACGGGCCAGGGTCACTCCCATCCATCTCGAAGTCACCCTTACTCAGAATCCTAGTCCAGGCTCCAACCTCCACAGATCGTCCAAAACTCCTTCGACGATACTTTCTCGAAGCCCATGTCTGCTTTTTCACAACTCTTCTTCCCAGCTTCCTATCCCGGAAACTCCATCCGTGAAGCACGAACCGCTAGGAGCAATGGGAAACTTTAAATCACATGTCCACGTGGAAGTCCTGCCCAGGGCCGATGCCGTGGAATGTGGTGTGCTAGGTAAAGGAAGCGCATTGATACTGTACTAGGGGCAAGAACTTTTGGTTGAGAGAACATTGGGTTGGGAGGGAGGGGTTAGGTTGGTCAAGGGTTTTTGGATGATACATGGCAAGGGAGCGTGGTTGATGCAACATGACCTGAGGTTACCGTATTTGGGCATGTTGGGGATTGGGCTGGGGTTTGTCGGTTTCAGTTTCATATACAAGACACGGCATATACCAAAGTGTAGCTAGGGGCTAAGAATAGAAAGAAAAGTGAATGCTAGGTACGAATATCCAAAAGAGACAGGACGAGACGAAAGACCAGACGAGAGAAGTGGTCTAAGATAAATGAGAACTTTTATGGCTGATGGTCACAGATCCTGCGGTTTTCGTGGGCTTGGGATTGTCTCAGATATCGGAATAGTGCGAGGAACTGGAGGCTGGAGTGTTAAGTGGTGGTCTGCCCCACGGGTTTTCAGCCTCTAGAGTGATGGACGGCAGGGAGATCAAACCCCAGCGTGGGGAGGAAGAAATCGTAAGGTCCTGTAGACTGTCGATGAATAATTTTGCACATGCTTCTCACGAGACTATCATGTGTCGTGTGCCACCTTACCTCGGACAGAAGTCAGATACAAGCAAGAGTTCGCCTTTCCAACTAACTAAAAATCTCAACGTTACAACGTCCATGCAAAGAGTCTAGCTGACGGGAGGGGCGTACAAACCATCGAATCGTCGTCGCAAAAGCAAGTGGAGAGTGTTGGTGGTGGCTTGCTGCCAGAAACAATTCGAACGATGGTCGCGCATCAAGCTTGTCCTTGTCAGGAAGGCGGACAAGCACACTTCACCTAAGCTTCTTCTATCTCAATGCCGCCACAACATCCCGCGCGGCGCGGCGCGGGCCAATACTGCCTCCAACGCATGATATTGAACACAAGAGCAGTCTATTCGCAATCGTGAGACTATCAACTTATTCGCCTCGTGAAGCATGGAACGTTGCATGCTTGAAGCCGAGCTTGTGTTCGCAAAACGGACGAACTGCTCGTTGTGGGTAATGGTATTTGGTCGCACAAAGTCGGCCGGATACGGGGGGGTTCCAGTGCTCCAGGGTTTTCTGTGCAAACTAGCACCTTCGGCTTATGGGTAATCCAGATGCTGGATGGCAAGCAGCAGTAGCAGCAGCTTGTTTGGGGCAGCTGGGGCATCGTGCTTGCATGCTGCATTCAACTCCAAGCCAGTAAATGGGCTGCAAGGTACTGCGCATACGCGACTCTGGGTGATGCAGTTTTTGGGTAGGGAATTGATTAACTATTCCCTCGCATCTGACAGTACTCATATATTGTTGGGCTGGGAGCGAGCGACTGCTGAGGATAGGGGAACTGGAAATGCCGTCTTACTTCTGCAATTTCTTACTCTGAGGGAGATTGATTGGCCTACTGGGTAATAGCTGATGGCTCCATGGGGAAGTGGAAATGTATAGGGGGATTGCGGCGCGGTGCTGGATGAACTGATGGTCAGGACAGGAGGATGTTGCAAGCAAGCTGTACACATTATACGGTGTCTCTCTGCAATTTCACAGGGCACGGAGAGAAAGATCAGGTCAAGCCAATGACAGGTTTGAGATGGGTTTCTGAGAGATGGCACTCCGTGTTGGAGTGAGAAAGAGAATTGCCTAAACTGGAGCAGCGTTTGTGGGGGCCAATGAAGCGCGTGCGGGAGCACTGCAAGTGATTTATCGTGATTGTGAGGTGTGAAGTTGGCGCCGGGCCGGGCCCGGTAAGAACATTTAGAGACAACAACGGCGAGGCAGTTGATGACGATGAGTGAAGAGTTCGATGACAGCGTTAAGTCGCAGTGGTGCGTGGTGTAAAGAGTGTTGGGCAGACAATCGCTATCGATTGCTATGAGAAGACACGACGGCGGATGGCAAACGCTGTCGTCCATGCATCATTGACAGCATTCTAAAAACCTGACCCCGTGGCATCGTCATGACAAGACAGCCATGGCGGCCATGGCAGCCAGATGTGGGAGAACGCGAATCTGTCCATCTGGCCGAGGCATGGCGGAGTCCCCAAGAAACGTTCACAATGGCATTCTGACAGGGCATCGGTGAGCCCCGTGATTGGGGGACCCGCCAGTGAGGGATTTGGTTGACGACCCCAGACGCAGCACGATATTGGCTCTCTGTCGCCATCAACCATGCGAACACACCGTGAAGTGATCCACCCTGTCTGCGATTGCTCGTGCTCCATTGGTCGTGCGCCAACACTGAACAGACCCTTCCCACGTCCAGTTCACGCTCCTGATATCAATCAGTCTGCGCGGGAGCACGCATGGCCTACTGGATTCACCCAATAGCCGTCCCATCTCGCCGCGCGATAGACAAGTATCCTGCCTTGGCTAGCCCGCTCTTGTTCGGCCGCTCAGGGCCTGACACCTCCCAGCCGTTTGGGCCTACCTAATTTATCCTGGGAAGCCTTTCACCACCTGGTCGCTTTTCCACCCTCAGCTTGCCCGCTTTAATAAGCCTTGACCCTGCGCAGCCACCCCGGCCTTGGACGACAGGCACCTTTATCTCACGCCGGCTCCTCCCACACGCCAGCGAAGGTATAGATACACTCACCGATAGCACTTCACGACACCCCTCGCTCACGTCGCCTGCTGTTGTCGTTCGCTTCTTGGATTCTTACTCAGTCTTCGTCCTTGCTTCTGGAAAATGATGGTCGACGACATGGACGGATACGGCACAGAGAAGAGCTTCGGTGGGGATTCGCGGAATTCTCAGCAGTATTATGGTGAATCTTCAGTGCACAGGGATGGCCTGGGGAGGAGGGTGCTCGACAGCTTCAAAAGGGATCCGAATATGCAAATGACGCCGAAGGGGAGTCTAGGTGCTGATAGGAAAGTCTTCGACGTTGAAAGCGCCGCGCAAAACACAGCCAATTCACCGCTCGCACGCAAGCTCAAGGGGAGACATTTGCAGATGATCGCTATCGGAGGTTCAATAGGTATGTTTCTGGTTTCAAATTCATGTTCCTCGTTCGGTTTCACGGTTCATCCTAATGTCAATTATAGGCACAGGGCTCTTCGTTGGTTCAGGTTCGGCACTCGCGAAAGGCGGCCCAGCCTCATTAGTTATCAGTTACTGCCTCGTCGGTATCATGTTATACTGTACCGTTCATGCTCTGGGCGAAATGGCCGTTCTATTCCCCGTCGCAGGTTCATTCTCAGCGTATTCTACTCGGTTTCTAGACCCTGCATGGGGCTTCGCAATGGGTTGGAAGTACGTATCCGCTCGCTCGGGTCACTTGCACGAACCCATGACTGACTCGTGCTAGTTATGCACTGCAATGGCTGGTTGTCTTACCACTCGAGATTGTGGCAGCTACGCTCACTATCGAGTATTGGAATCATAGCAAGGTCAACAACGATGCCTGGGTTGCGGTATTCCTGGTCCTCATCGTCTCCATCAACTTGTTCGGTGTTAAAGGATATGGTGAAGCCGAGTTCGTCTTCGCAATCGTCAAGGTTACCGCTGTAATAGGATTTATAATTCTTGGAGTTATAGTAAGTCTTCCGTTTATAGGAAAAGCAAGAATGCTAATTCTCGTAGATCAACGTTGGTGGAGGTCCCGATGGCGGTTATATTGGCGGCAAACTCTGGGTAGACCCAGGAGCCTTCAACAATGGCTTCAAAGGGCTCTGTACGACCTTCGTCAACGCTGCCTTCGCCTTTTCCGGAACCGAGCTAGTTGGTCTTGCTGCCGCCGAAACAGCCAATCCTCGCAAATCCCTACCAACAGCTGTCAAGCAGGTGTTTTGGCGTATCACACTCTTCTACATCGTCTCTCTCCTCTTGGTCGGGCTGCTTGTTCCCTATAACGACCCTCAACTCCTCAATGGAAAAAGCGGCGCCGATGCCGTCGCCTCCCCATTCGTTATCGCGATCAAGAATGCCGGAATCGAAGGTCTCCCATCCGTCTTCAATGCCGTTATCATGATCGCCGTCCTCTCTGTTGGAAACTCGGCCGTCTATGGCTCCAGCCGAACGCTCGCAGCCCTCGCCGAGCAAAACCAAGCCCCCAAGGTCCTCGCATACATCGACCGCAAAGGCCGCCCTCTAGTCTCTGTCGCCGTTGCGTCCTTACTCGGTCTCCTCGCCTTCCTCGCAGGCACTAAGTCACAAGAAGCAGCATTCAACTGGATGCTCTCCCTCTCGGCCCTCTCCTCCATCTTCACCTGGGGCTCCATCTGCCTCTCCCACATCCGGTTCCGAAAAGGCTGGGAACTGCAAGGGCATTCTCTCAATGAACTCGCCTTCCGCTCTCAACCCGGTGTCATTGGTTCGTGGGTGGGCTTAATGTTCAACTCCCTTGTCCTTATTGCCCAATTCTGGGTCGCCTTCTCTCCAATTGGTTACAAAGAGAAGACAACGCTTCAACTCATCCAGAGTTTCTTCCAGGTCTACCTCGCTCTGCCCGTTACTCTAGCTTTCTACATCCCGTATAAGATATATCACCGCACGCCGTGGATCCGGAGTCATAATATGGACCTTCACACAGGCATCCGCGAACTCAACATTGCGGAGCTGATTGAGGAGGAGCGAGAAGAGCGGAAGACGTGGCCGACATGGAAGAAGGTGTATAAATTCTTCTGCTAGTCCATCTCTTCTTTTCTATCAGCTCTTGTGTCTTTTTAGGGTGTAGGCATTCTTATTGTTGTTTTGAACTTCTGACTTAGTGTTGAAGCGTCCAGCGTCCAGGCAAGCGTGTTTTGAGCAAGTGAGTGTATGAATTAACGGTTTTCTTGGGGTCTATGATACCAGGCGGCATGCGAAAATGCTTCGTATTGCGCAGCCTTTCTGTACTTACTTTTTCCTCTTTCTCCTTTGTGGTTACCATGGTATAGGATGCATGGTTTCTCTCTAGCGTGGGTGGATGGCTCTAGCATGGAACCGGTTATCTAACATGGCTTGGCTATTTGATCGATAGCGACAGAGATGTAGAAGGTACGTGTCAGTATTGTGTAAACCTATTTCGCGACGACGGTAAGCGACAGGACGTAGTGATCCTAGTCATGTCAATAAGAAAGGAATAAGCCACCTTAACATTTATCTATGCTTTCAGTGGTTTTTATCATGTTCTCTCCCATTTTATTTAGAGTTTATCTCCATCTCAGTTTTTGCCTGCCGTACAAAGACTCCTATGGTGCTCGAGGTGAGTTTAAACCTTGAACACAACGTTAACGAATACTACTATGCTAACAAGACATCACAGTCTCGTAGTCTACCCGGAATCTTGATATGCAAATGCGTGTGGTGTTGGATCTGAGAAGCAAATCCACAAATCCACGAACAGGCAGCACCCCTCAGAATCGAGTCCGCAGCCCCTTTCCCACCTCCCACTCCCTGTTCCTCCTTATCTATTCCTCCCTACTCTGTTCCGAGTATACTGTCTACTATCTCCAGGCCAGAAAGAAGGGAAAGCATTCCTAACGACATATCTAGAAGTGAACGTATCTGTTGACCCAAGAGGACTCGAGTTACTCCTTTCCCTAAATGAGGACCTGAATTACTTCGGTATATATACTGTATAAAACACTACAGTAGAAATAGCGAGAAGGAAGGGGAAGTATAGAGTTTAGTGTTTGTAGCTGTGTGAATGGAGATGGAATAGAGGAACGGGACTAGGCATGAGTCTATATCGTTCTCAAGAGAGCTGTTGGGGCATGGTAAGTACGCTCGCACGGGGACAGAGTTGTATCGAATTCTAGTGAGAACGAGCACACAGTAGAAGAAGGAGAGCAGAAAGGAAGCAGACGTAGATGGAAGTTTGTCATTAGACTACGTCAATGCCACTGCTCTCTAGACCTACCTCTCTCTCTCCCTAAGCCCGAGCTTAGCCCACAAGCAAAAGGACAGCCTAACGACCTCAAGAATTGAACTCCTTCCTTCTCTAGCAAAAAGGGAAAGAGTTCCATCCGCAGACTTGCAGGTGTAATGTTTGGACTATGTACCCTCCTAGACACGGCCACATTCAAAAGTCTTGTGGATGTATGTGTGTGAGGCTTACTTTCCTGAATAACATTGCGAAAGGTAAGGTTATATATCCTCTGTCTGCCTGCCTTCTCAATTATTGATTAGGACAGATGCGAGTGTGTATGAACAAAGCGAAAGAGCGAACTAAGAGACATGTTAAGGATCAAGATCAAGAAACTGCACTTCCATTAAAACGCTATAAGTATGCATTCCTCTCAAAACGCAACTAAAACCAAACGGGCCTAGACGCAATGAAGCTTTTTCCTATCTTTTCCTTAGATTCTGATCCCATTTCCCTAGAAGCCAAGTCAAAACTATATGACATACCGAACAATTACACGATGAATGGGAATGCTGTATCTCTCCATAGTGCTCCTGGGTACGCTGCCCGAGTAACACAGACAGAGAGATAGAACCATAGACTCTGCCTGCCAATAGCACCCATACACCCACAAGATTCCGCGTAAGAAACGGAATAGAGTATCACCGTCTCGCCCCCCACTCATCCTGCACAGCCAACCGTCTCCCAATATTCCCAAAACACACACAGCTGCAGAATAGCACACTACCAACCCACGTCACAACGGCCAAACTCTCATAACTAACAACACCAGCGAATAGCTCTTCCTGAATCCCTTGGGCACCCGAAGGTAGATGTGTGGAGTTTGTAGTTGCGGGAAGAGCGGGCGAAGGAAGGACGTCAGGGTTCGAGAGGAAAATGAAGGAGGTTAGGAGAGAGGTGACGATGAGGGAGAAGGAGAGGCCTGGTTTGCTGCGGTCGAGGATGTACCAGAGGGCAGGGTTAACGAGGGCGAGAGTGAGGGTGAGTTGGAGGGTGGATTGCCAGGGGAGGCGGCGCTGGGGGTGGTTAGTTTAGATGTTGGGATAGATGCGGGAAGGGGTAGGGGAATAGTGGACGTACAATTGCGAAGGCGATGCCGACGAACGCGCCGACGCTCCTGACAATTTCGTTCCATTGCTCGCTGAGGGAGGATTCGGCGTCCTTCTCTGGCTCGACCAGCTGGACTTGATTGTCGTTCGTGTGGCCGTCCCAGAGGAGGTCCACGTATGGAAGGAGGCTTCCCAACACCACCCCCGCAAAGCCCCAAGCGCCAAGGTATATCCAGCTCTCTCGATCGACGCCGCCGACCCTGACCGCAGCGAGCTCCCGGGTGTCGTGGAGATGCGAGACGATAACGCCGTAGACAAGTCCGAACAGAAACAGCGAGGATAATTTCCCGACAATAACCACACCCTTCCATAACCCCTTCCTCTGCGGCGTCGGCGCCTGTCTCGACCTCCGTCTCCGTGTCTGTATACCCTCCACCGTCCCCCTCCTGGCAATCCCCTTCACCCTCAGGCCCCCATCCGGACTACCCACCCCATTCTCCCACCCGTTAATCCCCAGCCCGGAGTCCAACGACCGCCTCGCTGGGGTCTCTGCCCCCGTCCCCCAAGGAGTCGGAACCTCACTTCTCTCCCCCGCCGTACTACTCCCAGCATCATCATAGATTCCATATAGCGTGCTACTCGTCATATTCAAGAAACTCTTATTCCTCATCCCCAACCCGCCACCATCCGACTCCTCCCTCTCCCTCTCATAAACATTCCCATTACTCGCACTCCTCGACCTCAACAACCTCGCATTAAGCTGTGCCACGAAATCTGAAGAACCACGCGCATACGAATTTACCTGCGGCGAGAGCGGCGGAGGCGTGTCGTGGGAGGAGGAAAAGGGATCGGGGCCGGAATCACTCGAATGCGAACCTGAATTCGTCGAGAAATTGCGTCGCGGGATCGGTCTGTAGATATGGGGTGCCTGTTGCGCGGGTGCCGGTGCTGGTGCGGCCTTTGCGTTTACGAAGACGTGGTGGTCCTCGGCCATCGCGTCCAGTCCGGATCCTGCAGGGACGAGATCCCACAGATGCAGATGCAGCCCCCAGTGTCTCGTCTCGTCTCGTCTCCAATGGCTGGACTCCCCAATCGTGTGCTCCTGTAACAACAAGAGCTAGAAATGCACGCGACAGAAGAACAAGAGAGCAAGACAAGCAGAAGGAAATGGAAAGGATGTAATCCGTATGTCAGGTGCCCTAGCAACCCCCTCCGCACCGTAATTGTTGCACCTCACTCGAATGGAAAGCCAGTCGAAAATCTACCCGGGGTTAGTTACGTGCACGTGGACGTCAGACTCCCCCGACTTGCAGCCCAGGTGCTTGGCAACCCATTGGACGCCCGACAATTGGACGTACCTCGTAAAAAAGAATATGTGCTTTGAATTCGATGGACTCTGAAATCCGGAGGCGCGAGAGGGCATTTAAGACATGTCGGCCAAGCAATCGCTCAAGTGATTCTGACGTTGTGGTTGCATGCCAGAATTTGTAGGTCAATAGCGTTTGCCTCTGGGCCAGAAGCATGTGAAAATCAGTTGGTTGTCTCTGCCGGACGCCGGGGCTAGTAACATGCACATCCCCAGACCTCAACAACATGCACTGCAGGGAGGAGACACTCGTGCTTCATTCAGTATTGCATTTTTGGATTCGACCCTGTGGTTCATGTTGCTTAACAGTGCCCAGCAGGGCTCCGTTCCTACCATCGTCGTACCATGCGGCTTTCCAAAAAGCTGCAATGCACACAGCTCGCTGGAAACCCTTTCCCCGTCTATCCTCAAGATGCTGAGCCCCACAATCCCAGAAAATGTCTAAGCGTAAGACCCTAATGCGAGGACCCTTGCAGGGCTTCCCCCGAGCATCGCCATTTTCATTGCATCGTCACTGGCTACCCACCACAACGCCCAAATCAGTACACCTATGCATACAAGTAGAACGCTCAGTCCTCCTGTGGCTGTAGAATGTTACCCCTGTGAATGGTTAGCTTGTGGTCGAATTACATAGGTAAGTCTGTTATGTCACTTACGCAACAATGTTCGCCCAACCGATAAGTCTGCAACTAAATGTTAGCGTGCGTCAGCTGGGATCGCTCTTGGAAAGAACGCACCTCCAATGTTTCTCGATACGTCTAGATAACGCAATCTTTTCGCCAATCTCTGTGCATGCAGGCGAAGTGAGGGAAAGACGAGCAGCATCGGCTTTAACGGCGATGACCTTGGCACCGGTAGCTGTCGAACCAATGTTGACCATCTTGAGACGCACAGTTAGCTAATAACCCAATGATATCGGGTTGTAACCTACAAGAACTTCGTTCTTAGTAAGCTTGGCAACCTTCGCCTGCTTGCCATCTGCAGTCTTGACACCGAGCAATCTACGTAGAAGGAAGTAGTTGACTTCTAATTCACTGTAGATGTTCGGCAGATGACCACGAAGACCGAGAACGAAACCAACGAGACGATCCGCACGACACAAAGTAGGGTCCACGCGAGTGCCGACGCCTGTCATACATTAGACGAGCGCACGAAACTAGGGAGATGCTTAGGATTGACCTACCAATGAGACCACCAGGAACGGCAAACTTAAGATCATTGTGCTCTGCAAACAGCGACACGACTCTTGAGTAGATTGGCTTGCACTGGATCTTTCCAGCATTGTCTTTGGACACGATTCCGGGTCTAATCTCAATCTCATCACCCAACTTGAGCACACCCGTCAGGATACTACCACCAGCAACACCACCCTTCAGCTCTTCGATTTCAGCACCTGGCTTGTTCACGTCAAAAGATCGAATCACCATCATCTGCGGCTTCGTGGAGAAGTCTCGAATTGGTACTGGGATCTTAGTAACCAAGTGCTCGTTGATGGCATCGATGTTGAACTTGAGCTGGGCAGATATGGGGATGATGGGTGAGCCATCTGCTACTGTACCTCGGATAAACTTGAGAATGGACTCGTAGTGCGCTGCTGCGTTGTCTTCTCGCATCAAATCGACCTTGTTCTGCAAGATGATGATGTGATTAAGCTTCATGATTTCGATGGCAGCAAGATGTTCGCTAGTCTGGGGCTGGGGACAGGTCTCGTTCCCGGCGATAAGAAGCAATGCAGCGTCCATTACGGCAGCGCCTGACAACATAGTGCTCATAAGAATGTCGTGGCCGGGGCAGTCGACGAAGGAAACATGCCGTAGCAGACGATATCTGCCCGTACATCCGTCCCGCTCGCAGGGAGGATCAACCTCCTTCTCGCTCTTAAACGACCTGTAGCACGTCGGCCGCGGGCACTCCTCATTGTCACATTTGTATATCTTTGCGTTGGCGTATCCGAGCTTGATTGTAATATTCCTCTCCAGCTCGTTCTTAAAGCGGACAGTCTGCACTCCAGAGATTGCCTTCACCACCGTACTCTTTCCATGAGCGACGTGGCCGATTGTTCCGATGTTGATGGTAGCTTGGCGGCTAATGATCTCGGGGGACAATGGCGTCAACTTCGAGAAGTCTACTGTCTTTGGGTCTGGTTGTTCACTGTCGTGTGTGAGCTAAAGGGGTTGGCAAGGGTGAGGAGTACTTACGGAAGCTCTGGCCGCTCCACGGGCGGCAGAATCTCCCTCGTCTTCTTCAGAGCCGACTTGGGCTTTACTTCTTCCACCTCTTCAGGTTCGGAGGCCACGCTCTCATCATCGCGGTGGTCGTGTTCGGAGTCTGAATCCATGCTGGGCAGCGTGCTCTTCTCTTTCGTAGCTACGTATTTATATTTGGGGTTCTGCAATTTGAGCAGCGTAGTATGCGGGTAGAGGGTGAATGTGGTCTACAGTGACTTCAAAGCCGGGAGTCGTCGAGTATTAAATGCCCACAAGCAAAGGCGAAAAACTCATGACTCAGCCCTGCAAATCGCGGGGCGCTCTCGGTGCCGGCCCAACGATTCCCCGGAACGAACCATAAAATCTCCTCCGAGCCCGGCAGCCTGTCTCCTCTTCTCCATTATTGAACAACGCATTTTATCACACTCACGAAAAGCATTTTCGATTTTGAGATACCCGCTGTCCTTGTGGCAGTGTGAGGTTCCATGAGAACGAAAACCGTCTGTCGAGTGAAGAGGAGACTCAAGTAGCTGATTATGGGTGCGTTGTCTTTCTGCTTTCGAGCTGTGGAAGAGAGCGCAATGATTGGCTGTACATCATTTCAAGGTGTGATTAATACTGAAGCCGGAATCGAGGACTGGATCATTCTTCGATCTCTTCAGTCTATGTTGCGCTTTGGATGGGAAGAACTGGAGGCACCAAGTGACTCCACATCCACCAAAACGAACCTTGGTTCTCAATCGTGCCAAGACCCATGAATGATCATTTGGCGTGACTCCATGATGAATTGACTCATTAGAGATGATGAATCAACTTTCAGTCATTATCTTCCAGCATCCTACACCACACAACCTCCCTCCGACACCATCCTCAACAGCCCTAGTGCAACCTTATACCCAACCCGAACTGTCGTGAGCACAGCAATATGCCAGACCTCGATACGCATTAGCCCAAGAACCCATAGCTACATACTCAATACTCACATTATGACTATGCCCACAAAAGTCAAACATCCCTGGCCACCACCTCTCGGGTATCTTCCCGGCATAAGTCCAAGCTACCGAGAAGATTGGCGCGACAACTTCCAGCCAAACCAGCTTATAAAAAAGCCACGCCCATTCACTTCCCCTCGTCATCGCGAGATGTACTATCGGCAACAACCCCACAATGCCAAGTAAGGTAAACACGATAACCCTTACAAAAGCCAACTCAGGGTGTCTGAATTTCGGCGACCATCCTAACACCAAGCTTGTCACACCGCAGATAGCAGTGATGCTTAGATATAGCCGCTGTAGAGAAGGTTCACAGTAGAAAGCTGTGTATTGCTTGGCAACATTCATAGCAGAGATCATAACCGTGGCACACATCAGATCAACACTCACGCAGCTGATCATGAAGTGCAGATAGCAGTGACATTTCATGCTATGCCAGAAGATGCTACAATTCAGGCAAAGAGTTGCCGCAGCGAGGTATATTCCGATAATAAGATTGTCGGTTGCGCTTGCTTGCGCGTAGACTGTGGTGGAAGGGTAGTGGTAGTAGGCCAGGTAAAGTACGGACAGAACGCCGAGGACGTAGGACCAGATGTTGAAAGCTTCATTTGAGAGACGGGGGGTGTTCTGGATGCATTTGGGGATTGTGGTGGCGAAGGTATAGCCTCGGACTACGAAGGGGTTGATGTGCCATGGTTTGGGGAGTTCGTTGATGTCGAGGAGTTGTCCGGTTCAGGTGATTTAGATAGCGCGTTAGATGCTCGCCGCAAGCAGTTCTTCTTCAGCTGCTGATTGATATAGGGTTAATAATACGATCAATTCGAGCGGGGGTGCAAGCTCACAATGGGGCTTTAAAGGTTCCCCGGCGTGTTTTAGTTCAGCTGCAGTTTTCCCCATCCGTTCTGTCTTGCCGTAGCTATGCTAAGTATTTCCAAGATTAAACGCTAGGCTCAAAGTCGAAGCAAGGACCGGCGAAACCCCAATCCAAATGAAGCAAGAAAGGAGATCGGAAATCGTCTACATCTTACCTTCGTACCGTCTTGAGCTCCTCAGGGCTACCGACTGGAAACTTGAAAGTATCGATAAACATACAATACCGCAGGTCCCTGGGATCCTGCTCTGTAAGCATTTCGTCTCTTGTGAAGATACCCTTCGTAGATTAGACCCTAGCGTGGCACTCCCCACCGTCAGCACTACGCATCAGTGTCTTATCCTCCTTTCAGATAGCAACACCGAACTGCAGAAACTGCGCTGTTCGAGCCTTGCCTAGAACTGTGCTCGTAGGGCTTAATTCGTATCCAAAAACTCTTCGCAACTACTAAGCACACGCGTCAAATTGAAGGCAACACTCGGAAATATGGACGCCTTCTAACCGCAACATGCTACTCGTTTTTGACGCCAGTCCACGCCTTCTCTTTCTTCAACAGTACCCTAGAAACCAATATCCTACCAATCATGACAAACCAGACATAGTTCAAAATCTGGAGTGCAGTAGCGGAAGCCGCATGTCCTGCCAGAAGCCAGCTGGACAACTTCTCAGTTCCTTTCGGTGGTGCTTTTGTGTGGCGGTCCAGATATCCTGTAGAACCACCAGGTGAGATAAGATCCCCAAATAATCCGACAAATCCAAAGACAGCGAAGAGAGCTGGTGGGCAGCATGAAAGGTCTTGGTATGGGATGTGCACATTTCTAGAAGAGCTGAACAGATATGCCAGCAAATGACGATAGTACTATGAGAGTTGATTAGATGAGAAGGCCTTGATTATGACCAAATCGTTAATGTTTTGAGATGGAGGAAAGTCTAACGTAAAGCTTGGGGGCCCGCTCTTGGCAGCCGTCAGAGCTCCATGAACCGTGCACAAGCTTCAGCTGTTCCTTCCAGTCTCAATTGAAGGCTCTGAACTTCGATACCATCCAACATGAAATTATGGCGTACCCTACCCCTTATTGTAGGCCTTGTTTCCCTTGCCAGAGCAGACCAAGTCGCTCTCCACGAACCCTCAGACGAAGCATCGTTACTCTCACAAGCCACCTCAGATGAGCTCCTCTACATCCACCGAACGCTCATCGAAATCGAATCGATAACAGGAAATGAAGAGAAAGTTGGGAAATGGCTAGAATCATACTTGAAAGAGAAAGACTTCACGGTCGAGCTGCAGGAAGTGTCGTCGAAGCGGTATAACTTGCTTGCCTATGGGAAGAAGAGAGAAACTACGATATTGGTGACTTCACACATCGATACAGTGCCTCCATTTTGGCCCTACTATCATAACAAAACCACGGATTTAATCGGTGGTCGCGGTTCGGTGGACGCGAAGGCCAGCGTGGCAGCGCAGATAATGGCAGTTCGGGGTCTGAAAGACCAGCTTCAAGATGACTTATCTCTATTATTCGTCGTTGGGGAAGAAACCGGGGGTGATGGCATGCGCGCTTTTTCCGAAATGGAGGATCGCCCTGAGTATGACATCGTTATCTTCGGAGAGCCTACCGAGAGCAAGCTAGTATGTGGCCACAAAGGTATGCTTGGATTCAGCCTCAAGGCGACCGGTAAAGCTGCTCACTCTGGATACCCATGGCTCGGCGTGTCTGCAAACGATGTTCTAGTTGAAGCTTTAGAAAGTATGCTCGTATTGAGGAAGCGCTTGCCCTGGAGCGAAAAATATGGGAATACGACGATGAACTTTGGTAAAGTGGAAGGTGGTGTGGCTGCAAACGTTGTTGCAGAAGCTGCAGAAGCAAATATGTCGGTGCGGATAGCTGCCGCAACTCCTCAAATTATCAAAAGCATGATTGTGGGTGCTTTGGAAGGCGTGAAATCGAAGGCGCAGGAGCTCGGAGGGGACCTTGAGATCGAATGGGTTAGCGAGGGATACGCGCCTGTTGACATTGACTGCGATGTCGAGGGATTTGAGACGGTGACGGTTAATTACGGGACTGATGTTCCCAATCTGAAGGGAAACCATAAGAAATATCTCTACGGCCCGGGGAGCATATTCGTTGCGCATTCAGACCACGAGGCACTCAAGAAGAAAGACCTCGAGCAGGCAGTGTTGGATTTCCGAAGATTGATCATAGCAACCTCTATGATGCATCACGATGAGCGTGAGGAAACATGAATCGAAGTGCAGATAACAAATAATATGAGCAATGTCTCAGTACGGGGCGTTCTTTACTGGTAGCGCAAACGCGTCTATGTGAGGTACTACCCGACACCTCTCACTGTAAATCCCGTGTACAAATTATTAAAATAATTTCCTTTAAATGCCTATAAGTCAAATAAATAAATCTTTTTTTTTCTTTGAGGAATGTACCGTCCTCCATGCCCGCTCGTGCTTCCTTCAACTCTTATGCAGGAGTTCGAGCCTTGCTGACCCCTAACTTTATATGGCTTCTATTTTTTATGCCACAGCGTCATGGCATGGTGAGGATACTAATGCAGAACATCAGGGTTAGATGTGATGCAACTGATGACGAGGTATCTAATTCACTAACCAGAGTCTACTAGGGTGTATTTCATACATAAGGAAAGGAGAAATCAAAATTCTGCTAAATATTCAAAGATTGTACCACAGTTAGCATCAAACCGCAAATTTCCATGTCTAAATGCCGTTATAACCTTCACTGCTGTCTTAAGAAACCCTCGCCTTATTAGGCATAAAGTTCCTAGCGTCCTTTGAAAATTTCCTAGGTTATTCATACGTTTGTTTAACCTGCTCATCCTTCATCACCACCAACGGTGAGTTCCATGCCTCATCTTAAGTTCAGCGGATGGAGTACGGTTTGCTGACACCAGCTTCGAGACGAAGACTTCACAAACAACAGATGGCAGCATCTGACTGGGAGCGTCGGACTCCCCTTCTTCGCTCAACGCCTAACGGTTTCTCTGCGGATACTCAGCCGCTGAGGCTTTGCATTTCGATATATTATCATAGTAACCTTATGCCCACTTCCAGGTGATGCGAGATCGCAAGGGCATTTGTGACACTATGGTCAGCACATTGCTGAAATCCTTACTATAGGGAAACTGGGGTTTAGAAGCTATTAAGACCATGTCACCCTATAGAGTCAAAATCAACACCTCCCCTCCTTAGCTCACGTGAAATCTTGAGGCGCATTCCTGCTAGCCAGCTGGATTTATTCTTAAGCCAACGGGTGGTTCGTTAGGTCCCTTCTCATTCATTGTGTCTAGTGTCATCAACTGGAGCTATCGTTCGGGATCTTGGATAGGTTTTGAGAATTATCACACAATACGTGGTTCGACGGTATTCCGAAATCGAAACGGTAATGAATATATCCTCTCGAAGGAAGAAATACACTAATCCCATAGGTTAAACATCCGCGGACGCTCTTGGAGTCAATTTTCGGGGACTGTATAGAGGGTCCAGACACAACCACCTTCTTCCCCTTTCCATACTAATCGGCAGCACTTTGTGTCGATTTAAAGAACCTAAACCACCCTACAAGGCCTCTAAATGACAATGAGTGATGCGTTGAGGGATATTCAGCCTTATTGGTGTGCTAAACAGTGGGAGCCCGTACTCGTAACCGGCCGTGGCGTCAAAGAACACGGGTCTTATGTCCAGAATTTAAGGGACCACAAATTGGGCTATAATGAAATGAGTATCTACTTTCGGGATAACGAAGACCAGGTGCCCTGTTCCCCTGAAGCTGAAGAATTATCTGTAATTGAGTTCTGTAAAGGTACACTGCTTTCCTCCCTTCAATCAAAAGCAACCAGAATAATGCGTGGATCATGGCTCGACGGCAGGGAGTATCCAACCAAAAGTTTCGGAAAATACCAAAACCCTCTTACTGCAGCTGACCTCTACCAATACCTGAAGCGACGAGTATGTGTATAGTCACAATAATCTCCTTCTTCCTACCTCTAATCTTCCTTCTCGGTAATGAATCACGAACGAAACAAAATAGCGGTTTCGGGTCTATGTCATCCCTTCCACTAATACTCTTCATTATCTCGATAGCGTTTTTTGTGCCGGTGGTGGTTGGAACGTAGGCAGCGAACCTGCACGATACGGATTATCTAGTGCAGATGAAAACCCTTCAGTCTATGGGGCTCTAAGGTCGATAAGAGTGTTGATACTGAAGAGGCTCTAGATTCTGAAAAGACTCTGGATGCAAAAGATACCCCTGACGCAGACAGATATCTGACGTAAGACGAACCCTCTTTCCTTTCAGGCGATACCGGCATTTGTCTGGAAATTGGAGTTATAATGGTTTTGGCATTACGTCTCAGACCTCGACCCACACTATATCATCGCTCTTGCAAAAACGGGGTCCAGTTATCAGATCGAAGCATTGAGAGATACAATCTGGAAATATCTCGCCCCCTAGACCTCACTTAGGGCTACTATCCTAGTAAGTTGACAAACTTTAGAAACCATACTTTTAGCCAGCTCACACCTCCCTTAGCGCAGAGGTATCAAACGTTTCGTGTTGGAGTTTCACCTTTCCTACTTTGCCCTAAGACCCAACCCTCTTGCTCAAACCCTTCTATATCGGCCAATGTAAGTTCCGCACCACATAGGAAATGGAGAGATCTATTCTTCTTGGGCTTTCGATCCATTGGTGGACACTGGGATGGCGAACGTGGCATCCATGACGCGCAATTTTCTCTCATTATAGTCAGCATAGACTATCGAACATAGACCCAACGCGATCATCCGTCAGTACACCAGGCCGTACAGAACTGAAGTACGTCAAATTTAGTACTGGCTAATAGGTATAGAGGTTGTTGTCAGTACACTAACGGTATGTGAGGCCCTGTTACGAGCCGTTTAGGGCAGTCTGTGTAGATTTTGGGTGGATTAAAGGTGCCTGCGCAGAGGTGCAGAGGGTGCAGAAGGAGGCAGAGGGGCCTTGGGAAATTATTGCAGATTATGCAAATCTAGCGTGTTTTGTTAGCAATTTGCTAAGAAACTCCACAACACTATAACCTAGTCCTTTTATACACCTTACAATGCTACTCAGTACATTACCTAGTAGCCTTAAGCTTCTTAGGGCATTGCCACCCCTTAGGCCTCAGGCAGTTAATCTGCCTCTAAGAAGGCGCCTGTTTACTACCTTGCCGCGTTTTACACACAACAATTAGGGCTACCAAAGGACTAGCTACGTAATTAGGTATAAGCAGCAAGTCAACTAAGCTAGTAGTGTACGTTAAACAGTAAGGAATGCAGCTTAAGAAGAGGATAAATTTACTTCTGCTCCTATTACCCCTTCTGAAATATATTAGATACCTTGTAAGCGGCCTGTTCTACTCTGTACTGTACAGTACAGTCTATTAATTCACTTGTTACAGTGCTCTGCTAGTTACCCTCCCTCGTCTACTTAGTACAGTTAGTACTTGCAAGCAGGTTGAACAGTACAGTGCATCGTACAGCCTCAAAACTACTCCGCTACGTACAAATGGCCACGCTGCATGGACCAGTTATGCATTTACCGACACTAAGTTTGACGACGACGGGCCTGAAGAATGATACCTTCTATATGACGATCAGGATGTACATAGCGGCCTAATCGCGTCTCATAAGATCGTTGATGCAAATCTTCCAATATGGGATCCTAGAGAATGCTTCCTACGGATGGTAGAAATCCGAGTATCTCTAGTGTTGAAAGAATAGACATGTCAGAATGATAGAAACAGGCGTGAAACGATACGTAAACCAGCGCTCACCCTTCCTACCACATATATACATGTACGGATCCGTAAAATGCATATAGAGAGATAAAAACCCTTACACACTGGCTAATATTTCACTAGTTGACTAGGCAGAGGATGTAAAGGCTTCCCTGGGCCGGACAATAAAGGTAATAGAGCTGCTGCTTCTGCAGTAGAATCAGTTCTCGGAAACGGCTGTGGCTTGGAATAGGTTTAACGATTCTAATGGGGACATTAACTACTTCTCTGATGCTCCCTCAAAGTATGCCCGGTTGTAACTTATTAGTATCAAGCAACCATTTGAGAAATTGAACGACCCCTGACAGAAGCTGCTTCGTCTCAATACCTCCTGTAAGAAGTCAGCCGAGATTGTTAGTATTCTTTATTTCTTACCCCTCTTCTGAAAGCTTCTAGTGATAACCCTTCCTAGCTCAAGCTTCGTCTCAGCCTCGAAAGCCATTATGTCAACCTCGAAAGTAATTGGGCGAATCTTGAAAGCAACCTTTTGAAGCGCGAGAGCAACAAGCAAATACTCGAAAACAACCAATTAATCCGTGAAAGCAATCAGGCTAGTCTTGAGAGCAACCTCTTAACCCGCGAGGGCAATAAACAAATTGCGGAAAACAGCAAACTGATCCTTGAAAGCAATACTTTGTTCGTCGAAGGCAATCTCCTTTACAAGGAAAACAACAGAGCGAATCCAGAAAACATCGACCTATTACTGGATGCCTGTCAGACAGCCCAGGATAATAGCTTAGTGGCAGGACTTACCCTTCCAGTACGACCGAACCATGTCCAGATCTTCCCTTTGAGCTAACGTCTCTAAGATCATATCTCCCGTAGCTCTAGTAATTGCGTTCTCTGGTATTCCTCCAAGGGCGACGTCGTTCAGGCAAGACTCCAGGACATTCGAGCATCATTCTCTTAATTCCTTTTGTACGACTGTTCATGTTTCTGAGTCTCCGAGCACGCCAAGGCAGATGAAGAGAAAAAGTTCTGACGCTGTGCCTTTTCGTGGACTAGGAGCCGTTCTACCCGCAAAGCGAGGAACAAGTAAGTCAGCTCATACGAGGAAATACTCAAGACTCATCTAACCACTGGGTACTCCGCAGATACCAATAAATCAGTTTAAGCACCGACCGGAACCTGATGCAAGCGCATGGAAGGGGTGTGTAATATGATAAGAGATCACTTCTGGTTTGATGAACTTCGTTGGAATAGCGTATTAGCGCGGACGTAATAGTAGTAGTATTAACCAGAGACCTCATGCAACAAATTGAATCAGTGTTTGAAGCGACTAGGTCCACAAAGGAGCGAGCCAGTCGTCGAAGTACGACAAGGCGGGGATCCAGCTGGCAGTGGCATGTGACCAGCTGGTGCCAGCGCCACTAGCTTGTACTCACAATCCAGCTCCAGACGGCATGCCCGCCTCAACCGTAGCAATCATTCACTCCCAGAATGTCTGGAGAGATGAGATGTCACCTACTCTTTCGAATTAGAAGAAAGCTCTTGCATGTGCTCGATCTCATCTTTCATGGCCCAGCTCCTCTCGAACATCGTCGATATCCCGACCCATCCGTCTAGGCACCAATATAAAACATTCAATAACAACGACTGCGTATCTGACACTTTCCAACGTGCAAATATCACCCGATTCGAGCACCTCGTGGATCTGTTGGTCAAGCATATAATAGCATCTGCTGGCCGTCCCGCGACGACGGGCCTCTGACGTGGAATCGACCCTGGGTTCGCACGACGGGCTTGATGGAGACACAATACAACAAAAAGGGCGGCTTTGTATACATGCGTCAAGAAGGGCATCGAAATTCGTTTTACCAGTTACATTACTAGGGGTCCTGCGTCCGAGTGCATGGGAGAAGGATGACCGCAAGAAGCGATGGAGCAATGGATCTAGTGGTGAAGAACAGGTGATGTCTGGTGATATCTCGTATATATACTCTGTGTATGGTGAGTGTATTTGTACAACGATTGTCAGAAACCGGTGCTGGGCCGCGTCTTCTGGGAGCGGAAGGTAGGCATCCTAGCGGCTTTAGCCGTTCGGGCTTTTCTTTCTTCCGAATATTTTTTTCCTTAAAACAGCAACTCACTTTCTCTCCTTACGTTTACAGGGCGGTCCTTTCCAACTAATTCTAGTTAGCTATCGCGAACATTGCAGTCCTTTTTCAATCGCTTATCTGGTTAGCTTAGTACTTGGGGACACTTGGGGACACGATCGCGTCAAGCAGTAGGTCCTCCAGCGTTATACAGATAGTGTTCTGGCGCACTAAATTGATTAGCTAGCTAACAAAATTGTAACAAAACAGAATGTTGCAAGTGTCAATCCGCTAACAAACAAATCCATTTGGTCGATCCCTGCCAGTCCGCCACCACCTACATCGCGAAATCCCCCAAATTTCCTATCGAATACGTACAGACATCCTATCCGACTCTTCCCTTACCCTGCCATCGCACGCGACCCTCGTAATCGCCTTCATTCTATATACGCGTCGACATTGAGGCTTTGAAAGGAGAACATAAGCGTTGTAAATGTGCTGATAGTTTCGATAACTGAATACGGCGAATAGGGGGGGGCGGAATTAGTGTTAATGCCGGCACCGTCTACTCTCGGCTATAAGCTTCACGCCCAAAAGGAGTGAGGAGTGTTGTGAAGGGATATCGCTCCAAGCAACACTGGATACCGAGCAAGCCGCTAAAAGCTGGGGTAATTACGGTACGAAGGTTGGGAATTTGGGTCAGGGAGTATACTGATTTTATAGTTTAGAATGAACCACCATCGATGGAGCGTCCCCTCAGGACCGTCATGTGGAACACCTGCATATGCGAAAACGCACGCGGGCGTTACCGAAACGTTCCTTCCAGCCGAAACTACCTTGCAATCTGCCAGGCCCCCTAATGTACCCATCCAGCTTTTGGTGAGCCTTTTTTCCTATTCCACGCTGGAGCCTAGACCGCCGTAAATAAAGAAATCATCTTGCTAAGTATTCTCTCTATAGGCGAAGAAGAAGCACACGTATATCTGGCAATGTGTAAGAGGAACCCCAGGACCTCACAAGAACATTCCCGCTAATCCTTTCTTCCATCCAGTGTACGTGCGGATGCTCCTCGATCCCTATAAGGGCCAACGCCTGCCCTCATTGCGGTACTACACGTTGCGCATACTGCCAGACTACTCGCGTTCAAGTCCGATGAACTTGTCAACCTTGTCCGAACCTACAGCACCATCTGGAAAGTCTCCAAATTTTACCCAGAGCTGGCATGATTAATACCAGGCGAGTCCAAAAACAGGAGGACTCTTTCAACACTAGAGTTTGAATTAAATCCCATTTCCGGATTTAGCCAGTTCATATGTTGAGGCCTCCTTCTTGTTTCTTGTCGCCTCATCTCTAAAAGGTACGGAGTCTTGTTGTTTGTTGTGTTGTGATCAGCCATATACCCATTTTTGTCGGGTGGTCGTCTTCCCTAAAACGTACATAAAACTACTATTTAATTCTCAAATTTCTTTGGTTTCCTGCCGTTCATTATATCTATTTCTTGCCTTTCGCACTCGAAAATCTGACTAATCTGTACACCACTCCCCTTTGTATTGCCTATTGTAACATGCTTATCTGTACTTGAGTAGCGTACTTCGAAGGGACCTCATCTCAGTTCTTGCTATTTGGTCACAGAAAAGATATGCCATCAGCTAAAAAATGCCACCTTTTACCTCTCTTTATACAGAAGTAGGGATCTAGTATAATCGAACTTCTCTTCCTAATTATTTTGTAGCTAAGGACTCTGTTGTCGCTTTGCGATGTAATCGAGATAGGAAAGGTAGTAATTGTACACCTTGATAATTTTTTATGGGCATCCTGAACGACGGAAATAGGTATTAAAACGACAACCTAGGAGTTTGATCCGCGGCCGGCCGTCTTTAACTGTTTCCGATTCAAACCGAGCCCACGTCCTTGTTGGCGATAACTTAGGAATAGGCGCAGCAAAACTGAATGACTCCTACGAAGTCAACGTGTCTTAGGATCGTTGGTTCCTCTGCACCTCTTCCAGAACCCTTCAGAATACACGGCAGTGCTGCTACACGGCACAACAACCGGCCGGATGGGCCTGCGGCTGAGCATTACCTGACCTATCGGCTCAGCCATCAAATCCCTCTGATTCGGTCAAGAAACTCTGGGCCCAAGAAATGGGCTAAAGCGAGGGAAACCGAAAACTAAATATGAAATATGCACCTTCCCAAGTAAGGGCAATACTTCTGGATGTTTCAGGTAACCACACCTGGAGAAAATACTCTAACACGAAATACACCGCGCAGCGAAATGAGATTTGGTACATTCTACTCAGATACAATTCCGCACGAGTGTCCAAATGTGCCAGCCTCGAGTCCCTCATGCAGGCCTCATGCACAGTGACGCGTGTCCGCCTAAGCGCCCGATCTAGCGCTAACAGACAAGGCTGAGGTTTGCCTTGCACTCCCGTTCTACTCAGGATATATCATTCTATTTGGTGAGCTTCCGCTTCATATTTCATCTAGCGAATCCGAAGAGACCAGCTGACCGCCGTATCAAATTCGAGAGCGATTCCCATACAGCTGTCAATGTATAAGTGGAAGCTTCAACGCAGCCATCCTAAACAAAGCCCAACGGAAAGCCTAACGACACCACTACGTGTTCTCGGTGCGTGGATGCAATTGTGCCCGCAGGAAAAGAGGCAATACGAGACCACAACGGCATCTATCACACTCGGTATACAGGATGGTGTTGAAAAGCGTCAATCTAAGAGGCCGGAGGATATATTATAGGCCATGACATGATGGCACTGCTAGCAAACCAGGATAATTCCAGAATTATCCAGAATCCTACCAATTCCACCTCCTTCGACCATCGTACACCGCCTCCTGGATTCCGATATTCGGCTGCGCCCCTCAGCAAATGAATGCCGTCCTAATTGCCGTGCTCTCCACTACTCTTCACACTGGTGTGAGCAATCGGATCTGCTATCCGGAGCCTGAAGCCGATAATGAGTCTTAAACCTAACCACTTAGTGACACGGCTTCCCCCTCTTGATACTTTTGAAAGTAAGCCTTTCGTCCAAGTCCACCCTATTGACAAGCTGACTTTTGTAGGTAAACCCCCACCCAACCAAAACTCAAGCATTGGCTTTTAAACGCCGTTACCAACTGTTGAGCCCCAAAGCCAGAGAGATCAAATCTCCGCGGCTCCTTGTCCATCCGAACGGAGTTCTACCTTCTGCTGGCACTGGTCACGGGAACTCTAGAGTAGCTCGGGCCTATTGCTGCATCGATTGATCTAGAAATCCCTACACTATATTTAAAGGCCATGAAATCCCGCAGAAGCACCATTCATCTGAAGCATAAAATCCGAACTATTTGCCTGAACCGCAACGCTCGAATCGTTCATATGAAGCGCAAGGTCCGGAGCGTTCACTCGAAACCCAAGGACAAGGAGAAGCAATTGGATACTCTCTTTTCGAACCGCCTGTCCCATCAACAATTCAAAGAGGATAGCTCCTATGTTCAGTCTAAAAGAGACACCTTACAGTCGGAAGGGCATGAGGCTTGCGGGGATAATCTGGACATCTTCCTCCAGGATTATGAAGGTCCCGTGCCTTCCTGCGAAATCGAAGAGGTAAAAGAATTCTGTGAGGGCACATCATCTGGAGGGCCAAAAATCTGGTTAGATGACCGAGAGAAATCTACTGGATTTTCTCGAAAGTACGCAAAACGGCTGACCGCAACGGACTTGGGACACGCGTTGGCACGTAAGGTATGTGACTGCACGTCATTTGAAAATGGCTCCGCTTAGAAGTTCTCAAATTAATATAAACTAGCGATTTGATCTTGACGGCACCCCCGATGCTGACCGACGTTTAATGTGAGCCCGTCCCAATGCAACTCTCCAAGTGTTCCCTCGTGTTTGAGGTGGTGGGTTCTAGTGCTCCACTCAAGATTTACTTTTCTTCAAAACGTCGAACTGTGGAAGCTGACAGCTTGTAGCTATATTTCTGACCTAGACGCGGAATGCGTTCGTACTCTTGCCGAGTCTGCGTCTTGGCGTCAGGTGCCAGTGCTAAGAGACGCGATTTGGAAACACATAGCCCTTCAAACATCGCTCTGTGTGAAGACTCCGGTATGTTGAGACATTTGGTATCCTAAAATCAAGGGGACGGTAGCTGTGAGTAATTTAGACTCTCCTACTCACACTCCTATTAGCGTATCGGATTTCCTGTATTTGAGTTGGTGTTTCAACTTCCGTACCTGGCTTTGAGGCAATACCATACACCACCCAATAAAGAGCCAACAACTAGGATACACAAAACGGAACGAGGACGAATGGATGTGTCCTTTCTGAATATCCCAGCAATCCAAGGGCAAGTCCCATGTTCATATGTCATTCATGAGGCGCAAATCTCCATTGTAGCGTGCGGCTCGGACAACTCGAGATGGGTGACCTATGCTTTTGTGGACACCGAGTTTGATGATAACCCTACTGACGACGACGGTATTTTCGAGGAAGAAGAGCTAGATGAATTGAACGAAGATCCAATTGCCGACGACGGCGAATGTTCGACAGGATGGGTAGTCGACGCTGACAAACCAATATGGGACCCTAGAGAGTATTTCCTACTCATGGTCGAACGCCGGATGACCCAAATCTTCAGAGAATGGATACATCTTGTTCGAAAAGTACAGAGAAGTGTGAAACGATATGTACGATCTCCCTCCTCTATTAGTCAAAATATATTTTAAAATAGCTTCAACGTCTGACAAAGTCATTAGGAAAAAACTCATCCCGCGTTTCTATCCCCCGGACCTTCAAAGGAGCTTCCTAGAGACGTGCAGGAAGCTCTGTATCAGAATATTCAAACAATGCAACTACTCAAGAAGCTTCGAGAGCAACTCTCTACTACTATTCAAGCTTGGAAAAGATTCGCTGCCCCCACTGGAGATATCCGCTACTTCTCAAATATGTCGAAACCCGCGGCAAGAAAATCACTCAATAACATCATCAAAACTTTCGAGCGGTTAGTGGATCAAGAGAAAGATTTGGACTCTCTAGCGGAATCGTGCTCGGGATCTGAGAGACTCGTGAGTCCCTTGTCAAGTACACTTAAGAAGGTCGTCTACTCTAACCCTTGAAGCTCACTCTTCGACTGAATCTCAAAAGCTATGACTTAAATCTTCAAACCGTGCGATTGAATCACAATACCCAAGAAGTGACCTTGGAGAACAATCGGGTGGCGCTGGAGAGCCAGAAAACCGCGCAACTCACGAATCAAACTGCAGCACTCACTCTTTCGGTCAGTTAATCTATCTAGTTCATTCGATGCCATAGCTAAATACCTCAGACAAATCAACTCACAATCCCTCCCGTACTCGTCATAGCCTATTTCAGCACACAGCAGCAGATTTTCTCGTTCGATCGAAACCAGAAAACCTTCTTCATCTGCATTATAACCTTATTCATCGCCTTAAAGCTTTATAATTATGGGGTTATTATCGCTCGGACTAGTCTCGCTCAGCAGTCCCGGTGGCCCTGGTGGCTAAGGACAGCTATTGAATCCATAAGTCCCATACCATTGGCATCAACCGAACGCCCGAATACGGACATCCGTGAGTAGTATCCTTTGAGAAGTGATTTAGAGCTCTGCTAATTATCCCAAGAACCCAGCATGTATGTCGTTTGAGCTCTGATCTTGGATATCACTTTGAGACCTCGAGGACGCCATACCTCTGCTGTATCATTTCTATACAATCACCGACATTCTTGAATTGATAAGTAGCGAAGCGCAGCCTACTTTTTAAGAAAATACGACATAACGCCGATCCTCGCCTTACTTCACATGTTATAGTTCTAGCAGTTTTTCCGACACCATTTTCTTATCAACAATCCACACTCGAGAACATTTTTCATTCGTTTTGCAATTTTTTCATGACTTTTTCTGTTTCCTGAGATGAATTCTACGATGATCACGACCAACTTCATGGTTCATGGTTAATAAGTTACGATAAAATTACAAAGGCACTAGGAGATATAGTATTAGCACCGCAAGGGTCATTTAATTTGTATTGCGCATATTGAGACCGATTCTAATCCCCAAGGCGAATGGTGCCTGTGTCAGCATGAAAAAGAGACTTGCAGAGGAGGGCAACCAATTGTCACGAATCTTGAATCAATTGTCCGAGTTGATAGAAATGCATGAATGTACTCCCGGCCGCAGCTCGTTGATACACGAGCAGAGACGTATAGCCAATCCCAGGAAACCACGAGGGCTGATGCCTGAACAGCGTGGCACCTCACGTTTGGGTGAGGCTGAAATTCGATGGTGGGCCTTCACTTTACGGACTCTTCCACTTAAGCAATAGGCCTATCAGGTACCCAGTATTCTTACCGCCCACCTGCACGGTGTCAGATGACATGCTTGACGCCCTTTTAGCTATCACGTCCAGCTAGAAGTCGTATTTCACTTAACTAGCAAAGCTCATCTTTTGTACATCGACGCTACAGATAGCGAACAAGACTTTCGGACACAATGCCGACTCTCAGTACTGCAGATCTTGAAAGCTCTCTTGGAGGGCTGGACTTGAACGTTCCATTGCCACAATTCGATGCTGCTAATGTCCTTGACAACCCACTCGACATCTGCCGCTCCTATCTTGCGGAAATTCTCTGCAGCCTTATTGAATGCGACCCTACAGTCGCTTATAACTCCATTCAACCATCCAATAATCTTGAAAACGGAGATTTGGTGATCATCCTCCCAAGGCTTTGTCCTGGTGCCAAGGTTAACGAGCTCGGTTTCGATCTCCAAAAGAAGGTGAGCACACATTTGCCTCTTACCAAGCATATGGGATTCTCGTGGCATATTTGAATGGAGCTTACAAGGCAAATATTTCCAGTTCCCGCCATGTCCCCTTTTCGGACTTCCGTTCCTAGATGGTGTTCACCTTCGGATCATGCTCATGCCTGAAACACTCCCTCGTCTCCTACTTCCATTCATCAGTGACCGAAAGGAAGCATATGGCTGCGACTTAAATATCGGCCTAAACGATTCTCTCCTCCCCGAGAGTGGCCGCAAAAGGCTCGTCATTGAATTCTCCTCCCCGACCATCACGAAAGACTTTGAAGGCAAGCATCTGCGGAGTACTATTATTGGAGCATGTATAAGTAAGATGCATCAGATTATGGGATGGGATGTCACCAAGATCAATTACCTCGGCGATTGGGGTAAGCCGATCGGGTTGTTGGGGGTTGGGTTTGAGAAGTTTGGTTCTGAAGAAGCGCTTCAGGTGGATCCCATCGGGCATCTCCTCCAAGTGAACCACAAAATTACCGAAGAGTTTGCCCCAGAAGAAGCAGAGCACAAGAGAATTCGCGATGAGAAAGGAGACACTGCCGAGCTCGAGAATCAGGGGCTATACGCGGAGCGAAACGCGTTCTTCAAGAAAATGGAAGACAAGAATGAGGAAGCTTTTGCGTTTTCCAAGCGGGTCCGCGATCTCAACATCAACTACTATACGCAACTCTACGCCCGATTGGGAATCAGCTTCGACGAGTATTCTGGGGAATCACAAGTAAGCGAGGATACGATGAATGAAATTGAGAAGTTGTTGAAGGACAAGGGGATTTGTGAAGAGAAGGATGGCGCTTTGTTAATTGACCTGAGGAAACACGGCATGAAATCAGGTGCTGGGATCATTCGAGACCGCTCTTCTGGAAGTAGCACTTATCTCCTCCGGGACCTTGCAGCTGTGCTCGAGCGGTCAAGAAAATTCGAGTTCGAAAAGATGATATTCGTGGTGGCCGCCGATCACAACGTTCACTTTTCGCGTGTGTGCAAGATACTGGAGCTTTTAGATATGCCTGGGCTCGCCAACAAAGTGCAACACGTCAACTTCAGTGAGGTTTCGAAGATGAAGGAGAAATTAGGGGCCGAATACCAGCCAAACGAGATTATCGACCAATGCCAACTCGCAATGCTGGAGTCACTGAAGGCTGAAGAAGAAAAAGCCCAACTGCTCGGGGATTTAGGTGAGGCTGCGAAGAGAATGGGTATCAATGCGCTTCTAGCACAAGAGTTGTCCGCAAGAAGGGGAAATGAGCATCCTTTCGACATTAGCGGGATGACATCCTTTAAACCCGGTACAGGCCCGGACCTCCAATACTGGTATGCCAAGCTGTGCTCCATTCTGAAGCAGCAACCTGGGAATGCCAAACTTTCTACTGAGGATTATGATTCTCTTGCTGAGGAAGACCATGCCAACCTTTTGCGCGTTCTAGCCCAGTATCCTGATGTCACCCATGCAGCCTACAGATCCCTTGAGCCGGCAACAATCATGGCCTATCTTGTCAGTGTCACCGAGCAATTGGCGTTTTGCTTTGAAGAGGCCAAAAACAATGTAACACCTGCTGAAGCTGCATTGTATGAAGCCACTCGACAAGTTCTGGAGAATGGAATGAGTCTGCTTGGACTCACTCCCGCAGTACAGGTTGGGCAAGATCGTGCGGACACCCCGGTACAGGAGTAAGCTGCCAAAATTTCTCCTTGTTCTTTTCGGTTCGGCTTTTTGCTACTCAGCGTCATATACTTGCTCACGTCTTTGCGTTCTTATCTCAGTAATTCCAAATAGTATATCAGATTGATGAGCTTACTACTGATGGTAGCCTGCTTTGTCAGACTGGGTTTGAAACCTTGTAATGCGTTGCAACAGTATGACCTCACGCGCTACAGCTTGTCTTTATCTATTTGATCCGTCTACATTCTAAGACCAACAATCTCAAGGCGCTTTTCTCACTTAGCGCTGTGGTGTTTGGATGGTCCTTTGATACTTTGTACAGATGTCTATAGATAGTACAACTTGATCAACTTGACGGGAAGAACTTATTGTGGACTCCACCAATCAAAAATAGCAATTATTACCGTAATTCCAACCTCTAATTTCTATCTACGCGACAAGTGTGAGTGAGTATGTATTAACACCAAACAGATCGGTTGTGAGTTAGTTGTTCCAATAACTACTTTACTCGGCCACACTGAAGGACTTGTAAAAGGATTTAAGACTAAACGGATATCTATCCCTTGGCTCGCATAGCTCCATAGACCGTACGAGCAAAGGGTTTAGTGAGAAGTCGAGAAGTCTCTGGACTCTCATGTAAACAAATAATCGAGTTAAAAGCCATTAAAAATTAATTTACTAAACCTAATATCTGTTACCAATATTAGAAAACAAGTAAGATTAGTAAATGCTTTAAGCTTACATCTAACAGGAGAAGGTACCTCGTGTAAGGCACTGACATCCGTTATGCCCAACAGGGCGACAGCATCCTTATCTAGTATTGCCAGATGTTCATTCCCTCTCCGGCAATTACGGATCTCAATAAGAACACTCCATAAGGATTATCTGCTTCCGGACCCGTAATGACTTCGTTTATTGTGGCCGGTTGAATTCATGGCTCTGAACTGCTTGGTTGGTTACATGACCAACAATCACGAGGCTCCTCACCGAAATCTTAAGTTGGAAGGGTCTGGAAGTGCGTATTTATTCATTAACTAGACTAATTTGAGCGGGTTTCAGGATTTGGGGCTTCTTCATGTGCAATTTTCTACGCGTGACCTATGCTCCCGTCGTGAGATATGATGGCATGACGTATAATGCTTACTACTGTAAGAGGAGCAGCATATGGAATGCGCCGTGAAATAGATATACGGGCATAATTTGTCTCAGGCCGCCTTCGATTTGCAACCACCTGTTGCCATCTGCAACTCTTATTCTGCCCCACTTCCTGATCTATTACCAAGCTACTCATGATAGCTATTTTTCATGGTATCCTGACTTTGTACGACTATCCACATCATGGATCTATCACATACGTATTCACTTCCACTGGAATGAGTATCTGTTTCGGAAAGATCATCCTCTTAGAATGCCCCGAGTGTTTCACAGGCATCGAAGCACAAGGCTTATAGTCGAGAATATCCGACAGCATCCGACAAATTGAGTTCTTACAGTCCAGGAATGAACGAGGTTTCCTACGGAGGGTACTCGGCTTTATTCACAGCAACAAGGGGTGGAACCGTTCATCCTCCGGCCGAAACTGGTACACCAACTGCTGGGCCACCTGAAGCTCCGTTTCAGTTACTCGTGAGGCGCCGCATTGTCGTTATGAAGAAGCCATGTGCATTGTAATCACGTTGCTAACATATCTACTGTCAAAAATAAGTGCATCTACATTTGGTAGTACTGCTCTTGCGATTGCTTGTCTATTTCTACCAGAAGCAGGACATGTCTAGAGTTCAAGAGCGCCCGGTGCGCATATTACGAAGTAAGAGCGGCTATTAGAAGAGCGATTGGCGAAATCTGCGGCCAACCTCCGTTACAAGATGCGAGTGCAGTGTGGTTTAAGTGTCCCGGAAAGAAAAGCTATCAGGGTTGAGAGCATCTGTGATGGCATCGACCATCTCGAGTGATATTTATCCCATTGGCTATCATAAAAAGTCAGGTTAAAGTTAGAAGATTCGACACGGAAGGTGTCATTCCTACTATCTTTTCAGCCATAAGAAACTTCAAGCTCTTTGTTCATGCTTGCCACCCATAGCTTCTTCTTTTGCCTTTGACTCTCAGTGATTGCCTTGTGGAGTCACCGCCCTCTGCTTCTTTCCCTCACTATACCGCCTTCTACTACACTTCTTGAAAATATTCTACTATATATTGAAAATTTCCTGACAACTTACTGATCTAACACGAGAAACTAATCCGTTATGATCTAGCGGTTAGGATTTGTGACTCTCATTTCGACCGTTCACAAGGCCGGGGTTCGACTCCGCGTGACGGGAAGATTTCTTGTGCCTTCAACCTTTTCTGTTGCACGAATGGTGTGGTGGGTGTTATAGTGCCGGGTTTTGGCGCACTCTTCTTTCTTTTGCACCACCCTGACGATCGTCGTGAGAGACACCCCAATGTAGTGACTGCAACATAATTTATTATCTAGTATTACTTACAAGACCTTGAAAATTGGAGTACGGTTCCCATTGATGGATATATTTTTTGCTCGCATGACTTATATCTTCACTCAGAAACGTCCAAAGACATGCTAACTTGTCTAGTGTTATAGGATCATCAAACAGCCAAATAAACACTAGACGCTTATAATAAAGATAATCATGATTACAGCGTAGGAAAAAAAGGGCAGTGGTGTATTATTTGCGGGGTGGCGAAACGCAGAAGATAATTGTATTGAGCGGCAGTAAGCAAAAATGATTAGATCTAATGATATCCTTTTTCAGCACTTGGGTCAGAAGAGTGTCTGAAACTGTACGTGAATTATAGCTAGTTGAAACAAATGAACAAAAATATCACGCGAGTTTAGATAAATGAATGGTGGAAGAGAGAGGAATGTGGAGGTGACGAAGCTTCGCCATTCCACATAGATGATCATGGAATTAGGGACTAGACCTAAGGTACAACGTCAAAAGAGTTCCCCGGGACGGGCTATTCGGTTTCGCCTAATCACACACCGATCGTGTTCTTTCTAGTGCATTGGATATGAGAGTTTTGGAAGCTGACGAATCTTCGGAACAGGGACTCACTGTACTTGAGAGTACGCCCATCGGGAACACCTCAATGGGCAATCGTAGCTGCTCCTCATAGGAATGGAGGAACCCCACCCCCACACTTAATAGAGAGGGAGAGTTAATGGAACGTTATCTTGGGTGCATGGTTTTAGATGATTTTAGCCTTCCACTTACACAATGCTAGGTATAAGTATGCTTCGCCTATACATTTTCAAATCGACGAGTTTAATACATATGCACCAAGGCCGAGCAAGAATGAGGCTCACCAACTTCGGGTCACTTCATTCTGGAAAGAGTGCTTTGCCGAAGGTGATTCATTTCCGACCTATCAAACTCGGATGCGTCATCGAACTACACCTCCTTATTTTTTTGAGCGCACTGCTTTCAACTGTGGCTCACCTCTCAACACTAATTCCGGATATTTCATAGGAAGATGGGATGAAAGGAACTGCGAGTATCGCAAACAATATATATATATATTTAGGGTAGGAGAAAAGTAAGATGCAGGGTTTAGGCTTGTTTGGCCAAGCCTATAGCAAATTTTGTAGTGCTCGTAGCGGTGGATAGTTGGAGACTAAGAATTAATATATATTATTGCAGATGTGGTTTGGAGGGAACGGCTTCAGTTTTAATATTGCTGTTAGCTGAACTATCTTTTCTTAATTAAGAGTTGGGTACCTAGACACGTATTTGATGATACCTTAAGTACCTGTTCTCTGATCAGATGTGGCAACCTTGTCATGAGGTACTTGACTAGGACAACCTACAAGGGAGCTAATAATCGGCATCAATAATGTAATTAAAGAGAGATTAGAAAGTCCACGATGAGCAGTTAAGATTCAGGACAAAAGAGAAAAACAAGAATAATGAATGAGCATAAAATGGAAAGGCAGTGAATGAAGCGGATGGATCTGCAATATCAGAAAAGGAAGTACCTTTTACCTCGAGGTTTCTTGGCAACCGTTCAAAGGACCCACTACTGATTCTCGTATCGCCACTCAAGCTGGCAAGCATGCACGGTCCCAGGCCGACACTGAACTTAACTGGAGATAGCCTCTACCCCACTGGACTTTCGCGCTGCTCTAATTTCTTGTGAGTCTTTGTATGTAGAGTCCAGTATCTCTCAGCCATGAAGCCTTCATGATATTTGGCCTGGTTGTAGGCACCAGTTCCTCGCCAAAACCCGTCATGCGAACCATTCAATTAGTTGAGAACGAATCCAAGAAATCCGAGTCGGCCTTCTTGTACCAGCATGCCAAAATTCTTTAAAACTCATACGTTTTAACGATTTCTTCGAAGTTTTTTTTTCTCTGTAGGAGATGCTATTAGAGAAGGAAGACGAGTACAGGAGAAAGAGCAATGCAAACCCCATGAGTCTGCAAGGCTGATGTTAGCCGGATGTCTGCATTGTGGATGCTGACTTCCTAAAGCGTTAACCCTTTGATACTGTCACCTCCCCTTTTCGAATATTTCCCACCGCCGCAGATACAGCAACACGGCCAAGGTATGGAACAATTTGAGCCCTATATTTAAGTTTAAGAAATGGTCAGGCGGCGGTAGGGGGGCTCTTTCGTAGGCGGCCAGTTTCAAAATCCCATCCTGGTGACCAAATGCGGTAAGTACCCCTTCTTTAAGCATCCTCGCGGCTGCAAGTGCGATTAGAGACCCTCTAATATACTGATAATAAGATATTGATCTTGCATTACTTGGAAGTGGAGGTAGTTAGCATGGGGCGTAAACATGGTATGATCGAATATCTATCTTAACTTCATTTCTGGTATTTATATTGGATATATATCCATTCCAACCAGCTGGCTCATCTAGGCATCGCAAATGATACCCTCCAAGGTTTACACAGTGTAGATATCTCAATGACGCGCTCCACCCTCCCAAAACGCCGTATACAATACCTCCCCCTAACCTAGAAGTCGTGACCCAAAACAAGAAAGGTCCCCGCGAAGATTGTGTGCACATAATCGGCCATAATCGGGGCGGGAATAGGCACAAAACAGCATCTAATTGGCTGTCTCTCTGAATCCAAAAAGGGACTTGAGGGGATGGGGAATTCATTTGGAATGCGCCGCAAATTGTGCCAGCATGCAATGCATGTGAAGTCCTGAAAGCGGATCCGACAGACTAGATATGCCTGTATGGCTGAGCTGGGGCTTCATACACTGGCTGTCCATACTGGTTCCTTCCTGGCGGGAGATATGAGTTATCAATCTCGACCGCATTATGCTGCGGGGGCGGGGTTTGGTATGCGGGAGGCTGGTACTGTGGGGGTGGAGGTGGGTGCAAGGGTGCGGGGACCTCGACAGGTCGTGGACTCTTATCAGGGAGTTTCTGAAAGCCGTCGCCGCTGGACAATGGGAAGCCCTGTCCATTGGAGCCAGCAGCCAGTTTCTTGCGGTAGCGACGTCGCACGAGGAACCATACTAGGGCGATAGCGAGGATCAGAATGACAACTCCCCCAATAGCGCCGGCTAACACGGCGGTCTTAGAAACGCCGTGGGTATGGGGGTCCGTTTGTTCTGCGGCTTGACTGGTTGATGTTGCTGCAGCGGCGGAGTTCGTAGCTCTCGAGCCTGTAGGTTGCGCACCTGTTCCTTTCGAGCCTGTGGTTTTGGCGTTCGCAGCGGAGCTTGGATGGGCCGTACCCTCAGGAGTTTCTATGGGAAGCGTGTATGAAGCGGTGCTGGAGAAGTCTTTTATCACTGTTCCGGTCCCGACGGTGAAGACCTTGGAGTCATCATTGCAGCATGTACTTCCGTCCGAATAGCAACAGTATTTGTCGCCGCCGCATGGAACGAGTTGGTCGTAGGATCCGGATGACCATTCTGTCAATCGTCAGCCAATTTTATCCAGCCAGATCATTGAGAAGTATTTACCTCCGGTCTTACAGTGCTGAAAGCAATTTGGACTATTCCAAGACTTGTCTGTACAACCACCTCGAAACATGTACTGTGAGATTGGGCTGTAGCATAGGCCTAGAGTAGTGTGTGAGCAAGGTACTTTGTTAAATGCAAGGGTTTAACAAACCGTTCGATAGACACTGATCTCCTTCGCCCAGCATACAGCAAGTCGCATTTTCATTGTCCGAGCAGGGCGCGTAAACATAGTCGGAAGGAAAATCTCCATTGGGATAGTAACTTGAAGAATCAATTCAAATCCAGCAATGGCACCTGATTGGCTACTCACCATGATGCATCAACTCTCCAAAATAGGTAATTACCTACTAATGCGCAAGAGAATGACAGAAGTTGGGAGCGCATTGCAAAGTTTACAATAAAGAGCGACTTGATTAAAACGAGTGACGAAAGAGTGAAGGGAAATGGAAAGAGGAGAGACCTCGAAATAAGCCCCCTCGTCGAAGGTTCAGCTGAGTGACGCCTCAACGCCAAACTCGCTTGTTCATGCAAGTGTGCTGACAGCCCGGTCCTGTCGTACATTTTAGAGATAAAAAGGGAAAATTTCACCTGACGGGTCGAACGCCATATCCGTTTTTGCCGAAAATGGACGGATTGGACGAATGGGAGAACTGCCATCTGGAATTTGAGACAAGGGGTGATGTTACGGACCGTTCGAAAACCAGGGTGTGCAATCAAAAAGCATGATGAGAACGCGAAATACGAACAACGAGAGGCTGGCGCTTCCTCGTGCAAGAGGGTGTCGCTAGGCCGAGCTTCCCCTGCAGGATACGATGTCATCTCGGAAGGATAAGGGACCGATAAATAAAGGAAACGGCAAGTCCATGAAGTCAAGGAATTGAAAATTGGAGTCAAGAATGCCTTTCTATACCGTTGAATCGCCTTGGCACATTCAATACGCCCATCCAGAGTCATGTTGTCGAACTCATCGAGAAGCACACATTACGAACTCTTCACCCATCTGCGTCCTCAAACGAAGAAGCCATGCAGCCCCGTTTTCGTGACCAAGAATCATTCCCACGGATGTAAATCAATGCAGGCCCAGGAAGTCTCCTCGAACTCTACAGGCCATTCCCATTGGCACCACCGGCACCACCTGCATCACCACTTCCGCCTCTACTTAAGGACGTGTGGTTCATCCCTAGTGCCCATACAATCGACGCCGGTAGCAGTCCTTCACTGCTCGAACTCAAGTCGGAGTCGCAACTTGGCAGCCTTCAGTTCAGCCTCTGCAACCTCCACTTTGACCTGAAGTCCGTAGATGATGCGATCTCTGACATCCTCGTCCA
This sequence comes from Lindgomyces ingoldianus, assembly GCF_010093535.1. NCBI lineage: Eukaryota > Fungi > Ascomycota > Dothideomycetes > Pleosporales > Lindgomycetaceae > Lindgomyces > Lindgomyces ingoldianus. Next base: position 875,316 of record NW_022985167.1, on the reverse strand, counting down.
TCCTATATCGAATCTCAGTACCATTATAAGGAGAAGCACTGTGTCGGACAGGTACCCGACTATTGAATCGGGAGGGTGATGGATGTAGTGAACTGGAAACGGACGGGGTAGCAAAGGCGGCGGACTGACATGACATTAATGTTGTCGTCTATCGGCCTCTCCCTCCCAGTCTTCGTTTGAATGCCGTTTCGTAGACTGTACTTTGGATTGAAGTATGGAGAGGAGATATCCAGAACATGACCATGATAAGCAGTGGAGTTGCCGTCGTCATTTTCCGCACCACGGCGCTTTCTGACTTCTTTCTGGACTGCGGAGAAGACTCTAGAAGAAAAACTAGTGATGAACAATATGTTTTTCATTCTTTTGGAATAGGAAATTTTCCCACTTACGCCTTTGTCGCCTTGGATATGGGCCAAGATTTCGTCGGCGCTTACCCTCATGATTACGACCATGTCCGTTCATGAGTACCTTGGACTTCTTTCCGCGGTGCAACGAAAGAATCATCTGATGAACCTTGCTCGGAAAAACTCCTTTAGCTTGCCGGGCGAGCTGGCATGGAAGAGGCCTCCTCCGCTGCTTCATACTTCTCCTTGAGCTACTTGATATCCTAGAGTGTAGGCCATGGATGGTTGTCGCCATTCTCGCCGTTCTTTTCAACCACCCACTTCAGATCTTCTTGGAATACGGATAGATTCCCCTTCGGCAAGGGAGAAATCATGACCGAGCCTTTGAGGAACTGGGCAACCCAGTTTCATGGGTCATCTTCAGGCTCAGCGAGCTTGTGATCTCTCCTGTCACCGTCTCACTTTCACATGCGGATCTCTCGGGGGACGACATCCACGACGTTGTGCAAATACCAATTGGCGGCGATGCTCGGGATCATACAGTTGACCAAGTCTTTGGTATTTTGCTCAGCTTATCTTATCGGACCATAGTCATAGAATACCGAGCACAATTAGAGTTTCGTTGGGTTTCTTCAGATTGGATTGGCTGTGACAGTAAGGTTATAGACGTGGAGGGGAATCCTTTTGAAAGTGAAGGTGGTCCTAATATATGAAGAATCTCGGAGTCTTTGTTTCGGGCAGACAAACACTGTGGCGTAAGTTGAAAGATTAGCTAAAGTGGAGGCAGCCATAACAAGTGAAATAGGGTGGGGGATATTGGGGTAGAGGGAAGCGCAGAAGGGTCCCGGAGACGAAGCCGAGGAGGTCTGGATATTTCCGGGGTTAGGTGCTAAGAAAGTGAATTCTCGATATGAAGTACGTTAGGGAAACAGGTCGCGGTCACTGTTTTGCTAAGATGAGAGAGTGATGCAGAAATTTGGCTCGTGTATTGCGTACTTTTACCTTGTCACTCTAAGTAGCATCACAGGTCAAAACTACTCCATTTTGATGCTAATTTAGACTTCGTGTCTGCTAGTCTTCGAGACAAACTATGCCATAAAGGAGCTGGAGAATTGCGAAGATATGTGTTAATCATAAGTCCTATGTTTCTAATCGGGGGTATGTGTCGAATTAGAATTGTTATAGTTTAGCAGACCAAGATCCAGGCCGTTCTGCACCTTTGGTAATTGAAAAGAACTTCATAAAATCGGATGTTAGAGTTGCTTGAAAGGTTTCAGGAGGGCGAAAGAGTTCTCGGCAACTATTCCCTTTCGAATCCCGAGCGTGGTATCCCCGCTTATCATTGCCTTTGTCACCACTTCCACTAGATCCCGCCTTGCAGCATCCAACAACAATGGCGCGCAAGAGGGAACGCTCTCCTTCTCCTTCCTTAGAAATTTTCCGCTCTGAATCCATTGAGGATCAGAAATCTGTCTTTATTGCCGCCTTCTCTAACTCAGTTCCTGTCAAAGCCTTGCAGGCTTTGCCTGAGTTCAAATCAGCAACCCATCGCATTGCGGCATGGAGGAAGCCATCGCGTCAAAGATCTTTAATGGGGAAGTCTGAGATATTGTATGACCTTGGGCATGACGATGACGGGGAGCAGAAGGCTGGGAAGAGACTGGAGCATGTGCTGAACTACTGCGAGGTTGAAGGTGCCGTTGTTGTTGCAAGGTGGTATGGTGGGCAAAACATAGGACCGATCCGATTTGTGCACATCGAGAACTGCGCGAAAGAAGCCATCTGGAGGTGGAAAGTCGTTGATGCTGAGGCTAAGAATGAGCAGACGGCGAAGAAGCAAAGGCTTGAAGCGGAGGCTGCCAAAAAGGATGAAGAGACCGCAAGGAGAGAACTGGCAGAGAATTTGAATGAAAGAGATCAGAACATTTTCGTTCTTAGGGGCTTGCTTGCGGACAAGACTGCCAAACTTAATAATTCGGAACGGGTTCCTCCCACGCCACAGAAGAAACCGCCGGATTATAACACGATGAGTATGGAACTTTTGAAGAGACACGACAAGGCTCGAGATGCGAGCATCGCGTACATTTTAAAGGAAATCGACAAGGTGGATGAGCAGCTGCAGCTTATCGATGACTTCGAAGCTTCGACTCCAGACTTCTAAAATGAACTTAAAGTCGAGAACGTGACCCACGAGCTGGCATTGGACTGGGAATGCCCCTGAAAGTACTTCACCAGAAGCATAGAAAACAGGGAATTGAGACGCTTCTTCGACTAGACAAAAGGTATAGTCCCTCAGACATGATCAGGGCACCGGGAGCAAATAATTACACGGGTTGGACATATAAGGATCGAGTACAGCCTGGTTTAGCCAATGTAGCCCTATCTTCCTAAGAATCACCACCGCCGGTAAACAGTCCGAGTAAGGCCCCAAAATACCAAATTAAGCATCTGGACGTAGTAGCTAAGCACCCTCCTCACGCTTTCCACATATGACCAAGCTATAAGGCGCCAGCCCGGATTCATGAGCACCTCAAGAAAATCGGACCACTCTACACCTCCTCAAAAATAACCCGCCTAACTACCTCTGCCTTCGCCCTAACATCCTCCCCCAAATCCACCTCCTGCCCCTCTACCTCCCCAAACATGACCCCTGTCTTCCCACTCCCATCCGTTATCATCGTCCAAAGCATAACACACCTTCCTACCACATCCTCTTTCAATTCTCCGCTTTGTTCCTCCGTCATACGCGCTGGCGGCAAATCCGGCACCGAGCCTCTTGTTGCAGGGGTATCAGGCTGAGCATAGCTATGCATCAGGGATTGAAACATCGCGTCGGTGCGCTTTGCGAAGTCCCACATGAAGTAGATTTTCCCTTGGCGGGAAGAGTGTTGGGAGGAGAAGGTGGGGTGGGATTCGAAGGCGGATATAAGAGAGAGGTTGGCTGACTGGATTTGGGAGATGCGGTGGAGGGAGGAGGGGGGAAGCGTTAGCATGGGTGCGTGTTGGGCCATTTTGGCAAAGTCAGTGGAGTTTAGTGGTTCAATTGATCAGTTGGTATTGGCCTTCTTGAGAGTTTTATTGAAGAGAACTCTGGAACGACTTGTAGAGTTCTGAGAAATTCCAAGGTTGCGTGTGAGCTGACAGGTGGGTCTATTTATTAAACACGTTTTATCCTTGGTCCGTGCGAAATGTGATGTTCACTTCTAATTGTTCACCTCCTTTCCTATCCATGACGTATGTATCATAGACTAGCGCCCTAAACCCGTTCAAGCTTACTATCAAACACAAAAGAAGCCCTTCGAAAGTAAGTGTTTCAGCTTCAGCCTCAAGTTTAAAAGTGCTCGAATCATCACCAGGGCATCACGGTCGCATGTCTGAAACTCAAACCTTCATTACCAGAGTTAGGAGCTGGGCCGCTAGTCAAATAGATGTCACGCGGTTTGATATGTCTTAGACGTTGGATGGTCAGTCAATGATCGGTTAAGCTGTGATAAGGATGAGTTTCGGCTGAGGGCGAGCTAGACACGGGATCACGTGTGGAAGGGGTCACGACAAGGCCGTTGGATTATATTGGATTGTGTGGTAGGTTCGCTACTGGAGCCTCGGAGGCCAGAATGCGTTGGTGCTGATAAGATATTGTAGTGTGCGTTGCATTTGTACATTTGATATACATGCAGCCCCAAGACATCGCCGTGGAGCTCTTGGATAAATATTTAATTGACAGTTAACTGCCCCCATTCAAAACTCCCCGTTGGCACCTATCCCCCTCAATGACTCAGCGTACTCCTCTTCTTCAACAATCTCCTCTTAAGCGTCTTCCTCCCATTCCTCGTCCTCAACCGACTCAAAAACCCATGTCTCCTCTTCCTCACAAAGTGACTCGGATTATATGTATTGCGAATCGCGTATCGGATCTGCATTCCTAGAAGCCCTGGATGCGATGATATCTTCGGGGTTAGGGATAGGATATCGCCGGAGATGCATGGACTGGTGGTTGAGGTTGCAGGTGAGGGCATTGGGAAGGGTTGTAGTGAGAGGAGTGGGCGCCGGGGTGGGAGGAGCGAGAGGAAGCGTGGAGATGGGGTTGTGGTGGGAGGTCTGGGGGTTTGTTAGTGGGTTGAGTGAAGGAGGAGGGAGAATGGAGGGAGAATGGACCTTTGGGTTGGTCGAAGAGATCGAATTGATGGTCTGAGGAGGGTGGATTGTGTTGTGACTGTGGATGAGCGTGCGACGATCCGTAGACAGCAGAATCCGTTCATCTTGACAAATTGCAGGAAATTGCCCTCTACTAGCAACCTAGAGTCCTAAAGCTTCGTAGTTTGTGAACAGGTGTCGATGCGTTATGAACTCTCGGAGGCCTATCTAAGCTTCGCGGTTGGTCGCAGAAAATCAAATGCAGTCCGTGCGCAAAAAGTTCGACCTTCAAAATTCCACCGACGACTCCCCCCTCCGCCCACATTGGCCTTTAACCTCCAGCTCAAATCCCCCTCCCCCTCCCCCCCCCTCGACTACTTACACACAAATTCCCAAAATGGTACCAGAAACCCTCCCCCCAAACCGCACCATATCCTCACGACCCATCTCGCTCGCAACCGCCTCAACACTCCTTTCTACGTACCTCACGCACAGCGAAACGCACCCACACCTGCACCCTGATGCGCTCATAACACCGGCAGGCGTCACATTCAGCGCCAATGGTGGCCCCATGGGCGGCGTAATAATGCACAATTTGCGGCGAGTGGCCGCCGGTCTGCGTGGAGAGTACCTGGAGCCCGAGGCTACACCCGAGCCTGAGGAACAGCAGCATAGTAGTGAGTGGAAAGAGAGAGTGAAGCAGAAGGCCGGGAAGAGGAAAAGTGGGGAGGGTGGGGAGGTGGATGCGGGCGCGGGGGCTGAACAGGAAGGCTGGGAAGATATTTCAGAATTCGAGAGGGAGGAGCAAGGAGTTGAAGTTGGCGAGATTGGACCCCAGGATACGTTTGTGCAGGCTGGAGGTGAGGCGCCAGAAGTGCATGCTACTGCTGGCCCAGACCTTGCGAATGGGGCAGAAGTTAGCAAGAAGAGGAAGAACGGTGACGAGGGAGAGAAGATGGATAAGGCGGCCAGAAAGAGGGCAAAGAAGGAGAGGAATAAGGAGATGCGGCGGGAGAAGGAGAAGAAGAGAGCGAATAAGGATAAGTAGAGGGAACGCAGGCATTCTGCGAAGACTATCGGATTTGACAACTAAACACGACATCACGGCATCAAGGAAGAGTTCTAGGTCCCAAAACTGGCCGGGGTTTTTTTTTTCTATGCCCTGGCCTCCAACCCTATCCACCCAAACCAAGCACCTTTCCGGTACTTTTTGATCTCCGAATCCATGACCCTGTGCGTCTAATGCAACGCTTTTGGATGACTCCAATCAAAGCTCCCTGTCCGCTGCCTTCAATGGTTTCTCCTCATCCACGGACTTATCATGCACAGCCTTCCTATCTCCGGTCCAGCCCATTGCCTTCAGTCGCTCTGTCAAGATGGGGTGCGAGTAGTGGAAGCTTGAGTACAGCCAATCAGCATCCATGCTGGACAGATTCTGGATTTGGAGCTTAATCAAGGACGAGCCAAGCTCAGAGGCATAGCCAAGGTCGACAGCAAAGGCATCTAAATGAAATTTAGCGACTTGCAGTGAGGAAGTTACATGGGCCACATACCAGCTTCGAACTCCATGCTTCGAGTCATGATATTCATCAACAACTTCAAGATGGCGTCCGTTGGTGAGAGGATTTCATTGAAGAGGAGAAAGCCGATGAGAACGGGTCGCGACTTGTGGAAGCCAAAGTCGTCATATACGGACTTATTGCTGATGAAGACGGAGAAGAGGGCAAATATGTAGAATAAATGAACCTGGCTGATCAAAAGCAGTCTCGTAGTATGACCTTTCTTCCAGTGACCAAGTTCGTGTGCCAAGACGGCCTCAACTTCCTTGTCAGAGCTCTTCTCAAGCAGAGTATCGTAGATGACGATCTTCTTCTTCCAAGGAAGGCCGGTAAAATATGCGTTGCTGTGAGCGCTTCGTTTGCTACCGTCAATGACTTGTAGTTCACCAAGTGGGAATTTTAACCGTGAGGCTAGTGCCTCAACAGCCTCCTTCAGCGATCCAGGCTTCAGAGGCTCGAGCTTGTTGAAAAGTGGGACAATAAGGATGGGATAGATGGTGATGGCGGAGACCTGAACGACCAGCATGAACATCCACAGATAGTAGAAGAAGCTCTGACCCGTCTTCTTGATGATCGATAAGAAAGCACTTCCAATGGGAATACCAAAGGCGATCGTCAGTGCCTGACCCTTGAGCATATCGGTGATCCAAAGCTTGATCGTCATCTTATTGAAACCGAACTTTTCCTCCAGCACGAAGCTGTGGTAGTATGCAAAAGGAAGCCCCGCGACCAGTTCAATCAACCCAAAGAGGTATGCGAATAGAAGCGACTGCGATATTTCACCAGAGAACCGATCCGGAGCATAGCGTGCGAGAAGCATGCCAGCAACGGCCCATACGGCGGGGTAGACATTGAAGTAGAGGATGGAGAGAGACTTGACTTGGTTGAAGAGACCAGAGGCGAAGCTGAATTTCGCTTTGGCACGACCATACGCCTAGGCACATGACGCCAGTCAGCGTATTGCGGCGTGTACTCGAAATGCAGGGAAGCGAACCTGGGATTTATCGAAGGTGGACTTCTCAATTTCATTCTCGAGAGCTTTGGGAGTGGTTTTCTTCTGGAGAACACTGTATTGGCGGAAGAGCAGCCAATTCTCGAGAGCGAATTCGGCGAGGGAGAACCCGACGACGAGTTTCTTCCATGGGAAGAAGGGCCGGTCAAGCCAGCGGGCCAGACGCTATAGGGAGTTAGCAGGATTCGAGAATGAATATTTGACTGCAAATGCACCTGAAGAAACGCCTGGATCATGGTTGGGTTCAGAGATGGTTGGGATGAGGTCGAGTTTGGGTGGCTAGGCACACGTTGAGGACACTTTCGACGTGTGGCAGGGCTGAGCTAGTCTGACAGGGGTGGTCAGCCATATCACGTGATCAACACATTCATTTCTTTCCGGCGGAAGTAAATGCTGGTGGTGCTAAGCAAAGCGGAAATACAGAGATTAGCTTTTAGACATCACATATGTACTGGTTTGCTGTCATGGTCACCCGAATGCTAGTATTTGAAGAGAATATTCCCATAGAACCTTGCAGTAATATTAGATTGGTGCAGTAAACAGGATGTGACCTCTTGTGAACTGGATTAAAACCTGAAGGTGTAGTTGAAAGATAGCCTAAAGGGTTACGATTGACTTGATAGAGCGAACCTTGAGGTCTTGTAGTGGTTTCCGACGTGGCGGAGTGACCATGCCTGCTCAAGCATCATCTTGTGCAACTCCATTACCCGGCAAATCTGAACTGTGTGACGAGCACTTGGCTACAGAAATAGCACATTAGTTGTCGTGAGGCAATTGCGGCGGAAGGTGTGGAAGGAGGCGAAACATGGTCCAGCGTCACTGAGGTCATGTTCAGCCATTCGATAGAACGAGCTCATCCACGACTGAAGGCCAGAACTGTGCAGGTTGAAGAGATACAAAGCGGAATATAATAAAAAGGACGTGGTAGATAATAGATGCAGGCGATGGTTTCATCCGGGCCACTTGAACATGTCAAAAATGCCCCAATGAGGATGCTCGTCCAAATATTTCCGGGGAGATTGTGAAAACCTGGCAACTGATATGAAAGACCGTTGAAGCGGAAACGCTCAGCCAATCAGCAAAGGGGGCTTAGCAACAATGGGAAGCAGCAGACACACTGCATGACGATGCCGTACATATATTCAAATATTTTCCACAAAGCCGGTCGTTTGTTCGTTCATAGCCGGTGCGAGGATTGGAGTGAATGTCTTGGTGGGTAGGAATTCCTTCGTCAAGACATTTCTGGAATCCTGGGTTGTGAAGCCCAGGGCGTTGTTCCTGCAGGACAGACGGGCTCAGGCGATGGTCGAAGCGCTCTACCGATCCCTGTCATAAAGCCGTGCCGTCGGACTGCTCCTGTCCAGTGCCCATCATATCCAATGCCCCAGACTCGACTAACGGTGACCGTCTCTTCCTCCTGGTCAACTCTCCACGTCCTCTGCAACCGTCCACCGCTACATTCATCTGGCAGCACCGGACATGGCAAGCAACGGATCTACCCGCAGGAAGACGTACGATGCGCCAGGTAAGCTGACCATGCGATCCTTCGGCCTGCAGCATCCACTGAACCACCATTGTTGAGCAGGCACTTTTAAACCGCGCACCTCGTCCCATGCAACCCAACCCCCTGAACACTCGCCCATGGACAGTATGGCCTCGCTGCGGCTCCCTCAGGTGTCTGCGAAAGGTGTCTCAACATTGAATGGCTCTTCGGCGTCGCACAGGAAGCATTCGTCGCCTATGATGCCTTCGTTCATGGTGTCTGCGCCAGGGAAAGTCATAGTGTACGGAGAGCACGCCGTGGTGCATGGCAAAGTATGCTAAGAGCGATAAAGCCGCCTTCAACCAAATCTCACATCCACTTAGGCCGCAATTGCTGCGTCAATATCCCTCCGCTCCTACCTGCTCGTCTCCTTCCTCTCTAAATCGCACCGCACCGTTACCCTCCGCTTCCCTGATGTCCAACTGGAGCACACATGGAACCTGGACGAGCTGCCGTGGGAAGCATTCTCCACGCCAGGCAAGAAGAAATACTATTACGATCTCGTGACGTCGTTAGACCCTAGCCTCCTCACCGCCATCCAACCGCACATAGACGCAGTATCCCCAAAGGTTCCCGAGCCGATGCGCAAGATACACCACCGGTCCGCCTTAGCCTTCCTCTACCTCTTTCTATCTCTCTCATCACAAAAGTCTCCGCCATGCATCTACACCCTACGCTCTACAATTCCAATAGGGGCTGGCCTGGGTAGCAGTGCCACTATAGCCGTCTGCCTGAGTGCAGCTCTTCTCCTGCAGATCCGCGCTCTAAGTGGACCCCACCAAGACCAGCCCCCGAAGGAATGCGAGCTGCAAATTGAGCGCATCAATCGCTGGGCTTTTGTCGGGGAGATGTGCATTCACGGCAACCCGTCGGGAGTCGACAACACCGTCTCCTCAGGCGGCAAAGCCGTTCTCTTCCAACGAAAAGATTACGAAAAACCCTCAACCGTCATCCCACTCCCCAACTTCCCTGAACTCCCTCTCCTCCTCGTAAACACACGTCAATCCCGCAGTACCGCCACCGAAGTCGCTAAAGTCGCTACCCTGAAATCCGCACACCCCGCCCTCCTCGAAAACATACTTGACGCAATTGGTCTCGTAACAGAATCCGCATACAAGCTCCTCACAACTCCCGATTTTGACCCAACCTCCCCAATCTCACTGAAGCACCTGGGCGACCTGATAACCATCAACCATGGCCTCCTCGTCTCTCTTGGTGTCTCACACCCTAAACTCGAGCGAATCCGTGAATTGATCGATCACACGGGTATTGGCTGGACCAAGCTGACCGGCGCAGGAGGCGGAGGATGCGCAATTACAATTCTGAAGCCGCAACCCACGGCTATGCATAGCAATGGTAGTGACAATGGCAACGGTACCGGAGCCGGCAACAATCACCGGGCGGATTCCTCATCCGAAGACGAAGACTCGAGCGAAGAACACGATTGCAGCGCGTCCATTATCTCCACGGGCACAAAGCTCAAGCACAAGATTCTCGACAATCTCGAAGCCAAGCTTGAAAACGAAGGGTTTGAGAAGTTTGAAACTACGCTCGCCGGAGATGGTGTTGGTGTGCTGTGGCCCGCTGTTTTGCATAATGGAAATGAGGAGGAAGGAGGGGAGGAGATTGATCAAGAGAAGTTCTTACGAGCGAAAGGGAATGAGGGGATTGAGCGCTTGGTTGGCGTAGCGTCGGCGAGGAAGAGGAAAGTCGAGAGGGAGGTAAGAGAAGGGTGGAAGTTTTGGCGGCCATGGGAGAGGCAGCCATGAGTGGTTGTCTTGGGCAAACTGACTTTTGGATGCGCGGCAAAATTCTGCGGTCATGTTGACGTGCTGTTAGTCCGACTTTAGTTCTGCCATCTCTTCTTCGTCTTATCACTCATTAGGGCGTTCTCGCTATATATTCTTTAAGGGCAAGGCGTTGGAGGCAGATTTCTAACGTATGTCATTTCATTTCATATACACCTGGGAGATGGTATTTTTAAGGAAAGCCTAAGGAAAAGACAAAAGGGTTGGGCAAAACTTCTTTTTTTTTAGTGTTGTAGATACCTAAAGTTTTATTTATAATAAATGCAAGCTGATATAGTATTCCTTCTCAAAGGGCAATATTCTTTCACCCATGAAAGACATGTTCTATGGTCCATGTCGTGCAACCTACCCCCATCTTCCCAAATCTCGCAATGACGGATACTATCTAGGAGAGCTGCTTGACACGTTGCTCTGCGACCATTTGTAGATCAATCGAGTGTGACAGATAAGCCTCTCGTACAAGGCTGACCTTCTCTTGCATCTTCATCTCGATCTCGGCTTTCTTGGTCAGTAATTCGTGTAGTCGGGTTAGTTGGGCTTTGTGGGCTTGTGCGCTGGGTTGGTTAGTACGTACATATGTTCCTTTCGTGATATGAACGAAGGGGAAAGAGAAGGTTGTGGGGGTGTGTGGGAAGAAAGGTCACGGGTGAGTGAGAGGAGGGCAAATCAGAATGAGGGTGGGAAAGAGAGAGATGGAACGTGGGTTGGGACGGGACGGGCAATGAGATCTTACGATTCGGATTCATGATCGTTGAACAGTGTGGAGATAGCTTCTTGGGTGTGAGCCACGGATTTGGTGTAGGATTTTTGGACCGAGGCCTTGCGGACTTTGTGGCGTTTGTGTTGCTAGAGGATGTTAGCTATCATACCATTCTATATCATTATCATATCATATCATATCATATCATATACCGCATCAACCATATCCAGCAACAGTTGCCCAATCCTACTTCCACTTCCACTCCCACTGCGACTTCCACTTCTAGCACTGGCAATCGTGTCTTGCGAATCTCCTGCTCCGGCCGTCTCCGAGACTTCATTTGCATCCGTCATTTCAACTGAGTCCGAGTCCTCGTCCTCATCCTCAACATCCTCAACAACGCGTTTCCGATGCTCACGGTGGCGCAGGCGTTGGACAGTTTGCTCGGACGTCTTGGGGGGTTTCCTGGTTACATTGGGGGGACCCATGACTGCAGCACAGGTATGCTTGAATTCCCAAGCGTGGGTGCGATTAGTGCTGGGGGTTAGTTGCGGCGACGGATCAATTGGTTGCCTTTGCAGGCACACTTGAAGGCTGATGGATGGCAGAAGTGTAGCGGTGCCGGGAGTTCCTTCCCCACAACACCGCCAAGATTTCGATGGTCCGTGCGCCTATGTCCACCAAATTTCCCTCTCCCCTCCCATCCATCTCCAATCCCACTTACAACTCCCTCCCTCACGATGGGTCTCGCGGCGCCAAAGAAGTAGACCCTCCTCCTCTCCACGCCCTCCCAGCATTACTAACAAGCCCTCAGCCGCACCCGCCTCTCCTCAGACCCCCAAAACAAGCACTGGTCCAGCAACACCGACCGCTTCGGTCACCGTCTCCTAACCTCCCAAGGCTGGACGCCCGGTTCCTCCCTCGGCGCGAAAGAAGCGTCGCACGCCTCCCACTACACCGCGGGTTCTCATTCGCACGTCCGCGTGCTGCTCAAAGACGACACACTCGGCCTCGGGGCAAAACGGGGCAGTGAGCGTCCCGAGAATTTCGGGCTTGCGGGATTAGAGAGTATATTGGGGAGGTTGAATGGGAAAGAAGAGGAGGTGAAGAAGGAGCAGGAGAGAAAGGAGCAAGTGGAGAGGAAAAGCTGGGTGAACAGGAGGTATGGATTTATGAATTTTGTATCTGGGGGTTTTTTGGTGGGGGACAGGATCCAGAAGAGGATTAAAAAGGAAGTAAAAGGGGATGTTGGGGAAGATATTGAGTCCGAGGATGAGGCGGTGGAGAAGAAGTCGAAGAAGCGGAAGAGGGAAAAAGATGATGGGAATGTGAAGGGCGAGAGTGTGGATGAGCAGCCAAAGTTGAAGAGGAAGAAGAAGAGCATGGATTTGAGGTCTGCTGTCACTACGGGTGGGGCTCCTCAAGCAGACTCGTCTAAGATAAAATCTAAATCAAAGAAAGAGAAGGAAAGGAAGGAAAAGAAAAGCAACAAGTCAAAAAAGTCCTCCACATCCTCCTCAACCTCCACATCCGAGTCTGCAAAGCCCCTTCAAGAAGACGCCGTATTCGACAAATCCAAACGCAAAGCCGAAAAGCGCGCCCGAAAAGACGAAAAGAAGCTGAAGAAAGCCCTCAAGAGAGCTGCCAAAGAAACCGCTCGACCAGATCCCAATACCTACGAACCCACATCTCTCTCTTCAATCTCCGAAGCAGAAGAAACCGATGAGGCGACTTCAGTGCCCATATCTGGTCCCACGACAGGAACATCCACCCCCTTAACCTCGGTCTCTGGCCTCTCCTTCGGAGCGGGCGGACGCCACGCTGTAAGACAACGATACATTCGCCAGAAGAAGATGGCAAGTATGGATCCGCAAGCCCTGAAAGAGGTATGTCTTTTTCATTCACGCCAATCCTTTTCCTTCAGCTTGCAGACAAACGAGGTACTAATTCCTGATAGATCCTTATGATCAAAAGTCCGGCATAAATCACAGCATTTCTGTATTCGCTTCCTCGCATAGCGAGGCGTTTGGGATTGCCATTCGGGAAACTCTCTGTTTCGCCAGTGCTCCGTTGCAACATGCATGGCTCTAAGGTGTGACTGTACATGGGGTTTGAAGCCCTTCGGGAGAAGCCATGTTGCTAGGACCTGGACTATATGGACTATATAGATAGACGCCACATGTTGGTTTGCTTTATCAATAGACGAAGGCTTCTACACCGCCCCACTAGAATCTTTATCAACATTGAAATTCAAGAAAATCTGAGAAACACTAAAACAGCAGATGGCTCCTTAGAGGATTGCAACTCCAACTATCTAACAAGCGTTGTAGAGCACATCACATGTACACTGATGCAGAGCAGAAGGGATTGACCGCTGCTGCTGAGGCTTCTCGTGAGAACCGCGGGCAGCATAACAACGGGCCAGGTTGCCGATCAGTATACTCGCAACTCTGGAGAAAAATGAACTGTTTGGAAGAGTCGAGATTTTCAGAGGGAGAGGGAGGAAGGGAACTGGAGCAAGTAAGACGTCTACCCACATTCGTGTACACCCAAAACCCGTAAGACAAAATACCCATCAAATCAAACACAAACTCGTTTCATTTCTCATCCAATCAGTCAATCAGTTAGGTCAGCCAGGTATCATATGTCAGCAAGCATGCAACCCATCCCATCTTATCCCAACCCAACCCAGCCCCCAGCGCCAGCGCAAACCATTTTGCACTCAACGTTCATACCCCATCATCTCCATCTCCATCACCATCTATTCAATTAACCCGGCCCCAAGCCCAAGCTCAAGTCCAAGTCCAAAAATTACAATAAAAAGTCATAACCCAAGAAAACCCTAAGGAGAAGAAGAAGCATGCCATGAAACCCCCTCACCGCTTAGAAATACGTCTTATGTTGGGCGCGCTTCTCTTAACTCCCGTGAAAATTAACACCGATGCAGTCACTCATCGTTTATAAATCGGCAACGCCTCACTAGCTCTCCTCCCTGTCTCCTCACCACTTCCACTACTCCTCACAGGCCCGACAAGTCCCTCATCATCTTCATCTAGCACCGGTGCCGACGGTGCAAGCGTCATGTTCTGCATACCTGCAGTAGGCGGCGCCGAGGGTCTTGCAGGCGGGCCATGGGATTGATCAAAGTCTTCATCTGGTGGCGCACTCCGCTCCATTTCTAGTCTGCGGCGTTGTAGCTCTTGTTTGTCGTCTGTAGGCGGGACGTGCGATGAGGATGACGCGGAAGGGAAGTACTGAGGTGCTGGTGGGGCTGACGGTAGGGAGGGGAGGGGTTTGGCATGAAATTCGTTGCGGGATGATAAAGATAGCTGGGGGTTGGTGTTGATGGTGAGCAATGATGTCGTTGTTCGGGTATCGTCATTAAGTGGCTGCGTCAAACAAGAAGGCGGAGAGGGGAGAGAAGACGATGAGGTGGGCCCTGCGGCGAAAGGTGGAGGATGCCGTGACGAGGACGACGACTCTGGCAGATAGTAAGGCGGATTGGGATCGTCGTCTTCCGGTAATATTGGTGCAGATGGAAGAATAACCTGTTGGTTTGTCGGAACAGAAGAGGGACCTGAGCTATCTGGTGGCTGCGACGGCAGAAGACGGGCCTCTGCTCGTCTTAATAGCTCCTTCTCCGACAATTCTTCTTCGTTTTCTACCTTCGGCGGGGGATAAAGAGGTCGTAATGCACCCGTCTCCCGATACCCAGGATTTTCATAGTATTCGCCTTGATATGCCTCATCGTATCCATATCCATCATAGTACTGCCCATCCTCGTACCGATAATATTCTTGATCAGTCCCGCCGGACGGATGCTGATCATCGTTGGGACCACTAGGAGGGATCTCGTGTACACCACCAGGCTGCGAGTCAAACCCAGCATCCTGCGCTTGCTGTTTCCGTTTACCGTTTCTCTCGCTATCCTTGGTGCCGATGATTACCTCGAAGATGCACGAGATCACACCTTTCTCACGCCGTATCGCGTCAGTGTCGGCAAAGTTGCCGCCCCATGTGGAAAACATGCTCCCAGTGGCGTCTTCGACCCGGCCTAAACCCGGAGCACCACCATATGTAGTTGGGACGCTGACCAAACCTGCGTTCGGGAACATGCGATCCAGTCCCGTGAGTTTGCCTTGGATATCAACAACTACTTCGACAAAATACTTGAAGCTGATCATTGCACCGGGAACGTTAGATATTGTGGGGAAGGCCTCGTCAGGGACTCGTACAGCACATTTGACTTCGGCAGATAGCGTCCGGGGATCAACAAAAAGTGGTGCGAAGGATTGAGACAGGTCCTTTCGGAAGAGGTGACTTGATCCCGCTGAAGATAGAGATAGGCCACCGAGCCCTGTCCTCGATTTTGGGTAGTAATCCTCGGATTTTGTCTTATCGCCCTTGCTGTTTGTTGCTACAGGTAAAGCGGGGTGCATATCTACCCTAGCCTGTCGATATAGCGTTATAATGATACCCTTCAAACTTCTCACGTGTTTCGTATGGTGAACCATTATTCGTATAGGTATCTGGTCGCCCCGTAGGAATCCGCCTTTTAGCACATCGATGGTTGCGGTGATAGTCTTTCCCTTCAGGGTTGTCCTGCTCCCGTTCGGAGTGCTACTTTCAGTAGTATTGACTGAACGGATTCCGTACTCAGTTCCAGAACCTCCCCCACTGCTCAAATGACTTTCAAAGCTAACATCGCTCGGTGCCGGGCTTCCGGGGGTGTCGCTTTCTTCTTCCACGCTATTCAGCTCTGACACCCGCCCAGTACGCGTGGTTGATTCGGAATTATCGGGTTGTTGGGAAGTCTCGGCAATGGTGGCACGTCTGCGAACGCCTTTCGCAGTACGCGCCCTTCTTGATATTGGCTCTAATGATATTACTCGGGGTTTTGGTTCCGATATGGAAGAGATGTCAATGGTGTCCACAAGGTAGACTTTCGTGTCGCATGATGTCGTTGGGGAAATGGTAGTTGGACGTGTTAATGTAGACGTCAACATGTAGGATACGGTCCCACGCTCAAACTAGAGTCACCATGTCAGCGAGCTATTGGTGTGGGGGTAGTAAAAGAGAGGTTCGACTCACATCAATACTGCTCGGTAGACCCTTTGAGGGGAATTCCAGCTCAAAATTAAAGTGATACACGCCTTCCCCTAACCTCCCTTCGCCGCAAAGTACCGCCTCGTCCTCGAAAAGAGAGGCGAACCCATTACCAAAGTAGCTCCCACTCTTCTTCCCCTTCCCCGACCCTACCGTGCTGGTGTAGTTCCGATATGCATCGCCTGGAGAATTCGGGTTCTTGAAGACCTGAGCATAGCCATGCAGCGAAATAACCAGATGTGTTATTCTCAACGGCTTCAGAATCTTGATAATGACACTTCCTGTTATGAGATCCCCGGGCGTGTACTGGCGGTGCGGGTCATCGGGTTGTATGTAGAAGTCGGCGAAGTTGCGGGTCTTGGATTGCAGGGGGGACTTGAGTCTGGACAGCAGCGATCTGGTCGAAGAGGACGAGGTGGTCGAGGGGCGAGCCGGACTGGAACTCATGCTCTTGGTACCGCGCACATCATGCGGCTACCCGCGCCGAGTATAAGTTGGCAATGCTGGGCCCCACGTGTGGAGACACCTGCCCAGGACAGGAACACGTAAATGAAAGCGAATGGGCAAAACCAAGAACAAGTGGCGGCTATCGGGCGCGAAGGCCTGGGCAGAGCAGGATAGATGAGGTCGTGAGGGACTCGATATTAAAGCGAGTTGCGGAGGCGATGGGTCTGCCCACCGATTCGGTCGAGGGGTCTTGGAAACGGCGCGATACGAGAGGGCTATTAGTCGGTGCGACAGCAAAATGCGATACGACCGGATTGAGTGTTGAGGTCGCGACGTTTGGTGGGTTAAGAGGGGTGGGCTCTGGCGCCGCGCAAGCGTTCCAAATCCACCAGGGGCGTGTTACGAGAGAACAAGACAGAAGTCAGCGACACCGAACACCTAAAAAGCCCACAGTTGTGATCAGCATTTGCAGACGATGAAAAACGCCGTTGTGGCAACTGGACGGTGATGGAGATGGGTCGCGTGGCTGTGCTGGGTTGACATGTGGGGGGGGTCGAGACGGGGGGCAGGCCGCGTTGGACAGACAAAGTCCCATGGCGCGCAACACCATGACAGCGGCCGGCGACGACAGCAGGGTTTGAAATTACAGACAACAGACAGGGCAGGCGGAGCATTGTGGACTCACTGGCGGGCGTCAAGGGACAGGGCTGCCCAGAGGAGCCGATCGTCGGGCTTCTCTTGGCTTGGTCGACTTGGCGGCGTTGAAGTTGCAAAGGAGTTTGTTGTCTCGCCGGCCGCAATCACGGCAACGTTGAAAAGATTGCTTGTGATGAGATGTCCAGCGTCTCCGGCCGGGTAGGAGGCGCTGGAGGCGTTTGAGGCTGGCGGATTTGAAAAGTGCACAGCAGAGCGAGGGCGGTGGACGGCGAGTTCGATGGGGGGGGAGAGAGACAGCAGCCATCAGCTTGCTTGGGCCTTGTCGCGCGAGAGCCTGTCTCCCTCAGAAGCAGCATCTGTGGGTCTTCTAGCGCCCCCCCCCATGTCTCCGCAAACTTTCCAGTCCCCCTCAGGACGGACCTTCGAAACAAGAAGCGCAGTGCTGCTGCAACGCACGCCGAGCATGAATCCCATATCGTATCCCGCAAAGCTTGTTCGTTGACGCTCTTCGACAGTTGACACCCAAGTCGTCCTCGGTCGAGAAATGTGGGCGCGGCAGCAGCTCAGACATCTCCAACCTTGGAACTATCTCGACCACGGATGGATTGCGGCGCCAGGCCAACGAAACAAGCTCCGCCAGAGTCCTGGCCCCGGTCACGGTCCCTGGTCTTGGGTCCTTGGCTTCAGAAGGCTTGTCAATGCTTGTTTTTGCGCGTGAACATGACACCACATGCCTCACCAATTGTCATGAGCCAATAACAACTACTATCCAGGTTCCGTCTGCTCTGCAGTGCTGGACTGTTCCGGAATCAGAGAAACATGTTGAAAGTGAAGATCCCCTAGATTCATCCCGGGTATATCTGCCAGCCTATAGCCGCCGCCCCTTGCGCCTCCTAGAAGGACCATGCCTATATTCCCTCTCCAAGCTCCTTTTCTCGGTATTGCCCACACGGCTGGACGTATTCACTGTCACATCTTACACCCAATCAACGGGACCCGGCTCCGCCCCTCTGCTCCCCTGCTGCCTGAGCTATTCTCTGCTCAGCTGCCTCCGCACGCAGATGACGACCCACCTCTCCCTCCAGCACTACTGATCGTTGCTGCTTCCGCGGCTTTCCGAATAGACAACCCCACAAATCATCCACTTGCACCACTTCTCCGTCACCTTTCTTGCGCAAAAGCTTCTTGAGAGGCGCAGACTGCATCTCCATCGAGTTAGCTGCATCAAGCGCATTCTCCTGCACTGCAGGCGTTGCTGTCCCCGACCTGGAGTCTGACCAACCATTATTTCCCCTTCCCATGTGCTCAAGACGACGAGACACCGATATGTCATAAATAGCCTCTTCGACCGTGTCACCGATCAAGTACATGAAGACCGTGGTTGCGCGTTGCTGGCCAATTCTATGGACCCGTGCAATGGCCTGCAGCTCAATAGCTGGGTTGATGAGAGGCTCACACAGAAATACATAAGTGGCGTTGACCAGATTGAGGCCCGACGAGTCGGATTTTGCATCCAGCAAGAAGCATTCAGCCGCGGGATCAATCCTGAATTTGTGAATGCCGTTCTTATCGTGGATGCTGCTTGAGCCAATTTTCCACTTCTTAAGGGCTTCCCGAAGCACTTCAAGGAAATCCCCGAATTGCGAAAAGATGATGGCCTTGGCCCCAGGGTCATTGTGGCGAATCCATAGCAGGTGCCTATCATGCATGAGTCATCATTAACTAACCTAGGGATGCACCCGTACCTTGCAATCATATCAATTTTGGTCCCGTAGGATCCATCAAGCTCAATGGACTTGATCTGCTTCATAATACAGTTACTGATGCCGGAGTAAATCGACGCATGCGAGGATTGTGGAGTGGAAGGTTGTGGTGGACTGTCCTGCTCGTGACTCTCCTCTTGTGCTCTCATTTCGCTTGGTTTGAATGTAATTTCATGGAAGTCGGCCGTATGGAGTTGTTTCTTACACATGGGACAATTGCGGTGTTGGTGCCACCACAGGTTGATACACTCTTTGCAGTACTAGTTAAAGTCAGTGGGTTGAAGTTAAAGGGGTTTCTGAGCCGCCTACTTTGTGACCACAAACCGTAAGAACTCCTATTTCAAAGTCGTCCTTGCAAATAATACATTCGTGTGAGGTGTTTTGCTGATGCTGGTTTTCGCGACGCAAATTAGCTAAATATGTTTGCTTTGTCTTGAGCCCGCTAACGCGTTGCTTCCCACAATCCATGCTCCTTCTATAGTAATTAAACCTCCGGCCATCCAAAGTCACGTCGAGCTCTTCTCTCCAAGGAGCGACACTATCAGAGATATGCTGGAGCTGGCGGTAGTATTCTAATCGATGGTTCATTGCTGTGCGGAATAGATCTGTCTCCTTTTCTAATATCGAAAGAGCTTTGGTTTCTTGAGCAGCAATCCCTTGTATCTGTGAGAAGTATTTCTGGGCAATGGCCAATTCGACGTTTGCGCGAGCGTCCCCTTCGTCCGCCCGCCATTGGAGAGAAGTGATCAGAGACCGTGTTGCAGACACCGCTCCTTTCAGCGAACCATCCTTTTCGGTTGGTTTAAGCTTTTCTCGGGCTTTGACTATCTCAAGCACGAGCTCTGGAGCATGCCCTTTTTTCTCCTTTGCCTGGTTTTCCGCTACCTTCAGCTCATGGTCGATGAGAAGATCCTGCAAGCCATTCACAGTCGTGCTTCTATCAGCCACGAGCGTTCGGAGCGCCATGGTGTATACATATAGCTCGTCTTGTAATTTTGTAGAATCCTCATACTCGTCTCCGGTAATCTCTTTGCCTTCGTCTCCATCCAGCAAGGAAATCAACAGAATGTCAATGACCCTTTGACGCCATTCTTCGAGCTGCTTTGCTTGTGCATTGAGGATATCTGCAATGCCATCCAGCATATTGAGAACATGTCGATTTTCAATGCCGCCAAGGTCTGTGAGTTGCTCAATTTGAGGGAGGTGATGGAAAGGCCTTCTTGATTGGATCTTCTTCATTTCGCGTTGTGCCCTGTTGCGAGGCTCGCGAAGTAACTCTGTTCGAATGGCTTTGGCTTTATCATACCACTCGCTTTCCAACGTCTCATTAAGATGGAACTCCTTTGAGTTAGGCTTGGTGAGATTCTCGTTCGATTTGATTTGGAAATAAGCTGTGCCAATGAAGAAACTGCAGGCGTGCTCCAATTCCAAGAAAGACCGCAACGTTTTCCGGATTGTGGGTACGCGACCTAGACCTTCGTCCCCTTTCTCTTCATCGTCTGTGTTTTGGTCGTCTTCGGCGTACTCTGGGACTTGTGATTTCAGCGATAACGAACCCATTTTCTCTCTCTCTAATGCAAGTTCGTCACGACAAGTCTTAACCCAATACCGAGCATCTTCAAGGGCACCCTCATAGAAGCCCAGAGCCTTCTGGCTCCGTTCCTCGATATCCTTCGCGTTGCCAGAAACGTGGCCTAGGTGGATGTGAGCATTTATACAATCTCTAGCTGCTCCTTTCAAGGCAATGTCGTTCTGGTCAATCATGACTTCGAGAACTTCATCAACAGTACGGAGAGGGCCGTTCTTTGCGCCCAGAGCCCTCCTATTCCTGCTCCCTACATTGGCGTGAAGGCATGTTTGACGCAATCTCACTAACCACTCACGCATCCGTTCAATTACCACTGGATCTTCAGCGCCCTGGCCCTCTCGCTTGGGCACTCCTTCGTCTGTGAGGCCACAAACATCGCACATTTGGAGAATCATTGTGGCGTAATTCTGTTCTTCGATTGCGGTGAACGGAACGGTAATCACCACGCGCTTCTGTGGAGGAAGTCGTAACTCATCGCGGATCTTGTCTTTGGTATGACGCAGGGCGATCTGGTTGAAGATTGTCCGGAAGGTAGACTTGTCTAGGCGGTCCCATACAGCTTTAGATTCCGCAAAAGGTTCGTATCGAAGGAATGATAATAGTCCGCGAAGGTCTTGGATATCTTTCCTTAGAGGAGTTCCGGAAACGGCCCATGCATTGCATCGAGGAATGATACGTGCCACAGTCGCAGCCTGGCTAACTCCACTCTCCACCATTTGTGCTTCATCGAGACATACCCGCCACCAAGAAACCTGCACAAGAGGGCTCTTACGTGGCTGATACTGCTTCCCGTGCCTGAATTGGCGGTCAGGAGTTGGTTTCGCGTAGTGGATTTCTCGGGACAGAACATGGTACGTGGTCAGGACAATGTCATATTTTAAGAGATTCTCCACGGTCGCGGCATCGTGGGCTTTTTGGGATGCGCTCTGTGATGGTATACCATGATAGTGAAAAACCCTAAGTTCAGGAGCGTGGCTGTTGATCTCATTCTTCCATTGCTCGAGAATAGAGGGCGGAGTGATAATCAAAGTGGCCGCAGAAGGTTTAACGTGAGCTCCAGTATAAACGTCGAAGACTGTGTTTTCGGATATCTTTCGTTTATGGTAGCATATAAGCGCGATTAGTTCAACGGTTTTGCCCAACCCCATTTCTTCTGCCAATATTCCACCTCGGAGCGTGTGCGAGGCATCTCTGACGGCGCTTGGATTTGTGACTACTAGACCGCGAAGGTGACTAACATAACAAGGCTTTCCCGTTGCATCATGTACAAGCCTAAAGGATATTGGGGTGGAGTCCGTTGGTGTGCGCGCAGAACCGAGCTTGCCTGTCTCCGAAAAGGAAACACCCTCGCGCTGTAACAGCCAGTCTACAGCTCTCTGTTGGAAGGGGTATAGCGTTGTTTCCGATAGGCTCGGCTGAATTTCCGGTGAAATTTTAATGTGATTTGGCGGTACATGGACAGAGTCATAGAAATCGGAGAGCGACCAAGGTGAGCTGGCCAGGCCAGATTGGTCTGGGAAATACCTTGTGAGCAATCCAAAATCCCGACGACCGAGCTGAGTATTCGCTCCAAGATTCTCCACCACCGACAGCCCACATACCCATCGTATCTCGACCTCAATGATAAATGCTCCGATATTCTGGGCTGAGGGCCTGATGAGGCAGCGGCAGAAGCTAGCACCAGCTCTATTCAAACGCTTTTGTCCATTCACTGTGGATCTCAATGTTGCCGCCGCCTCGAGCAGCATTTCCAAACTGTCCAAGGTGTCGATGGAGGAGGAAGGAGTAGCAAAGTCTAATTCTATTCCAGCTGATGGTGAGCGGTGGTCCCAGAGCGACAAGTGAAAATTATCCAAAGAGTCTCTAGAGAATGACTCTAGAGAAACTTGTAAAGGTATTTGTAGCTCGTCCGAAATCCGGGAGCAGTGCCTCGTCTGGTCCTCGACAAGGTGGGAGAAGTCCTATCGAGTCAGTGCCGAAGATGAGAAAAGCTCGCATTGAACTAGTATCTTACTAGATCTATGGCGGCCAATGCAAGAACAACACTGTTATCCTTATCACCCATGTCACCGATTTGGGGCACAGCATTGCCGCCGTTGTTGAGTTTGCGCCGCTTCTGTGGTTGGTCGTCGGTTCCGCTTGATGCTGGATGTTCATTCCTTAAGAAGCCTACAAGCGCACCTAACGGCTCCTGTGGTTCGGCAGATTCAAGAGCGGTATTAAGGACGCATTTCCGAAGGTGAGCTGTGGCCGAAACTGTAGTCATGCCGAACGAAGGATGGTGACGAGGGAAGGCGGGGGAGGTGATGAATTGTGCAAATCGCGGCGCGGCGGCGCGGCACGACTCGATAAACTATCACTATGCCAAGGCCAGGCAGCGCCCCAACCACGTGATCCCGTGCTTCCATGTGTTTTGTCGAATCAGGAGCCTCCAGAAAGGTAGTCATGCATATCTTGGACAGATCACGTAGATACAAAAGGACATAAGAGCGAAGAAGTTTGTGGCGCTGTATTCCATTCACACCTATCATAAAGATTAAGTATCTAAGCTAAGTAACTCGACATACCGCCCGTTCGGCTGCATTCCGACGCGGAGTGAAACAGTGATATATCTACAGTGTACCTCTTCGCCCCGTCACGTCCGGCTAAGAGATACCGGCGAATATTGTCGCAAAGCAGAACCCTGAGTGCGCCCAGGCCAGACTCGGTGTCAGCATATTGGCGCATAGCATCAAGAAGCACCAGCCCCATCTTACTCCTCAACTTCTGTGATACTTGCTGAATGGATAGTTCGGGCTTGCTAAAATCAAGCTCTGTTGCCGTAGCATCAATATTCGCGGTCAGCACCTGAATCATTGCGGTCTTTTGCACCGGCTTCGGTTTCGGTCCGCTCACAATGCTATCCTTGGGCGAACTATTTCTCCTGTTTGCTGAAGTTAAGTACCGGTCCTGATGAATTGCAGATTGAAAGCAAGAACACATCAGATGTAGCCTACTCAGTTGCAAGCACCTTCTGGATTGGCTCAGCTGCCTCAATGAATTTCTCCAACATCTCGTCCAGCTTAGTAAGTTCGTCCTTCTTCTTCTTAACCTCAGATATGAGCAGCTGCTTCTGTTTAAGTTTCTCTTGGCGACGTTCCTCCAGCTTGACACGGACTTGGTATTCGTGATCGATGCGCGCGGTCATAAGGTCCTGCTCGCTAGCACCCATACGATCGGGGAACTGCTCAAGGAACTCTTCGACTGGGATGAGCGGAAGTTTTGCATACTTGTGGCTGCGATGATTGTTAGGACAGAGCCACAGTATCGCAAGAAATACTCACTCGTAATTGCGCGCAGCGGAGATTTCCTTGTCCAGGGATTCCGCCTCGTACTTGAGGTTGTGAAGCTTCAAGACTAAGGAGTCGTTGACGTCCCTGCTCTCAGCCGTCATCCGTTTCTCGTCGCGCACCTTCATGACACTCTGTCGGAAAGCAGTCTTGAGAACTGCGAGCTGAGCTCTGATGAACTTCTTTTTCTTCGCGATCTCAAGCTCCACCCCTCGTTCCCGATCGATATTTGCGCGGGTGGTCGGATTTACAATCTTCGGATTCGCAAGCTGGTACTCCGCAAGCTCACGTATCATGTTTCGCAGCTTCTGATTCTCTTGGTACAGTCTCTCGTTGTGAACTGTTTTGATATGGTCGCCTGGCTTGAAGTTCGTGATAACATGGTGGAGATGATCATCGACGACGCCAGAAGTGCCCATGCCACCAGTCGTTGTAGGGTTCTCAGAAACCTCCATTGCACCCACTATGCTTTGACCGTCAGGCAATGAGCGGAGACAGGGCGTTGTTGACGCTGGTGGAAATATTCCAAACTGAAGCCTTGTCCGAACTGTCCCTAAGCTCCTACGAGAGGTTAGCAGCGGTCCGTGCGGATATTGACACGTGATTTCGCGACAACGAAGTGAAGCTCTGAACACCACCGACCACCGGTAAGCCTGTCCTAATGGATTCATGGAAGCTCCGTTAATTCTGATCCCAGAAAATTCATGTGAAGCGGTTATGTGTTCGCAATCGCACGATAATAGTATATTAAATCAAGGTATCGATGGAGGATAGGGTATCAATAAGAATAGAAAGGGTCATTAGGAACCAATAACATCGTCTCCGATCCCAAATCCTAGCGGACCTAGATGTTTTACGCCCCATATTCACAATGCTCCTCCTCCCAACCGGTAGGTAGGTCACTCGCCGTTCCAAACATAATAACATCTCCGTCAGTATCGTACCAACCTCCGCAGCCCGAATCAATAAATTCCACCCACTCATCATTATCTATGTGAAGAGCTTTCGGAATACGCTTGACAAGAACTTGTGAGGAGTGGCCATCGAAACCGACCGAGCTGTTGACATTGAAACTCACACAACCGCCTGTCGGGAAAGCTGGTTCCCCATGATCAGCCATAATGACATCTCCATCTTTGTCGACGCAATGAGTTTCGTGAACCACTCCACTTCGACAAATAAAGCGACGGGATCGTTTCACTGGCTCGACTTCGTTTCGCAGCTGCCATGTCGTCGATTGAGCATTAAAGGCAAATCCCCAAATTGTAATGTCCGGGTGCGTGAATATGGAGATTTCACAGATTCCATGCAGAGTACCAATAACCGTCCCTCGGAGGGCAACTGGCCAGATAGGGCTGCTATCAGGGATGTGAGGTTCATCCCACCAATTTAGCCAGTGATCCCTCGTGCGGCCTTCGGTTGAAAATGGTGGAGCAGTATACACATCCCAACTCTCTGCCTTCTGCTCCAATCTAGACAAGGTAAATACGTCAGGTGGGACACTATAGAGGACGATGTTGTCGCCAAAAACAACGGCAACTCGGGCTCCCCAAGACAAATCTGCTGCAGCAGTGTATATCCGAGGTAGCTGATCCTGTTCTGGAGGGATGAAGAGAATCTTGCGAAGAAGTTTCGTAGGGCCCCCAAGGGGTGCATCACATCCTAGGAAAAGATTGCCTGAAGGGGGGTCGATGAACAAAACGTGGTGGCCATCGCTGAGAGGGACCGCACGGTAGTGGTCACAAGTCGCTATGCCAGAACGATTACCAATGTTCTCAAATCCAAACGAACCCCAGAAAGAGCTCACAGTTGGTCGGCTAGTGAAAAACTTGCGGCTTATTGCTGGCCGATCTTCTGGATGCGCGGCGCTCGAAATCAGACGTAGCTTTTTGGCTGATTCAAACCCTGGACGAGGGGGTAGGAAGTATAAGTAATCAGAAGGCGCAGTGAGAGGAAACCATCTACTTAAACTTTGTTCAGTGAGTGCGTCGACCCAATGGAGCTCAATGCCCGCGGAACATCCAAAGGCAACGCAGCGACGTTGTGGGCAAATTGAGACACTGCGAGGTGGATCATCTTCGGAACAAAGGTGGCGGTAAAACGTTGATGTCCCGGTCTCAATTGGAATAGAGCGAGCACATCCAACAGTCGAATTGGCATGAATGCCATTTTCTTCCACAATGGGTGCAGCTCGAAGTTTGAGATTCCATGTATGATTGATCCAATTCTGCCCATATGTATTTTGGTCATCCGTTCCTTGCAAAGAAATGGCGTCATGATTGGATTGGACGTCGATAGAATTGAAACTTGTCTGTTCCTGTTCATCCGCACTCCGCCGACTAGAATAAGGACGTACAAAGGAGCCATGGTCTGCGACATCCATGCTAACCTCAAACTCGCTGGCACCACTCGTATGAATAGAAGATTGTGCCGAACTCCGGCATGGATGTCCATGGCTTTCCATAGGTATTTCTGAAAGGTTTTCCCAGGAGTCGTGTCCTAACCGAAGCTCACAAACCATCCCCATTCTTCCCTCTAGCAAAGCTGCAATGGCGTTTCTTCCCGAACTCATATCCATGCTCATGGAGAGAACTCGTCTAGGGCAACTAACACTTGTCAGGGGCCTCAGGTGAGCGCTCTGAAGCTCATAGACAAAGATCAGAGTCTCTCTAGCGACAAGCAATAATCGTCCGCAAATGCTTGTCGTAAATATCAGCCCGGAACTAAGTCGTCCTTCAGACCCAGGATATCCGTTGGCCAGGTCGGTGAACTCGGTCTGGGAAACCTCCACAATTGCGTTATGGTCTCTTGGCGCGTCCAATCCATTCCCGGTCCATGCACCCGACAAGGAGCATTCGCGTGAAAGGCGCCGACTTAGAAACCACTCATCGCTCGTACGCGTGGCGAAGTCACTGCAGGTAGCAATGCGGTTTCTTCTATTCAGATTAAACTCTGCACTGCTCCACCATCCTCCTCGCCCAAGCATGGTGGCAAGTAATTTCTTATTCAGGCTTGCCCGCATCCAAGTGTGACAAGTGTGGCGAGCTGCATTAAACCCCTTCGGTGCAAGATAGCTGTAGATGTGCTGCAATATCTCAATCGGTAAGCTGTGAGCAGACGGTTGTTTCGGGGGGATAGAATAGCTCAATGCCATATGCCATGACTGGCAGGTCCATTTCATTGCATTTTGGGACGAGGAATCCAGATACGGCACCAAGAGAAGCGGTATTCTAGTGTTAAGGCAAGAGGCATTAGATAGGGATAAGTGCAAATGCTCCCCAATAGAGTCTGGGCGATCTTCATTGAGATCTTCGATGATAGGTCCTTCTAATTCTTCGAAAGGAGTGCTTATGCCGTGGAGAACATCAAATAAACTGCGAGTGATACCATTTTCCACGAACGGTTCGAGTATACTCTCGTCGAAAACGCTAAGGCTGTCAACCGAGAATGACTCCGATCGTACACGACGAATAGAATGCGATTCACTACCCGTCTCCGTCAAGCTTGGGAGTCGCGAGGTAGAGTTACTCAAAGAGCCTGAACGTGCTGACCTCAAGCTTGGGCCACTGAAAAGAAAAGTTCCTGGTGATATAACGTCGAGGCTGGGTATAGAATCATACACCGAGCCTGGCTGCGATCGTACACTTGAAGCGTTTGAAGCAGTTCGTTGACGCGCTGTGTGAGGAAGGACTCTGGTAGGATTATTGTGAAAAATGCTCGTAATCACTCGTTGAAAAGCAACTCGTGATTTGGACTGCTTGATTGAAGATAGAGTGCTTCTGCGATGCTCTTGCTTCGTGACTCTTGGAGCGGATCGGTGGTGCACTAGAGCCGCGCCCCTAGGTCGTGGGAAAACGTAGCGTAAAACTTCCGAACGCTTGGTAGAGGGGCTAGGTGGTTCTGCAGAGCCTTTTGTAAACGGCGCATGCGTTGTATCACGGATCGCGTCATTTGTCTCGAGGCTTTGGAGGTCTTGGGATTCCCTTGTGGGCTGCTCTGACGGCTCAGATGTACAAGTCATTCTTTCAATGAATCTGTGAGCTGGCGGACTAAGTAAAAGGGTATGTCCGTTCGGCGATTCGAAGTACGAGGCGACTGGAGGAAGACTGAGATCCAGGAGAGGAAGCGTTGGTGCAGACTGCGTTCCGGCTACACCCCGAGAGAGGTAGATTTGGGAAGACGTTATTGAAGCACCTCCGAATGGAGGTGCGGGTGATCAAATGACAAACCTTTCGCGGTAGCAATATTCGAGCGCGGAATGATATGAAGAATGA
Source organism: Lindgomyces ingoldianus (assembly GCF_010093535.1). Classification (NCBI taxonomy): domain Eukaryota; kingdom Fungi; phylum Ascomycota; class Dothideomycetes; order Pleosporales; family Lindgomycetaceae; genus Lindgomyces; species Lindgomyces ingoldianus. Next base: position 847,052 of record NW_022985167.1, on the reverse strand, counting down.
TGCGTGTCGAAGCGTAGGTGGTTGAGTGAATGTTTGAGAATAATGAGCGATGCTCAAATCAATGCTGTTGGAAGAGAATAGTTGGGAAAGTGACGACGAAGGGGCGGGGAGTTAGGACGTAGGTGTGTAAAAGGTTCATAAATGGTATTACAAGTACATTCTATCCTGTCAGGGTATACAACGAGTCAAAACAGGAAAGCGAGGCTGCAGTGTTATACAAGAAACTGCACCCTCGAGGCGCCATGCAAGAAGGCGCTTTGAACAATAGTACCAGAGAAGGCGCGAGGGTTAGGTTTCTCGCTCGCCATTTATACTGTGCGCTGCAGACCCATTCTGGGACCTGGCACGCTTGTTTACAATCCACACATCGTCCAATCTAACGGCTCATAAGTCAGTTGGTCGCTCAAGGAATAAGCTCGAGAACTTACGGCATCACAAGAGCTGGGTTTTCGAACCGCAAGCCTCTCTCTCTCGCCTCATCCACTGTCTGTCGTGGGGTGTGGCCCCGTTGGAATCCACGTTCGGCAGAAAATGCATCTTCTTGGATAGCCCTTCCAAGATCCGAATGTTCAGCACGCCTTAGACTTCGCAAGGCGATAAACTTCATCAAAGGCCTGTATGTCCGGCTGTAGACATAGCCGAACCATAGGGTCGCGAGGACGAGCGGAGCTATTCCAACAGCTCGTTTGAAGGCCCCTCTCAAACCTAGCTGACCAGCGGTGGTAAGCTGGAAAAGCACTGTGCCTACAATGACGCGGTCGCACATCATCATCCAACCCTTGCCTGTTGAATGTTGTCGGTGTTCCATCGCGTAAAGCAACTGATACTTGTGAACGAAGTGACCAATCATGAAATAAGCAAGGCCTGTGAGCAAGACTTTCCACGAATCTCGCAGGACGCTGTAGACCATGCAAATAATAAAAATTAAAATGGTCTGAGGAAGAAAGAAACCATAGCTGAAGACCGGAGGCTGCACCAATTCGGCGTAGTCTAGAGCTACAAGTTAGTAGGAATATTGGATGAAGGTCTCGCAACAAACCTCTAGGAGTCTTAGCTCCGATCAAATTGATTGGATACAACGTGAGTGGGCCAAATTCCATAAGGCGCAAGGGGAAAAGGCCAAACCCCTGTAAGATAATAAAGTTTGTATAGAAGCCTAGAAGGTCCCGAAGCGCCGTCGCAAGGGCGTTTGCGATACTTGAAGCGTTCTCGAGTTGTTGTCCAAATCGTTCCAGCATGTCAAAGAAACCTGAGGCGGTCCCTAAGATAGTGAACACGATGAAGAAGTTGAAAAATGTGAAGAAGAAGTTCTTTGAGATCACGGAGAGTTCAACGTCACCCTGCGATATCATGCCTTGTTGGTTTGATAACCCTATGAGCGTTCAGCCTTTGTTTTCTCTAAAGAGGAAGGTCACCTACAATCGTAGAGGAAAGGCACGGCGACATTGAGTAGTGTGGTTGCTAGTGTCGGTAGCTGCGTATTAACAAGAGATCGCAAGACCTCGTGGGCGTCTAGTGCATCAGCTAAGGCAGGCCACACTTCGTGAATTGAGCAAGTGTTAAGAATTCCAGCAATTGGGACAAGTAAGATTGTCCAGAATACAGTGAGAAGCCCGATGAAAGCAGTGATAGACCAAGCCCGGAACATCCTTTTAGAGCGTGAGAGATATGTGTTTGACCAGACGACGTCCGAAGGTGATGGGCTGCTGTTCGCTAATAGTTGGAGCGGGGAAGAGTCCAGAACAGCTTGGATAGCCATTTGAGCGCTCGGGACGCTATCCAAAGTCACAAATGCTAGAGGGGTTGCCTCAAAGTCTTTCTTCCTCAGAATTCTGATCTCGTCATCCAGTCTCCGCAGCTTCTCTTCGTAGTAATTGATGGCGTCGACGTTCCTATATCGCAGCTTGAGAGGGCCATACCAAATCTTGGCCATCGGGCGTCGCTGAGAATACGGAATGATATAATCAGGGCTTCTTTCGGTATCACTAAGGAGATGGCTGGCCTCCCCGGCCGGGGACTCCTCAACATCGATCTCTGGTCCAGGTGGGTGGGGCTGCACTAGTGGTAAGGTCTCGAGACTTCGCTCCGCCCTCCGTTTCCCGAGATGAACGGTCCATGCTTCCTCGAGCTTTCTTACGACAGAACTTCGCTGTATGATGCGGTCATCTAATTCTCTCCAATTTCGGCAGAGTATAACACTCTCGACCTTCCCGATTTCTAGCTCTTCAATGAATTCCTTTATCTTGTCTTCGGATCTGAGCTCGAGGGGGATGCCTGAAAGCCTGACGGTGCGGTCTGTAATGGTGGTTTGGCCTCCCAAGTACTCTTGGCGGACCTCGATAATCCGTCTCGTCTCCGAAACGATCAAATACATTATCAGGCCAGTGAAGAAGTACGCGAATACCAAGTACATCCATAAATAGTCGGTATAGTATTCAAAGTCCCCCGGTATATAGAATGGTGTTACCCAGTCCGAACGGGCCTCGAGATGTTCTAGGGTTGAAGGAGGTGCGATCATGGTATTGTTGGGCGAAGTCCCATTACCGTTATCTGGGCGGTCAAGCGGTTTATGTGTGTCGTGAACCGGCTTGATCACCACCAAAGCGAAGAACAGTGTGACAAGGAGGAATTTGATGGCCATTTTGAAAAATGCGAGGTACTAAACTCAGAAGTCAGCACTATAGACCGTGGCAGTGGCCGCAAGGGCGTCCCGTACTACATAGGCATCCAGGCCAGCTGAAGCCAGCACTTGTTCTTCTGTGATTCGCCATAACGGTAGTATCCAACCAAAGAAGCTGTCAGGAAGCTCGGGGAGGGCGGTTGCTTGGCTGCTCTGTTTCTTACGCGCGGCATAGAGACCTTTCCAGCGCGGACGGAGAAACTGTCGCGTGGATTCAGAAGTATTCACAGCATACAGGACCAGTAGAAACGTACACAGAAAGTCAGGAAGGCCCATAGGCCCAGCCCAACCGAAAGATAGATTTGAATCCAGGTGTTCTTGGGCTCCTTAGTACCCCAGAGATTGTCCGATCCGCTCTTGCATGTGGAAGTGTTATTCTTCATGATTGAGGAGCTGTGGCGGAAGCCGCCTCAAGAGAAGGGGTGCTCAAAATAATATTTTGTGTTAACGATCATGTGCTGCTCAGTTGCAAGTTCGGGTTCGCTTCGCGGAGTTCCAAGAGTGTCGATGTCATCGATGACTAAGACATGGACTGTGCACCGCCTCTTTGTTCACCCACCCCATCACCACTCGATCACGACTCAGCAGCATCAACCGCTGACCAGGGTCGGAACTAACACCAGCTACCTTCCTTTATTTCAGAGCCCTGTATAAGCTTCCTCACTTCATCCGAAATGCTGCGAGATCCTCTCAAGCAGAGGCAAGGTACTCCCAAGAAACCAACATTGTATATTGAAGTCAAACTTAACGACGACACTAATCGCAACCACTTTATTCGTACCGATGAGATTCGCCGCGAAGTTATCCAGTGGCTTGCAGACAGCTACAAGCAGCTGAAAGTCGGCCAACATCTCGATACAAGTGGGTTGAATCCTCAACCCTGGCAGCTGCTTACACCCCCACTATAAACATTTACCCTTTCTTTCACTGCGTTCATGCTTTGTAGGGACTCTTCCGTGTGCGAATCACATCCGATGTCTAAAGGTTGCAGACCACTCAAGACCCAGTGACGAGCAGAACTTCCATATTCTAGAAGATCACAACCTTGATGTCGCTGTCTACTCCCTCTATCAGACCCAAGATGAGGAAACGCCTTCCACTCAAACAAGGGACGAAGATGATGCACAATTTACAGTCACCCAGCTGCCTCACAAAGCCATGGATGGACTTTGGGAATCATTAGTCTATGCCGAACCTATCCCAGAAACCATTCTGCGCATTATCACACGGATGATGAAAATATCTAAGGAGCCGCACCTCAATCCCGCCGTAATACACTGGCACAATCTCATTCTTCTTTACGGACCCCCTGGTTCTGGCAAGACGACGTTGGCCCACGCTCTTGCACAGAAGCTCTCCATTCGACTGGCACATGACTTCTCTACCACAAAACTCGTTGAGGTGAATTCACACACCCTCCTGAGTAAATGGTTTGGTGAAAGCAGCAAGCTTGTTGGTAAACTTTTCGAAACCATTTCCTCTATTTCCTCGGACGAGTCTCTTCTCACGGTTGTTATTATAGACGAGGTGGAAACGCTCGCGGGATCTCGTGAGAAGGCTTCCCAGGCAAACGAGTGTGGCGACGCAATTCGAGTAAGTTGGTTCGCTCTATCTCCGTGCCTACTGAATACAGGCCTCCGTCAATCGGCATAGCAGCAATTCGATCCACTAACCTTTTTCCAGGCAACGAATGAGCTTCTACAAGGGTTGGACAAACTGCGGAAGCGCACTCACGTTATCTTCATCTGTACTAGTAATCTTGAAGAGAACATGGACGAAGCATTCATGGATCGGTGTGGGATTAAGCGTTACATCGAAGCCCCGAACGTTGAATGCACATACGAGATCTTTCGCTCGGTGATAAACGAATTGATAAAGAGCGAGCTAGTCTGCTTCAACCTTACGGGTAAGGTAAGCAATACCAATATCGAAGGGTCTTATATAACCAGTCCTTCGTCTTCAAAGGGTGAGGACCACCACACCACCCTAAGCCAATTGGTATATATTCCCGATCTAGAGTGGATCAATCTCCACCCGTTCCACCGTTCAAAGTCGGCAGCCCGTGAGCTGTTGCGGATAGCACGAGGGGCTCAAGGATTGTCTGGACGAACACTTCGCCGTCTCCCTATGCTTGCAATGGCTGAGTTCACTACCGAGGAGCCGTGCGAGCTGGCGGAGCTTCTCGTGGGCCTTGCGCGGGCTGTGAAGGAGGAGCATAAGACCAAGTTCGGTGACAACAGCGACGCGGTGATGGCGGAGGGTGAGCGAGATGTTGGTCTGAGTGAGGATGATCTGGGTGATATTGACCATTTGACTGATTTCTCCATGGACGGTGACCTTGTAAGGGAGCTGTTTGGTGAACTTTCTGGTGCCCAGAACGGGCATCGCTCTTCATCAAGTCATCATGGTTAAGGGGGCGGGTGTATTCGCAAATGTCAAGGTATGTTTGACTTGCGCATGGATGCGGGTGGAGGACGTGGGATTATTGAGGGATTGGCATCGAGGCTCGAAATGGGATATGCATTCACTGTGTGCATGTTTGGCGTAATCTGGTCCTTTCCTAGTTATCAAGAACCGTGCAACACAGGCTTACAAACGCTGTTCTTCATCTTCATCCTCATCTTCATCAGACCTGAGAAAGCAGTCATGCTGTCCCGAGTTGTTGCTCTTCCGACCTAAGGTGATGTTCTAGGCCCTCGTTCAGCTCCCAAGAATAACAGAAAAGCCAAGCCACATACGCGGTTCCATCAAATGGTTTGCCTCACCTCACACTCCATCTTGCGTGTCGTCGGGCGACAAACGGCGAGTTGCTTCCTTGGACAAGTTGCATTCTACAAAACGAGATTGAGAGACGGCACGGAACTGCTTACTGGTAGCGACAGAGAAGTGGTAGGAGAAGGCTTTGCGCATAGTAATTCACTCAGCTTAGAGAAGAGGGTTTCAAATTTCCCTTTGAGTCACGATGGATTTCCCATCTAGAATTGATTTAATCTAATCTGAACACGACAATAACTAAGGGGCTCTGCGTTTTAATAATGCTCAAGGAGTCATCATATCTGATGCCATCGGGATATCGGGAGAGCCAAGGCCTCCGTCTTCCGACATTCAGACGCAATCCGCGGAGCCCGAACCCTTTTACGGACGAATCCGAGATGGAATCTGGGCAGGGGAAAGAAGGGGTCGGCTGCCTAGCCAAAGAGAGTGAAGTAAACCGCCCCGGAAGCCCAAAAGACACCCGATTCGAGAAACCTTCGACTGTGGTCTGCCATCGGACACGTTTAATGTAAACGGGAAGAGGACGTATCCGGTTGCCGAGTCCATGGGAACAGCTGGTTGCTTTGCAGCACGTCCACCCAGGCGGGACCGCCATGGGAAGGATTGTAGCACAGAGTGCTTATTGTTGACCACTCCAAAATGGCTAACCCTTTTATCTTTGCAAAGCATCTCAGTTGTGCTGGAACATCGTGTCCTAGAGCTGCAGTCGACTGCAGATCCAGCGACGCAATCAGACATTAATTCTCAACTTCATCAACACCCCATGGAATGTTCGTCGTCACCACAGAGGCGAAAGGCGCCATTGTGGCTTCAGGCAGCCTGATGTGACGCATGACTAGTTTGCTGCATCCTATCTGCAGCCTGTCTTCAGCTTGGCTCTGTTCGGACGAAAATTCTTGCCGAGAAGGATACCGAATGTAGTAAGGCGCTCCGTATCCGACACGGGCACTCGCAAAGCTCGGGTTGCGGCCATCGAAAAACCGAGAACCCGATATCAAACAAAAGGCTGCTCTAGCTCCTAAATCCACTGGAGGACAAGAAATCACGGCCAGGTGATTGTTTTTCTTCCCAAACCCTAACTCCGCGTTCTCTTCACCACACTCCTTTGCCGTTCCTACATATACTGGCCACCCTCTTTCTCTGATCACCTCAGGTACTCCATTCGCCATCACACCCTTGGCGACCGCCCAGCCTTACTTTTTTTCTTCGGTCGCGCCAAACACCTTCTTGCCATGAGTGAACAGAACAAGGAGACTCTGCGCCCAGTGAGCATGGCAGACTCCGAGACAACAGCGACTCGCAGCGTAGAGCCGTCGTTCCTTGATTCAAAAGAAAAAGAAACAGTCGAGAGCGTCATGCCATCCACCGCCCCATCGATGCGCGAGAAGTCGCCTGAAGTCCAAGGAGAGGCAACAGAAAACGAGAAAGCTTCAGAACATAAACCAGAGGGTAGCACTTCAGAAGAAGAGGATTTCGAGTATCCTAAGGCATGGAAACTTGCCATTATCACTATTGCGCTCTGCCTATCTGTTTTCTGTATGGCATTGGTTCGTAGATCCCTGTGCTGACCCACCTGCATAGAACATCAGCTAATTACCACTTTAGGACAGTATGTAAAACGTGAGCACTTAATTATGACATTCTAACAGTCTTCCAGATACCATCATCGCGACTGCCATTCCTAAAATCACTGATCAATTCAAAGCGCTCAACGATGTGGGTTGGTACGGATCCTCTTACCTTCTCACAACCTGTGCGACTCAGCTTATTTACGGCAAATTCTACACCTTCTACTCGATCAAATGGGTCTATATCTCGGCTCTGGCAATCTTCGAACTCGGATCCCTAATTTGCGGTATAGCGCCTAACAGCACCGCGCTTATTCTTGGACGCGCTATTGCGGGTGTTGGAGCTGCAGGCATTTTCTCTGGGGCTATCCTGATTGTTGCCAACACCGTCCCCCTACGACAACGACCGACTTATATGGGCCTAATTGGCGGGATGTACGGTATTGCTAGCGTTGCCGGTCCACTGTGGGTTTCCTCTCATATTACGTTCATATATTAGGCCTTCACTGACGATTTTTTTTTTAAGCATGGGAGGTGCTTTCACCGATCATCTCACATGGCGCTGGTGCTTTTACATCAATCTTCCTTTCGGTGGTGTTACAGCTGCCTTCATCATTCCTTTCTTCAATGTTCCTCGCCGGGGCAAAAAGAGCGGAGCCACCTGGAAGGAACAGCTCGAGAAGTTCGATCTCTACGGAACTGCAGTTTTCCTTCCATGCATTGTCTGCTTGCTCCTTGCACTTACATGGGGTGGCAGCAGGTATGATTGGAATAGCGGCCGCATCATTGCCCTCTTGGTCATCTTTGCTGTCCTCGCCATCGCTTTTGTTGCCATCCAGGTCTGGCGCCAAGAGAATGCCACGGTCCCGCCCCGTATCTTTAAGAACAGGAACGTTTGGGGAAGTGCTTGGTTCGGTGCTATGGTTGGAGCAGCCTTCTTTGTCGTTGTCTACTATCTTCGTACGTCTCCGCACTGTTACCAGCTTTCAACTGTCGATGCTAACCCGTGACAGCTATCTGGTTCCAAGCCATCAAGGGCGTCTCAGCCACTAAATCCGGAATCATGAACCTTCCCGCTATTCTCGGAGTGGTCACCATCTCCATGCTTGCTGGCGGTCTCGTTACAGCTCTCGGATATTATACTCCGTTCATGTTGATCAGCTCCGTGTTCATGGCCATTGGAGCCGGACTCCTCACTACTTTCGAAACCGATACCAATCATCCCCGATGGATCGGCTATCAATTCATCTTCGGTGCTGGTGTCGGTTTCGGAATGCAGCAGACCCTAATCGCTGTCCAGACCGCTCTTCCCGCCGATGACGTCGCCATTGGTACAGCCGTCATGATGTTCTCCCAAACCCTTGGTGGCGCCCTTTTCATATCCGTCGGCCAAAACGTCTTCACAAACACGCTTATCAAGAATCTGCGATCCGTCGTCCCCGACCTCAACCCTAGTCTCGTACTCACAGTCGGCGCAACGGAGCTCAAAAACGCGATTCCCCAGCAGTTCCTCCATGGCGTGCTGACAGCGTACAACCGAACCCTGACCCAGACTTTTTACGTTTCGGTTGCGACGGGTGTGGCGTCAATTCTTGGCGCTATCTTTGTTGAGTGGAAGAGTATGAAGGGGAAGAATATCCAGATGGCCGCTGCCTAATTGGACCTCACGACCCGACCCAACCCGTCCACCACCTGCGGCTATTTGTATAGCATTCTTTGGATACCCCAACCGGCCACTGACATAAGTGGACTAACCTCTATAAGTCCTTTATACCTCTGTTATTGTGATTTGGCATCTGCATCATTCAGCGTAGCATGCGTGGCGTTTCTCCGAGCAACTCCCTCCCTCTCCCTCTCTCCTTTTACGGTAGAGATTATTATCTTCTACTAGATAGACAGGGCAAGTTTCGGATTCCTGTAAGGTTAGATTGGATAGGATTAGTGAGTGTATATATAGGGGTGGCTGTTGCTGTTTTGACATGATGGCTATTCTGCCAAAGGAATGGCTATGGAAAACGAATGCTAACATCTCCTCTTTCTGTTAAAAGTTATCCAGGATATGTGACATTTTGTGGGCCAGAGGGCATAGAGCGTGCACTGTAGCGATATCCACATCTATCATATTTGCATCTAAATAAACTACCCAAATGGAAGATAATAGAGTATAACTCAGTTCCCTTGCAACATACACATACATCAACAGTGCATGTCTTCCGTCTGTCTGCTTGTCCCAGAAGATTCTTTATGCCCTCTTACCGCCCGCAAAACTCTTTCCCTTTTCCTTAGACCAAACCTGCGCCTTCTAATCCCATATAAGCTACATACATCAACCACAAATTTAAGAACAATCTATACACAAAATAAGGATAATAGCAGACAAGAGTGACAGCAAGAGAAGGCAAGTTACAAGGAGGACTACGACTAATATTTTGTTTTACAATTCCTTAGAAATTGTATGAAGCTCAGATCATAGTGTGGAACTGTTAAGACAAGGCGCTCCCACTGCTTCTCCGGAACCGGATACCATATTTACCGTGGTCGTGTTCAATGGATTGTCACGCTGCGGACGAAAGAGGGTCGTATGGATGCGGGTGCAAATGTGGGTGCGAGGTGCAGTAGTGTGGAATGAAGCAAGTCTGGCTCGGACAAAAAGGTACGGCGGGGACGATAGACGGATGATGGAGGTTTGATTGCCCTTTATTTGGCTCCGCGGTGGTATTATTTGCATGGGCTCGACTGATAGCGCGTATAGATAACTACAGAGATGATGGAATCAGGAAGTTGGAGTGAGGTTACAGTCGGGATGGGAGCAAGTTGTGGATATATGGTGCATCTCGATTGCAAATTGAGAGACTGATTTACTGATTCCTCGTCTATCATATCCCTAACCCAATTCTAGAACCAAGCCTACCGAATGTCTCGGGTATTTGCTTCACACCTGACAATTGATGCCACTCCACCAAACAGACAGACGCCTCCTCCACCGTCACAGTACCAAGAGCAGCCCATGCGAGTCTATCGCCATAACCTCCCACATGTTCCACCTAATACGGGAAATGCCTGGAAAGCGAATGGAACGCAGCGAGTGTAGAGAGCTGCCCACCTACTGTTTTGGTTCGATAAGATCGGGGATCTGTTCGGGCTTGACGTTGCCTTCAAGGATATCTACATCTCGTTAGCAATTTTTCCCCTCATCCAATCCGATCCAAACAAACAAACTTTCTATTTACACACTTAGAGAACGCAGAAATAGGGCGGGCTTACTATAAACCGCCGTAAAAAGCGGGAAATCCTTCTCCATCCCCTGCGTCTTCAAAAAGCTGTTAACCTCATACGCCGTACTCGTCCCCTGCAACTTCTGCCCATTCAACTCCTTCCTCTCAATCTCAAAAATACTCTCCCCACGCTCAATCGCCATCTTCGCGCACCGAAAATTACGGCCGCCCATGCACGACGTCACGACATCGGCGACACCGCAGCTCTCTTCGGTGAAGGTGGAGGTGTGGACCGAGTCAGCGAAGAAGGCTTTGCCGAAGGCGACCATTTCGAGGATCCCGACGCGCATGACGGCGGCTTTGGCGTTGTCGCCCCAGCCTAGACCATCGACGAAGCCGGCGGCGAGGGCAACGATGTTTTTAAGGGCGCCGCCGAGAGAGACTCCCGCGACGTCGGAGACAATGCGAACGTGGAAGTAGGGGCGGTGGAAGAGCTTGCGAACATTTTCGTGAGATAGAGGGGGATACTCTGAGGGTAGGGCCTTCAGCCGTGCTGATCGAGCGCTAGGGATAGCTTTGCTTGGAGAGATGAGGTCGACCTGAGAGGATGCTGGCGAGCCTTTGGGGGTTGGTGCCCGGGAATCCATCGGTGGCGGATCGTATGCTACAGTCGTTTCCGAGTACTTTTCCTGTGCAATCTCGGTGGCAATGTTGGCGCCAGACAGCGCACCGCAGTAGATGTTGAGACGCATACCAATGGCTTCAGACATAAGCCTAATCCCCTTCTCACCAACATCCACACCCTTTGTGCAGCAGATAGCTCGTGCCCACGGCATGATCTTGTCCGCCAGCTGATCACACACCCTGGGGATAAACTGATGCGGCAGCACAAAGATCAAAATGGTCGAGTTCTTGCACGAGTCCACCACATCCGGATTTGCAACGACGTTTGACGGCAGCGTGATGTTCGGGAGGTACTTAATGTTCTCGTGGATCGTGTTGACTAGCTCAGAAAGCTTGTGTGTCTTATTGGCCGTCTCTGGATTGTAGTGTTTCGAGCTCTGCGGGATGGGGACTTCCTCCTCGTACACCCACATCTGGACTATTTCCTCGAACAGATCGGGGTGGGCCTTGACGTTCTCGGCGACGAGTTTGGACATGGTGGTGCCCCTAGATTCCTATTAACAAAAAGAAGAGACGACGGGAAACAGGTGTGTACCAGTTACCGGAGCCCACTATGGTCACCTTGTGCTTCTTCTGCGCTCCTAGGGTTGCCATCGTTCTTCGAGTATCTTGTATTCTGGGAAGTGATTTGTATTTGAAGTGGACTGTGGCGTCTGACGATGTTCGTGTAGCGAGGGAAGCGGAGGGGCGTGAGCGTTGGCAAACACCGCAGCTCCTCAAGAAATTATATGGCCTTCTTCGACAATTGAAGAGAGCCACCTTAAGTAGTCCCTTTCTCAGAAATCTAAGTGAACGTCAGACTCGCTCCTCACTAGCCACACCGAGGCTTACAGCCGCAACGTACCCTGCCGGGAAAGATTATCGTGAGCCTCGGCTTCCTGTGATGCGGCGACTCCGTGAGATGAGCTTTCTAGAAAGTCGAATAGAGAAGGTGTGATGAAAGACAAGTGGAAGCTGAGAGTCGACAGAAGACAAGAAGGCCGGGCACGCGGACAGCAATTGTTGAGCTTCCATCTGCCTCGACAAAATGCGATCATACGCAAGGGCCCCGGCCAGGGACGGCCTTATCGATAATGTACCCCAATTTGAGAAACCCCCGGGCAGCTGATTAACGACGCAGCAACAATTGACCAATGGCACTGTCGCTGCGACCGAAGGGCGTCTGCGAGGCTGAAGCAGAGGTGCCTGATGACGACACTGCAAACCCCATTCTGAGCAGGCTTTTGTCCAGTTTGCGCACAGGAAGAGGGCTACTCGGTGCAAAGGAGGACGGCTGCCTTGGCAGGTGTTGGGACCGTTGGTGAAGAACCCTGGAAAGCTTGATCCAATACGGATCCGTTGTGGCCTGCATCATCCCATGTCTCACTCAGCAGAATCGATTCAGAGGCTAAAAGCTGGATTTGGGTATTGGATATCATGAACCCCTCATATCATCGCATTACTGACTCTACCTAACCTTCATACCCCACGTACAAGAGGGAAAATACATTTTAGCGCCCCAACTAACCTGGGTAACTCCAATGCTCGGGAACGCTGGAGAGAGAGACAAGTCATCCTGGAACATGCCGATTTGCGGAATTCTTGGCCATTTCCATCCTTCCTCATTAACTTTCTGTCATGGAGCCCGTCCATGTTCTGAACCGAACAGCCTGCGCTTGTGTCCGCTTGCTCACAAGACAAGTCCGAAAACGGCGGCCATACCGCCTGCAAGGATCGGGGTCCCGTACTCGCGCGCGATAGCAAGAGCAGTGGCGGCGCCGCTGGAGCTGGCAGCAGAAGGTGAGCCGGAAGTAGCAGAGGCACCACCTCCACCAGTCGACGAAGCTCCACCGCTGGCAGCGGCCGAGGTTGAGACGGCGCCTTCGGTGGTCTTGTTACCGCACGTCACCGCTTTACAGAGTAACTGCTGGTCGAGATTCTCGCCTGAGGCGATGATGCAGCGCGAGAACCATTCGCGGCACATCAAGGCGGGGACGGATTGCTGGTAATCGGACATGTTGGGGCTAGTGCCATCGGAACATGTGCAAGTGAAGTTTAGGTTGGTCTAGATAGAAGGCAATGTCAGCTATAGCCAAGTCGAAAGATCAAGCCCAGCGGATGAGAGGCCTACGGTGCTGCATTCGTTGCCGCCGGCCTTGGTCTTGCCAATGCCACCGCAGACTTCTGGGCATGTGTGCCTCTCAGCGGCACACCAGGTCGACTTGTTGTCGTTGCTAACCGTGTTTGGGTCGAGAGTGCAGCAGGCGCCAATGGGCAGAGAGGTGTTCTGGGCGAGGGCAAAGCTGGAGAAGGCCGTAGCGGCGACAATGAGGGCGCTGAACAACATGGCAAGCTGGGTGGAAGGTATCAATGTCTGCGCAAACGGATGGTGTTAGCAGGTGACAGTCGTGAGCAGACACGTAAGACGGGCTCAAAAGCGATACAACTCGTAATTGGGGGCGGCAGAGGGTGGCGGCGATGGGGGATAGCGTTGGGGACGGCGGAGAGAAGGGACTTACGAAGCTGGGATGCTGATGGATCGAGTGTGTGGGAGCGATTGTGTTGCGCAGGGTGACCGAGAGAGTTTATGTACGACAAGCTTGCTTCAGCGCGGAAGTCGCTAGGGCCTTGCTGCACCTTTCACCTCGATAACCCTAGCCGTTTTAGGCGAGTCGTGATTTGCTTCCCAAGTCGCGGACCACGGTTGTCTAAGGCCATGTTCGCCTCGAGAAATTACTGCAATTTATCCTCCCTGTCTCTGTCTTCTCTTCAGTTCCGCCAGGTTTCCTTTGCACTTGAACTGCGCGCGCAATCCTCGATCTCACCACACCGCGCCCCGAATGTTTCATTCTCAAACTCTCAACGCAATAGATTATTGCCGGGCAGACCCCGTAGAGCACCGCCATTATCCAGCCATGATGATTCCTTCTTTAGTCTGACCGCCCTGCCGTCTTGAGCCTTGAAGGTACCAGTCTCGGCTGTCGGACAGGCCTGCGACTAAAAATCGATAGGCAGAAAGCAAGCGGGACGCGCACTCCACCATGCTTAATTGGCACAGCTCTCTCCACTGCTACCATTGATTGCTACTTCTAGGATTGCGAGGGGAACGAGTACGAGCGTAGCAGCCTCGCCATGATCCTCCGGACTGCAATTGCTCTACTACGGCCATGAGGAGCCGGGCGCCTCATCTGCAATTCAACGTGTTTTCCAATTTACCATGGGAACAACGCCGCAATCTGAAACGATAGAGGCCCGTGCATGCCGAAATAAGGCAAGTGCTCTGCGGGCCGAGGTGCACTTGCATCATCCTTGATAGCGGCCTTGTACAAAACATTCACTGATCGTCGTCGCGAAGCTGTTGCGCAACCTTTCTGTCTCAAACTTCAGACTACGAGAGAGTCGCCGAGATTAAATGGGCCTACGTAGCGCCGACGTCGTTGATCAATTTCTTCCGCCCCCAAACGAGGTCCGCCATGTGTAGACCCTCGAGGAATCCAAATAGCTCATTACTACATTTGGCATGGTCGCTGTCGGTCTTATCTCCCACGTGGCATCACCATGTCTTCATGCAGCATCCCAGCACACGCGCTTCATTACTGTCACGTCTGGATAGCTAGGTCGAGTCTGTTGTCACAGAAGTTCAAGTCTCAACCCTACCCAAACTCGGAATGGGAGTAGAAGTTGGAACACTCTCGGGATTAACGATTTCACTGGTGGGCCCTAATATCGTTGTAACTACATCGTCCTCTTTTTGAGGCTTACGACTACTCTGTCGGAGCTTCAAATCTTCAGGTGGACCAGACATGAACCTAGCCTAGCATCTTGAAAAGGAAGAAGGCGCGAAACATACATAAAAGGCTCTAGCTTTCGAGTTCTCGCACAGAGCCGCTTCCGTGGTATGCAGCACGAACCATTGAGAAGCGGATTTCCAATCCACATGTTGGAATTTCGAGGCAACAGGTAATTCCTCCCTACCAAGTATACACCACAAACACTCATAGTTCGCATTCTATCTCAGGAGGCAGCAGCAGGAACTTTACACGGAGCCTCTTCACTTGCTGTTTCCACTGCAAAATGACCGAATTTGCGCAGATCAACACTCACAAGCACTTCAAAGATCCATTTCCCAAAAGTGAGCCCGCCTAATTCCACGAATATGTCAGATCACAGCATCAGCATGTCGTATTCACTCCGTCCTCTCCTTTTCGCAGTCCATTACTCTCCAGTTAGTCCTTGCTATCATCAATATTTAGGATCATATGCCCTTGGTCACAGAACACTAGCTTGACAGTCCAATGAAAACCTACGTACTACGCTCTCGCTTCACGCATATGGTTAGTCTTAGGATTATTCACTTTAATGCGCAATAGGAACAAGTTCTACGGATACGCCTTTCAAAAGTCTTTGCCCACGCCAAGGCACTAAAAAAGCCACATTTCAAATTGGGCAAATGCCTCCTCTGGGTGTGATCATTACCACCTTCAAGCCTAATAACCTCCTGGCTAAGCTCGCCAGCAAGGTCAGCACATGTCTTCTCACGGCCATATCGGTCAAGGCGTACCTTCTGGGTGAGAGATTGCTGAACCTCGCTTGTCTGCTTATTTGGACGGCCAGATCGGGGAGCATCTTCAAGATATTTGTCTTCTATAGCAAGAGGGACGGCGTTAGGATTAAACCCACGCTTGACCGCTCGGCCGTAGATGCTATCGACAGTGCGCTTTGGTAGTCCAGTAATTGAGACGACCTGTTGGGTAGTTTTGCCCACAGATGGCGATTTAAGGGCAACAACTAAAAGCTCGAGTAGCGATATCGTGATTAGGCGCCATGTAGAGATGAAATGAATCGTAGTATAGCTGGAAATCTATTGAAATTTGATCGAAATCAGGGATTGAGGATCTCCGAGGCTTGCGCCAAGATTGTGGCGTTTTTAGCGTGGGCAAAGACTTTTGAAAGGCTTATCCGTATATGCATTTTCAACGCTCTCTCTGCTTGCATTTGGGTTTCGGACTACGGAGCACCTGCTACGCAATTTAATCTCTCTGACCGTCCCACTCCCCATGGACAAACATGCGCGCCTGCATCGCTGTTATCGCTGTTAGGGTGAAGACTGTCATTAACGCCGTGCCAAGCCGAGCATATTCCTGATCTGGCAATGTTGAATCCCGTTCTAGCCAATTGTATTAAGTTTGTTCCTCAAGTGGCCAATGTTCATATGGTCTGCGTCGTAAGCTCGCCCCGGTTTCTAAATGTTGCCAGAGTAGAGTAGTATATATGTGTCAGATTCCACTCAAATATCTGCATACTGCAAGCTTCAATTGCACTATTCTCCTCTCGACATTTATCTTATTTCATACTGCCTCCCAACCTCCCTTACAATCTTCCAAGCCTGATCCACCATGCCACAGATTATGAACAGAGACGTCGGCCCTGTGGGTTTTGGACTAATGAGTAAGACTCCTTACACTTCTTCGTCCTCGGTTATATTGCTTCATATCAAGCATCTTCAACCATGTCTTTCACCTCCTTTCGTCTACTTTCCCTCATATTTAGTTACCTTATTAACTGATACAGGCTTAACGAATTACTTCAAACCAATCCCCCGTGAACAAGCCTTCGCTGCTATGCGCGCCGCCATCGAATCCGGCTGCACTCTCTGGGACGGGGGCGAGCACTATGGAACCCCGGATGACAACTCTCTAACTTTGCTCAACGAGTACTACAAGAAGTATCCTGAGGACGCTGAGAAAGTTGTTCTCAACATCAAAGGGGCTATGGAGGGGTATGTAAACCCTATTTCCCCTAAAATGACACCCTTCTTTCTCTTTTCTTCATCCGATGTGAGGATTGAATCATTGCATCACTGACCCATGTCTCAGTTATCCATCTTTCAAACCCTTAGGCTCAAGGGCTAAAATCCGTGAATCGGTGGAAGGTTGCCTAGCCCGCCTGGGTTCCAAGGGCAAAATAGACATGTTCGAACCTGCTCGTCGGGACAAGACGGTGCCATACGAAGAAACCCTGAATGCGCTTAAAGAGCTCCAAGATGAGGGCAAGATAGGGGGCATTGCACTTAGCGAAGTGAATGCAAACACTATTCGTGGTATGATCCTTCCCACCATCTCTCTAGCAGAGAGAAATGGTTTATATGATTAACATGAGATGTTTAGAAGCCTCAAAGCACGTCAAAATCGTAGCCGTGGAAATCGAGGTCTCACTCTTCCATACTGAAGCCTTGACCAACGGCATCACAGCCACGTGCAAGGAACTTGATATCCCCATTATTGCATACTCTCCCATCGCTCGCGGTCTTCTCACAAACACCATTACGGCTACACCAGATGACTTCCGTCAAATGCTGCCGCAATTCCAAGCCGAGAACATCTCGCATAATCAACTTCGCGTGAAAGCCATATCCGCAATCGCTGAGCGCAAGAATTGCACCCCGGCGCAGCTCTCGTTAGCTTGGGTTCTGGCGCTTAATAAGAGAGAGGATATGCCGACGATTGTGCCGATTCCGGGGACAGGAAATCCGGAGAGGGTGAAGGAGAATGCGAAGGCAGCGGATGTGGAGCTGAGTCAAGAAGATATCGAAGAGATTGATGAAATTGTTAAGAAGTATGATATTAAGGGTGACAGGTATCCCTCTAAACTCATGGAAATGACGGATGCATGAAGCAGGCTAGAGAAAAGTGGGAACATGCCAGTATAGACTTTGCGTCTACGGTCAATTTATTGTATCAATATCAAACCGCAAACCGTCTTCCACTCTATCAATTTCTCGCAGTAGCCTCCCCCTCGACAGACCTATCTTCTACACCGCCTTCTGGTAATCCGTATGCTTTTGCAACCTTTCTTTGTCAAATCTCCCTCGCATGCAGAGTTCGTATACTCAATGCCGTTACTATAAGAGCAAAGCTAAGACAACTTACGGTAATATATCCCTTCTGATATTCCGGAGCATCGACCTGCTGCCAGACTATCAACGGCAACCAAGCTTGAAGTACATAAGCCATTTCATTCATCGACGCGATGACGATAGCTCGTTCTTCGTTATCGTGGGTGCAGATTTCATGGGCCCAGCTAAATTGAACGCGTTAGTTAATGAGCTTTTTGTCTCGATGCAAAGGCTTCATAAGAATGATGGCCGACTTACGCCATACACAGCCCCGAAAGCCCGTACCCTGTACCAGAGAGAATAAAACATGCCCACTTCCATTGCATTGGAATATCCCAAATTGCGAGTGACACATAGCACACGATATTCATGACACCCCCAAACACGATCGGCGGCCACCGAGCACCCCCAAACACACTATCACTCGTCCAAGCATACACCAATGTCGAAAAAACCTGCACCGCATACGTCGTAGTCGAATACGTATTGATCTGCTCTACCGTATACTCCGGCTTCTTCGACGCCTTCAAGAACTGCGCGAAAACCGGCGTCGCGCTTCCCGTGCCATTATTAAAGAAAATATACAGCAGCATCAAAGCGTAGATATGCCACGAGGTGAAAATATTCCGGATTTTCCTTTTGGTGTATGGTTGGCGTTTCTGGCGTCCTTCAAGCTCCATTCTCCTCACTGCAAATGCGACTTCCTCCTCTGTTAAATAAAACGGCTTTGAGATCTCGGGAACATCAGGGAGAAAAAAAAATCCGGCGAGCGCGATGGGTAGAGATATGATGCCATCAATGACAAACAGCCATTGCCATCCTGCAAATCCACCCCGTCCGTCGAGGTGATACACTGCAGCCATCAAATAACCGGAAAACATCGTCGCGATAGCAGCGCTGGTATGAAAGATGCAGGACCGTTTTGCGAGCTCTTCGCGGCGGTACCACGATCCGATAATATACTGCATACCGGGATAAAAGGTACTCTCGGCGAGTCCAATAAAAAAACGCAGGATGTAGATTACTCTTGCGCTTTTAGCTCGAGAGAGGGAGAATGTGAGGACAGCCCAGATGACTTCCATAGTGGGGATCCACCGAGAGGGTCGGAAACGAGTGAGGATGATGTTGCTGGGAAGCTCGCCGATTACGTAGCCTACTGTCCAGAATGTTTGCATGTAGTTTAGTTGGTTTTTGTATAATCCAAGATCTTCTTTCCTAGCGGGTTGTTAGAAGATTGGTTAGCGGAAGGTGGTTTGTGGAGATTTGACTCACATCCCAGATACAAATGCACTGGTTATGTTGGACTGATCTAGGTACTTGATGAAATAACCTGGGCGGTATGAATAGATGTAGGGAATGAAGTTCTTCAACTAGAGGCCCTACCTAAAGACGCAAAAGTAAGCAAAGCAGCATCAAGCTTGAACAGAAACCATCTCTCCTCTTTTGGCTTGTCTAGCGTATCCCAAAGGTAATACGTCCATTTGCGAGGCTTCGCCTCTGCCTCGCTGGCGGAATGCACAAACGGGGACGGAGATTCAAGATCCTTTGAATTAATTGATATCGGCTGCGAATGACTCATGATGGGCAAAGTAGCTTAAGAGGGGGATTTCGTGGGATTGATCGGGATCCAGAAGGCCAGCATAAGCTTCGAATTTATGCAACAAGTTAGGCAAGCCGAGGCTGGCAGGGGGGAGCTACGAGGCCCAATACACAAGCCTACTAGTAAGGATGCAATATTGACATGATATTCCTTTCGGAATTATTTTGCATATGGGTAGTGCCTCGAAATTGGAGGCAAATATTGCGTGCTAGGACGGAATATGTGAGAAAGAGGGGAAATAACAGTGCTGTAGAAGTAACATACACTGAGGAAACAGGGGATGAAATATTGATATCACGCCGTTGCAGTAAGACCACAAACTAACTGTAGTATGAACGTAGCACACAACGTCATAAGGAGAAGCAAGTTCTTCACCTCTCATAACCTTACGACTGTTATCAGTGAAGGCTTGTCCTGTGACCATAAACAATGGGACGTAGTCCCTTAGTCCAGCAATTATTGTGGTGTAGAAGATCATGCATCGCGTAGGCCCCTCTCTACGACCGATAGTCCCTGTCGTAATTTCTGGCTTCGATGGCGTGCCATAAGAGCTACCAATGTACATGAGGCGATAAGATATTATCCTATTACAACGACTTGCATCAAAAATCCGCTGTAGGGTTGTCGGAACAAAAGTACCGGTTATTATTGAAGTGAAGACTGATAATGGTGTTGAGGGCAGAAGATGAGGTTATTGATTCGTCTGGTTGGCTAAGTGTAAGATAGCGCACTTTCTCCAACCTTCTTAAGTGGGAGGCAATGTCCGAGTCCTAGTGACTGTTGTGCTACCTACGGGCTAATTTAACTAGCAAGTTATATTCAGCTGCCTCTCGAACCCTGAATCGCCTGCAAACATTGCTTTCATCCTTGCCACTTGCTCCTCCTTTGCCTGTTTCCATATATTTGTATGCCCACTTAGCTCCTTCACGCCAGACGCACGCAGATCCCGGTTAACCCATGCTAGGAGCTCGTTCACGTATTCTACTTCTTTATCTCTCAGGGAATGGAAGGCTTTGCCATAGCCTTTCTCTTTCACTCGCTGCTGGTACTCCGCTCTCATTTCCTTCTCAAAGGGAAGGCTCACCTGACCACTGAGGACTTTAGCGACAACCATTGCCTGGAACTCGAAGAGTGTGAAAGTGGCTGTGAAGAATGGTACACCGACAAATACTAAGGACGGGTCTGGGATGTAGAAAATGTCCTTGTGCAAGTTATGGACTTGCGTACCGTTTGTGACGAGTAGAAAGTCATCGACCTTCTCCGCAGGGGTTTCGTTGGACTGTAGGTGGTTCAAGAAGGGTATTGTCATATAATAACCAGTGCATATTATGACGTGATGTACATCACATAGTTTGCGACCAGATTTGAGTGTTAGGGTGGCTGGTATAGGGTCAGTCCCTTGGAGAAATGTGGTTCGACTTTCTGGGATTTTGTTGAACGATTCAATTTCGTCAACCTGGGTTGCGTTGTCTGGGAGCAGGCTTCCAGGAAGATCGAATGCGCCATTTCGATGGCTTTGGTAGATGTTGTTCGCAAGTGGGCTTAGCTCTCGGGCAATATCCGTCGAAGAAACGCTTCCCCCAATTAAAAGGAAGTTCTAATGCTGTTACATTTCGATTCGTTGGGGGATATCTCATAGGAGTCTGGGATCATACTTTGCCTTTGAAATCATCTGGTTTTCGGTATGCTTTCGAGTGTTGGACACGATCGGGCCACAAACGTTTCCAGTCAGCAAGTCCTGGGATATTAGGGACCTTGGGAGCATGGTAGTGACCAGAAGCAACAACCACGAAATCGAACTCCTGCAAAATGTAAGCTAAGGCGTTTTAGGAGAATCCCAGCTTTACTTTTATAAAGCTCTCCCTCGTTGGTCGTCCAAGCGGGCCAGGAGTCAGAGTCACTGCTTCCAGATTCCATTTGCTTCCAGACTTCCGAACATTTTCGACGTTAGTATTGTAGAATGTGACATCATGAACTGCAGCCTTAACCGCAGTATCTTGTATATACTTCTTCAGGACCTGATGGCTCACAAAATCTGGTGTGCCTGATGGAAAAGGACTCAACGTAGTCTCTAGTAGACGAGTAGCCACGTTGTTTTTCAAGCCGAAATAGCAAGGCCTGTTCAGACCAAGGCCACCAGTCAGTTGTAGCTATCGACAACACGTCTATACAAGGCCTTCTCACCCAGGTGGAGCGTGCAATAGCTGGGCTAGTTCAAGATCCATTAGGGGCTCCACCTCTAATCCGTTTCCTGTGTCGGATCTTTCAGCTTTTGAGGCTAAAGTTGACGGATACGCCGGTTCAAGAGGTTTACGCTCATCAAGGACCCTTTGATGCGGTCAGTAATTGTGCCGCATAATGAGTTCCTGGAGGCCTACCATATGCCTCCAGCTACCCGAGAACGTTCGAAGACAGTCACATCAAGGCCTTCTCTTTTTAGGTGGGCAGCAGTAACTACACCACTGATACCTGCTCCTATAACGGCTACGCGTGGAGGTACACGTGAATTCATAATTCTATTCAGGTTTAGATATTTTCGAGGAGCGGCAGTGACGGTGCAACCGCGTCACGTTTGGGGCGGATGTGTATGTAAGATATCGGAATCCCCCTTGCCGAATGCGTGAAGTGATCATGTATCCTTCTTCCATGTATCGCGTCATTCAAGTCCGCATGGCACTATCCGGAACTTCCAACAGAGTCCCAGGTAGGCAATTCAAAGCCAGCTATAACGCAGCTAGAAAATATATCCACCCGAACGGATTGAGGGACTAGGTGATAGTAACTCGAGGTGATAAAGGGAACTGGTCTGAATGGTAATGCGCAATCATCCTGGTGAATGATGTGATTGAACCTACCCCGCAAACCCAAACTACGACGGCCGAGGAAAATCGCAAATGGAATTCAGCAAGTAGCCTAGAGATGCAGTAGTGAAAACCATGGTCGATGGAGTAACTGGTAAGGTATATAATACTGTCGTATCGAGTGAGATCAGGAACTGGGCCCAAATTTCTTGTCTGCCCAAACACTTAACATGGCGCCAATTGCACTTCCAATCTCTCCAGATATCAAAGATACGATGCAGCCACGGAAAGATACATTAGGTCTTCCAGAGCCAGCAAGAAAGAGGCTTGAGAAGGCTGGAATTGATCTGACACCTGGCTATCCGTACGTTACTTCGATGTTCATCTGTGAGATGCAACTCAAGCGAGATTTCAAAAGGCGCTGGAATGATGAGGCAGTAGTAGTACCAAAACTTTCGTTTTGAAGAATTGTGCTGACTTTGTGCTCCCGAATCCAGGCACCGTCCTGCCAAACCAGTTTATCTGGACGATGTTTACAATATTCGGAACTATGACCGCGAGTACATCGATCCGGGTTCTCGAGCGGATCCTGAGAAGAAAGCCCTCCTGTCTGCAGCGAAGGAAGTCATCCATCTCACCGCACACATTGGCACTGAAATTGTGGGGCTGCAATTGAAGGATCTGACTGATCGGCAGAAGGACGAGCTTGGGCTTCTGATTGCTGAGAGAAGCGTCGTATTCCTCCGGGATCAGGATATCTCGCCCCAAGAACAGAAGAAGCTTGGAGAGTGGTATGGAGAAATAGAGGTGCATGTAGGTGGTCATGAGAGGTCTATAACAGTAGTTTTGGTGCTCATTCTTGTTGCAGCCGCAAGTTCCTTCAGTTCCAGGAGTTCCAGGTACAACAGTGATCTGGCCAGCATTACAGGCCTCAGAAATCCCAGCGAACTTCAGGCAAACGGGTGGAGCTTCGCGATGGCACACTGACCTCGTACATGAACGGCAACCTGCTGGGTGAGTTCAATCTGCTTATCATGCGGCTAGCGCATTCCTGACCTGGTGTAGTGTGACCCATTTACATAATGACACAGTGCCATCTTTGGGAGGAGATACTCTTTGGGCCTCAGGTAAGCGTGGGCCGCTCTCTAGAATCTGTATTTAACGCACCGTAGGTTACGCTGCATACGAGAAGCTATCTCCCGCATTTCGTAAGATTATAGATGGAAAGGAGGCAGTGTACCGCAGTGCCCATCAGTACCTCGACCGAAACGATCCAACAGCCGGTCCAAAGCATATCGAGCGCACCCATCCTTTGGTTCGAGTGCATCCGGCAACGGGCTGGAAAACTCTTTGGGTAAATCGTGCAATGACTGTCCGTATCGTTGGGTTGGACAAGGACGAGAGTGACCTGATATTAGGATACCTGTACAATGTCTACGAAAAGAACGTCGACATCCAGGTTCGATTCAAATGGACTCCGGGGACATCTGCTTTATGGGACAATAGGATTACAATCCACAATGCTAGTTGGGACTATGAGGGTCTCGAACCAAGGCATGGAACGAGGGTGACTGCCTTAGCGGAGAAACCATTCTTTGATGAGAAGGCTCCGACGCGGCGACAGGTGCTCGGGTTGGCAGGACCCGGGGATATTTAAGTTTCGGAACGAAGATAGAGTTGTCTGTGGGTTGACGTAGTTCAGTGGACCGCGACGCACTTACCAGGCTGTAGTGATCCGTGCACATGTACGCAAACTCGGGCCGTCGACCCTCAGCAGTGCCGTACAAACTTCATAAGTCATTCTTCCTGCGTCAGAGTTCAGCGCTCTCAAAATATGGTTAAAATTTGCCTCTATAAAAGGATACGCATAGTTAGGCCCCGAAGGGAAATATTGTGCCGAGTCCGCATCCTCCTAACGTTTCACTCATAATATCATAGCCACCTCAGTAATCAACGCTGTATTCGTGAAGTTACCAATCTGATGACCCCGGGCTGAGTCGAGCCTTTGATTTGGCAGCTGGACTTCACGTCGCGTACAACTCCCTGGCGACACCACATCTAGAGTCCGGATCACAAAGCAGGGCTGGGCCATAATATCCAGTAGGTTGATCTTACCGACCGCCTCTCCTAACTAGATGACGAACTCCTTCACTGGCTTCAGGTGGATGCATTTTTAATATTTCCCTTCAACCCGCGCGTGACTTCGGGGATGGAGAAGGCGAAATGAAAGTCTACCATATACGCAACAACCATACGCCGCTAGCTTAGGACGAGATCTCACAGTAGGCCATGGAAAAGGAGACGTTCAATACGCTACCCCCGACAGAATGAGTGAGAAGGTAGAGCAATATCAGCACATGAAGCATCCCGCCCTGGAATTACTTACTAGCCCCTGAGGAGATGTATATTATAGGTGTTCTGATGTCGGAAAGCCTAGGATCTAGGCCGGGTTCTCTGCGGTGAAGATGACAGCACGAGTACCAAATTTAAAGGGTTTTAAGCCCTTCAATGAGGCACATCTGGCACTGAGAAAGCTAAGGTGTAGTGATCGTATGGCCTGAAGGAGAAGAGTGCGTGCAAGCGGGCTTAGACCCCATGTTCCGGTGCGATTAATGCATCTCCCGAGGCCACAAGCTTATTCAACCATTCTTTGTAGGGAATTCGGATACCGCAGAGAATGCTAGCTCAGGCAGGGCCAGGGATGCCCTATCATCTTGAGGTCTGACGTCTTTTAGCGTGAGAACTCTTGCATCAGCTAAAAATGGCATTCAGCTCTTGACAGAGGGAATATGCTGTACCATAATAGAATGTCATGGTACTCGTACGTTCCGGAGCAAAGAAACCACGAACATATCATTAATTGGGCTATGCATCTATACGTCAGGTACCATGGTCGCCCCACGGTGACGAGTTAGCGCTGGCACCAATTTACCCTAAAGTGATTTCCCCGGCTCTTTGAGCAGCTCCTCTCTGTGGATGGAGAATTGTCGATCTCCCGGAATATTCCCCGCATGATGGCCATTACACCTGCATGATCGGGCAGGGACAGGAGGTAGTTTCCACCGAGAGACATACTACCACCTCTAGCAAGCAATTAACTTACCGTTGGAGAAATTATAAGATGAGGCGGGCGCTCAAAGAGTTCTGCAAGCCTTCACGCCTCTCCCGTTGCCAAGTGTCTACGGTCGATTGTCGATCCCCCACAATCTGCAGGTTATGGCAAGCCTCCAAGCCTTGCTGCTTGCGACAGCGCTCTTAAACATAGCTTCTTCGGCTCCAGCAGAACAATTCGCAGACGCAACAACTGCATCGAGGACAGGAAGCGCTCTCACGCGTCCTACCGATTTCAACCCTGTACCGATTGCTGCGTCGCCTTCGGGGGCTGGGGAGCCGGTGCTCAATAGCTTCGTTTCATTTTCTATTGAGCTCGCCTTCTTTCCGGACTTCGCAGGCGACAAGGAGAATCCGAATACGTTCTCAGACAATCTTTTGAACAACTTGGGAAGCTTCCAGGGGTCTAAGCCAAACATTCGAGTGGGGGGAAATACTCAGTAAGTAACTTTAATCTCGCAAGCCTCAGGCCTGTCTAATACCAAATTCCAGGGATTATGCACTTTACGACGCTAACCTCAAAGCCGCCACTAATGGAACCATAATTCCTTCAATATCTAAAGACTATCCCCGAATACTGTCCATTGGCCCAAAGTTCTTCGAATCTTACCAAACATGGCCCGGCGTCAAGTTCATACATGGCTTCAACTTGGCGAAGAACGACACAGCCGCTAATGCCAGCGCGACGGATGAGGCTGCGATAGCTTGCAAGTTTCTTGAACTTCACGATAACTTCCTGTATTGGGAGATGGGGAATGAGCCAGATCTTTTCAAGACTTCGGCGCAGGGTGTCATGCGTCCTGCGTCTTGGAACGAGCAGCAGTATACGCAGCAGTGGAACATAAGGGTTCAGTTAGTCAAAGATTCACTTTCGAAGAACTGTGGTGCGGACTGGGTCACTGCGCAAAATTTCAAGTGGCTTGCGCCGTCGTTTGCGGGGACGAGTAACAGTCTTGATGCTGTGAAGACTTGGAAAGCTGGATTGGATCAGCGTAATGAAATTGAGCTGTTTTCTTCGCATAAGTAAGATCGACGCTAGGACTGGGGAGTCAATGGCTTACGATACACAGCTACATCGGAGGTGCGACACAACCTGGTGTGACTCTTGCTGGCTTCCTGATGAACCACACCAAGACCGTATCTAGTGTAAGTAACCACAACAAAGAACAAGCCGCCTTAAAAGCCGCAGGGATGAATATGCCATACATCCTTGGCGAAGCAAATTCCCTCTACAACCAAGGAGCTCCGGCGCTCTCCAACTCTTTCGGTGCTGCTCTCTGGGGTGTAGACTTCAACCTCATGTGTGCAGCCACGGACATCAGGCAGGTGTATATGCATATGGGAACCAACTTCCGATATGCCAGCTGGCAGCCAGTTGCTACCAACACAACCAGCATTGGCACAAAGGCTCCTTACTATGGAAATATTGCAGTGGCAGCTTCGCTGGGTGACATCACTCAAGGCGACGTCCGCGTCCAAAACATCCCATTAAAGAACTACAACGAAGCAGCATACACCATCTACGAGGGGGAGAAACTCAAACGTCTCGTAGTGATCAACATGCACCAATATAACTACTCCGTTCCTGTTCCCCTTCCCCGCGGAGAAACTACGTATAACTTTACACTGCCGACTTCCTGCTCTGGCCATGGTCTTGTGCAGAGGCTTATCGCGAACGGATCAGATGCGATCACGGGAATTACGTTCAACGGTGCAAGCTATAATTATGAGCTGGATCATGGGAAACCAAAGCTGCTGGGGAATGTAACGAAGGATGAGACAGTGTGGGTGGGCCAGGATGGAGGGATTGCAGTGGGCGTGCCTTGGAGTAGTGCGGCGCTTGTGCAGCTGGAGTGTTGAAAGTGTGGGGGGTGTGTGTGTGGAATTTTTGGGATATGAGGCCAGTACTGGAGAAGCTTTGGTACTGTAATGTGTCCAGAAGTCCATCTCTACATTCTAACTTCCATTAATGACATGACTATTAACTTCCTTCGCAGGCTAGATCTTTGGAATAGCCTTAACATCCCAGACAATTCCTGCTATAAATGTTAGTGAGGAGACATATTGTAAGAGGGATGAGGAAGTCAGCTGTCATGACTTATTGTCTCTCACCTGTCGTCACAAGCTTCTCTTTGGCCTACTGCTCACTCTTCCACGTGAGCATCCCGTAGGCTTGATACTTCGGGTAGGCACTAACGATAACCTACAAGAGGCTTGCCCCGCCATTCCTTCACTTTTCCGCAAGCGCAATGGGCAAGTGGAGGCCAACACAGCCACCCATAGCACTTATCCACAGCATCAGGAACTCGATCGGTGTCAGCTCTTCCTTACCTCGGCTCGCTCCCAAAATCGATACAGTCTGACATGGATGAACGAAGAACACAGGAGCATTCGTCAAAGGATGGTCCTAATTCCAGTTAGCTAAGGGCATGTAGCGGTGAGGAGAAGAACCAACTGTCAATGTAATCCCTCCAATAACACCCGCTTTCTCAGCTTGAGATCTAAATTGCAGTGGAATCAGATGACGGTAAAGAGTATCCATTGTTGGTGGAAACCGAAAGAGCAGGTCTTTGATGTTGAAGTATAGGACTGGCACCTGGAAGCTTGGTGAGAAGACGATGTCGTATTCTACCACAACACCTTGGTGGGAAGGTGAGGGCTCAAGTGCCTCCTACAATTCGTGAGTCTCCAATGCTGTCGATTGTGGCTTGGCTCTTACTTCGTCATACTCCATAAGCTCACGCTCGTCAGACTGCTCTTGGGAGTCTCCAAGAGCAACATCGACGCGCGTACAAAGCGGCTTCATAATCCTTAAAAACCTCGTATCATTCCTATCATGGACATCTACAGAGAGCCATTCGCTCTGGAGGTTGTGGCGCTCAGCAAAAAGCCTCGAGAGTTCATCACAGGCAGCGTCGAAGTCCGATTTCGATATCAGCGGGGACGCTATGACATCTAACATAGTTTGTATCAAGATAGCGTCTATATAAATTTAGAAAGGGTCCTGGGAGGCTCAGTCTTATATGGTCAGTGAATGATGGAGGCCTCCGGCGCTGTGAAAGTAACAGCACCAAAGGTGCCAAGATCCGCTCAATCACGTGCGAACATGCCAATCGTCAGGGTAGCAAATTCCCTTAGAACTACCCAAATAGTGCGGCTTTCTACCATGTCATCTGCTGGGGCGCTGAACGTGAAGAAATATGCAATTTTTTGCTTCTTTTAACAGGAATTGGTGGTTGGTATGTATATGGATTGCAAACAATAGCGGTGGATAGGATGATGTCGTTGGCCAGAAGTTCAAACCAGAGTCTGAATGCAAGCTCCGGCAAGGCTTGGTACGCCTAAGGACATAACACGCATGGGCGAATTAGATGTTCTGGCCTGTTTCTTGTGAAAAGCAAATGTTAATCCGTAGAGAGTTCTGTTATTTCTTCGTGCATGTTCGTTCGTCAATACGATTGTCAGGGACCGTGGAACTTAGGCCGCACGGTGATCGGAGGAGAGTGGCTTGGCAGCCTAGAATATAGCTCTCAGGCAACAATTGCCCAGGTGGACCTCGACCGCCCTCAACGAAGTCCCTCCTCACCTTGCCAGTCCCTATTCTTACGAACAGCAATGCGTCTCACAATTTGCACAACATCCTAAAATCGAGGCACCACCAATACCCTTTCCATCTGAGCCGCCCGGCCCGGCCGAGATGGCATCGAGCAACGAAAAAAGCCAGCTCAAGCGTGGCCGAGTATGTCTCCATGTGCCCGTGCGATCTGTGCAATTGTTGGCTAA
The DNA here is from genome assembly GCF_010093535.1 of Lindgomyces ingoldianus. Taxonomy (NCBI): domain Eukaryota; kingdom Fungi; phylum Ascomycota; class Dothideomycetes; order Pleosporales; family Lindgomycetaceae; genus Lindgomyces; species Lindgomyces ingoldianus. Next base: position 817,961 of record NW_022985167.1, on the reverse strand, counting down.
TAGACTTATCTCCGCAGCAATCCCAAGGCGAGCAGACAGAACCTAAGAAACCACGCCGCTCGCCGCGAAACCAGCAGGATGCTGAACCTCACCACAACCAAGCCCAGCTCCCATCCCCGCTTACTCATAAAGATTCCAAGGGCTCGACGGCGACAGACGAGTTCAAAGAGGGTACCCTCACTCCTCCCAGCCAACGCCCGAGTCAGAATATTCGCTCTGCACCTACCCGGAGCCCGCGTGCTCCCGTCGGCCTATCCTCACCACCCTCTGACACACAACCTTTCTCGCAATTCGTCTACCCTCCGCAAAACCGGACCTACGCCGTGGATGATGAAGAGGGCGAAGGCGTTTGGGGATACTTGGTGCCATTAGATCACCGATCCGGTGATGTTCTTGTTCTCCGCCGAAGGACTGCCTGCCCAGGCCCAGAAAGCAAAGTTGGCAAGGCTTCCGGCAAAGAGCGAGTTCCCCGGAAAACCTATAAGCGCCAAGAGGAAGACTATGAGACGGAAAAGCGAGAAAGTGGAATTTCTGCTGGCGGGTATCTCATCGGACGGCACCCTGAGTGTGGTAAGTATCGCCAATCGCTGCTGCTCGGGTGTACAGGTTCTAATTCGCCACAGACCGCGTGCTAAACTCCCCGACCGTGTCAAACCGGCATTGTCTCTTATTTAGCGAGAACAAAGGCGGTGACACCGTCGGCGTCTTGGAGGACATCTCAGGGAATGGCACCTTCGTCAACGACTCCCTTGTTGGCCGAAACAAGCGACGAGAATTAAACGAAGGCGACGAAATCGGCATTCTCGATGAGGCTCGCTATGTCTTCCGGTATCCTCTTAATCGCGATACCAGCGCCTTTCGGCAACAATACACTTTGCAGGAGCAATTGGGGAAGGGTCATTTCGCCTCAGTATACTTGTGTGTCGAGAAGAATACGGGCGTTCGTTACGCTGTGAAAAAGTTTGAGAAGCGTTCTGGTCCGGGAGAGAAGTCAAAGGTGGATGGCCTTCAGCAAGAAATTGCCGTGCTCATGGGAGTCAGCCACCCGGCATTACTCTGCTTAAAGGACACATTTGATGAGGAGGATGGCGTTTATCTTGTGCTTGAGCTTGCTTCTGAAGGCGAACTGTTTAACTGGATCGTGATGAAACAAAAACTTACTGAGACAGAAGCTAGAAAGGTCTTTGTGCAGCTATTCCAAGGTGTAAAGTATCTGGTAAGTATCGAACTTCTTAGAGCATGTGACTGCGCTAACCCACCTTCAGCATGAGCGCAACATCGTCCACCGCGACATTAAGCCCGAGAACATACTTCTTACCGACAAGGATCTGCACGTCAAGCTTGCGGACTTTGGGCTTGCCAAAATCATTGGGGAAGAGTCTTTCACAACCACACTGTAAGTTGACCTGCCTCCATGTTCTTTGTGCCTTTGGCTAATCGATCGCAGATGCGGGACTCCATCTTGTACGTAGTGATCATTTGACTCAGCCATTCAAAGCTAACATGGTCTAGATGTCGCCCCAGAGATTTTGGAAAGCTCCAACCACCGCCGCTACACCCGAGCTGTTGATGTCTGGTCTCTTGGCGTTGTCTTGTACATTTGCTTATGCGGCTTTCCCCCATTTTCCGACGAGCTATACAACCCCGAGAATCCGTATACGCTGTCCCAGCAAATCAAGATGGGCCGCTTCGACTACCCCTCTCCGTATTGGGACTCGGTCGGCGATTCTGCGCTCGATCTGATCGACCGCATGCTGTCTGTTGACGTTGACCAACGTATCACGATTGAGCAGTGCTTGGAGCATCCATGGACTACCCGACAGGATATTAACCCGAACGATAGTACCGACGGCCTGACAGGTGCGATTGCGAACCTCGACTTCTCCAAACGCAAGCCCCAACGTGAGCGGACGCTACTTAGCAGTATGAACGACATTCGAGTCACGAGAGTTATTGAAGGTCCAACTGGACAGAATGCAGTGAAGGTATACGAGAAGAACCCTCCAAAGATGAGTAGCAAGCAAAATGGCAAGGCGAAAGGAGCCGTGAAGGAGACCACGCCGTCTGCAAATCGTGACCCGGACGAATTCATCCAGCTCGGCGGTAAAGGGGACCAGGAACTCTATGAAGATGGATCCCGTTATGTTCCGGATGAGGTGGTTAAGGCCGGCAAAGCTGGCAATAGAGCGCAGTGATAGGAGACTGATGGGGGAAGTATGAGGGCGATTCTAGAGGAACAGACAGGCGTCATGGGAATTTTTGGCGGGGAAATTCACTCTTCGTACATAAGAAGCTCCTATAGGCCAGACCATGAAATTTCCATAAATGGAATCAGGCTTTTAGTTCCTTGCTATGGGGGGTTCGAAGCACGGCTTGAGGCGCTACAGAGTACCAGAAGCCAATTGAAGCTTCGAGCTAGCAGTAAATGTCAATTGCTCCTGGGGCAAATGTGTGTTTTGCGGCTTTTTGTGCTAGTGACAGGCGACTGTTCTCAGCACTGCGGAACGGATAATCAGCGTATAACGGCGGTGTGTGACGGGGCGGAGCAGCAGAATTGCGTCGTCGTCAGTGAATGAGCTGACATTTTCCTTTCCGGAGAGCGTGCTCCCGGATCGGCCAGTCTTGGCGGGTGGATGGCGAGTTTTCGTCACTGGCCGGGGGACCATCTCGAGTGGCTCGAGCGCGGGTCCAATTTCTTGACGAGAAATGTTAAGAGCGGTGTCCGCCCAAACAACACACACACAACCTCCCCCTCCCGACTCTCCTCGCGCGCTCCTTGTTCCTGAAGTTCGTGCAAGAATGGGCGTTCTTGCTGAGATTGCCGGCCCATTGGGCGATTTCACCGCGACTGCGAGCCTGCCCGTGCTGGTAGTGGCCGGTGTTGCCTCCTTTATTGTCCTTGCCATCGTGCTCAATGTGCTGAAGCAATTGCTCTGGAAGAACCGCAATGAGCCCCCCGTGGTCTTCCACTGGATACCCTTCCTCGGCAGCACCATCACCTATGGCATGGAACCGTACAAGTTCTTTTTCTCCAACAGGGAGAAGTATGGCGATGTCTTCACCTTCATCCTCCTCGGAAAAAAGACTACGGTCATGCTAGACACGAAAGGCAACAACTTTATCCTGAATGGGAAGCTCAGGGATGTGAACGCCGAGGAGGTCTATGGCCCGCTCTGCACACCCGTGTTTGGCAAGGATGTTGTCTACGACTGCCCCAACTCGAAGCTCATGGAGCAGAAGAAGGTGTGTCTGCAGCCTCCCCGGCGCTGGATATATTACTAATGCGGAATGGTAGTTCGTCAAGTTCGGCCTCACCCAAGATGCCCTTCGCTCCTATGTAAAGTTAATCACGTCCGAGGTCGAGGACTTCCTCAAGCGTCACAAGCAGTTCAAGGGACAGAAGGGCGCTTTCAATGTGCCCAAGGTCATGGCCGAGCTTACAATCTATACCGCGTCACGCTCTCTCCAAGGCGAGGAAGTCCGCAATAGCTTCGATGCAAGTTTCGCCGAGTTGTACCACGACCTCGACATGGGCTTCTCTCCGATCAACTTCATGCTGTCCTGGGCTCCGCTACCACACAACCGTGCACGTGACAAGGCCCGGGAGAAGATGATCCAGACTTATTCCGATATTGTCAAGAAGAGGCGGTCCGGAGCTGTGAAGAAAGATTCGCACGACATGATCTGGCATCTCATGAACTGCAAGTACAAAGACGGCACCCCGGTTCCCGACCACGAAATTGCAGGTATCATGATTGCGCTTCTCATGGCTGGACAGCACTCTTCGTCTTCTACCATCGCCTGGATCTTGCTTCGTCTCGCTTCCAAACCCGAAATCGTTGAGGAGCTGCTCGCGGAGCAGAAAGCTGTCCTCGGTGAAAATCTCCCACCTCTCTCTTACGATGATCTGTCCAAGCTCCCTCTTCACGCCCACACAGTTAAGGAGACCCTTCGCATGCACGCTCCCATCCACTCCATCATGCGCCAAGTCAAACAACCCATGGTCGTCGAAGGCACAAATTACACCATCCCCGCCAACCACACCCTCATGTCCTCACCCGGCGTCTCGGCCAACATGTCCGAACACTTTGTCAATCCATCCAATTGGGACCCGCATCGCTGGGACGCTGGTCTGGCTGCTAAATTCGAAGGCCAGAACGACGAAGATACGATCGATTACGGGTGGGGTATTGTATCCAAGGGAACCCAATCTCCATATCTTCCATTCGGTGCAGGACGGCATAGGTGTATTGGTGAACAGTTCGCGTATGTTCAACTCCAGACTATTCTCGTTGCGTTTGTGAGAGAATTCAAGATGCAGAATCTGGGTGGGAGTAGGGAGATTGTGGCGACGGATTATTCGTCGTTGTTCTCGCGTCCGCTGGCTCCAGCGTTGGTGGAGTGGGAGAGGAGGGGTAAGGAATTGTAAGTGCAGCGGCTCCATGCAGAGGTAATATGGTATATCAATGCAAGGTCAATGGAGGGATTATGTAGATATTAGGGAGTGGGGGTGGATACTTCCGTGCATGCATGATGACGGGTGTTGGTGGCGTGGTGAGATGGATGGGTCCGCTGCAGGTGCGTGGCGTGGATCTTGATGCAAGATTCGGTTTGATTCGATGCAGGAACATAACACTCTGGCAGTGGCGTTGATGAAATGCCCGGTGCCTTGCTTTAGGACATTTTGGAAGCTCTTAATATCTAATATTAAACTGGATACATATACGTCCGTGACAATAAGATGGTATTGAAGATGTGGTTGTTTGGTGAAATGTTCACTTTTTCTTAACTTGTGAAGCAGGAATATATGTATGTCTGTTTATTTGTCTACCTTTGAGTTACTATGTTTCTACCTAGCATGCCACTGATTGATAATCAGAATCCCATTAATATACAGAATTGGATATCCAAGGTGCTGTGCCTGATTTCTCAGATGGAGAGTTACCCAAGCCGTTGCGAATGTTCTGCTCTATGTATCCAGGGTACCAGCCGCCAACGCTGACTTACACAAGCGAGTCAACCTAGTACGTCATCTCGATGTCGCCGTCCAGATCCTCCTCTCCAAGCCTATCTCTATTTCCGCCGACGGGGCTATGCGTATTACCGTCTGAAGTCCCGTTTCCGTTCTCATGTCGGCTTCTATCCCCATGCCCATCCCTACCCCCAATTTCAGCCCTATATCCTCCTAAACCTCCCATCTCTGCACCACCATCTGTACTCCCACTACCCCCCTCCTTCTGTTCCACAACCTTCAACAACCCAATAGAATTCAGCTCGGCCATCCAATCCACCATCTTATCCAGCACCCCATGATCCCCCACAACTTCTTGCTCAATCTCCCTCCTCGCAACCTCTTCTCCTGTCTCCCCAATGTCCTTCTCCACCTTCGGAAACCTATACACCCTTACCCCAGCCTCGATCTTTGCGCGCAGCGTCTCAAGAACCCAGCCATCGAACCGCGTGACATCGAGTACAAGCTCCATGCCTGTTTCCGCGCCTTCTTTGCAGCCAAATGCGTGGAGCGCATCTAGGGGTTGTAGGACGTGTGTTTCGAATGACCAGGGGATTGTGTTGGCGTTTGCGGAGGCGGAGGTGGAGCGGTATGAGGGGATATCTAGGAGCTCGGCGAGTGTCAGGCGAGATGGCCATAAGTCGTTGATGCGGACGCTACGCTTTGGGTCCCAGTCCAGCGGCACGTCTGAGATGGAGCGCGGGTTGTCGAGGTTTCCGTGGAGGAGGCGGATGGAGGAATCACTAAGCGGGTGCTTGTCTTCGATGCGAAGGGCGCGGGCGAGCGTGAGGTGCATGAGTTGTTGGATCAGGTCAGTCATCACTGGGTTAGGGATGCCCCAGGGGTCGCTGGGGTGGATGTCGTAGTTTGCATGCTTGAGGGTGGTTTTGCAGAGGCGGTTGTGGTGGGTTTGGGAGGCGTAGCAGTTGAGACTGCAGAAGGTGACGGCGCGGCAGATAGCGCAGTATTGGAAACCATCTTGGGGTCTGAGTTCGTCGAGGTCTGTTGATTGGGATGTGTAACTCTGGCGCGTTTGGAGGGGAGGGTTGGGGGCGGCTGCATTGGCACCAGTGCTACTAGGAACTTCACTGTCCTCCTCTTTCTTCAGCGGGTTTGGATTAGCACCTGTGCTCTTAGAAGGTTCGCCTTCTTGCTCTATCTCGGGCGAAGCTGCTTTGGGAACGGTACTACTACAAGATCCATCTCCTTTACTTTCCTCTGCCAGGTCTTCATTGGCGCCATCGTTGCTCTGAATCTGCCCCTCTCCCTCTTCCTCTTTCTCATCCGGGTCTGCAATTGCGCCGGTGCCTCCAGGAGATTCACCCTCTCCCTCTTCGAATTCGAGTTCAGTATCGCTTATCGTAGTTATCGTTAAGTCGTCTAAGTCCGATGAAGCTATACTCGTGTCGTTATCCATTATTGCTTGATTCAGGGCGGCTAACATGGCTTTGTCCCTTGTATTTGGGGAGACGTTAAGCTGGGCACCGCAGGTATCGCAAATCGGGGTACGGGAAACCTGAAAATTCGGACCTGGAGCGAATGCATACAACGTACTTGAGCTGCGGAAGAGGACATGTGCACTATCTCGCCTATTGACTGGGAGGAGATCCACCCGAGGTGGCTTGTTACGGTCATTCTTGATGTATATTTGGTAGACACCCGCCGTTTCTTCGGCAATGTAACGCCCAACCTCGTTAAAGGCGTACGGGAGAGACGTCCATGTCAAGCTGTATTTGTCCCATGGGTACTGCTCCCGTTTGATCTTGGTGAACCGAGACTTGAGGAGGCCGCGGATACCCAAATCCTCTTGTTCTCTTGGTGACTCTGCTCCCCAGCCCTTGCTCTCGAGGTACTCCTTGACGTGTGTCCCATCTTCAGTGAGGTATTGCTTGGTGTTCCGCTCCTCTGTCATGACTTCCTCGATCTCGGCCATGATCGTGTTGTGAAGGTTCATTAGTTGCGGTTTATCCATCTCATGGCAATAGTCCAAGTTCCCAGCCTTGCATATCTGGTCCATGGCACTCTGCCAGGCGCCACCTCCGCATTTCCAAAGACAAAGTGCGAGGCGGTAGTATCCCTTTAGGACTACGTCGTTAATCATATTTCCCATAACCATGACTACTCGTCTGTTGATCGGCACTTTGCTCTCCACCCGCAAGTAAGGCGTGACACAGATGCTCGCCAGGTCGCAGTCTAGCAGAGGAAACTTACCCTGCCCGACATAACACCCCGGCTCCCTCACCCAGATGTCATAGGTGGGATCCGCCTCTTGCTTATATTCGGCACAATTAAACAAATGTCGTTTATAGTAGTTACCGGATCCTTCGACGGCAAGTATAGCGCGGTACGCGTCGATGGCGCCCAGGTTTGGATATCCTAGGACGAGATAACAAAGACTCCGGTTGAGAAACGCAACAGGATGGCCGGGTGATTTGTTCTTTAGGACGTGGGTGTAAAGATCAAGGGCGGTCTTGGGGTGGAAGAGAGCAAGCTCTCTGTTGGCTTCAGCTATTGCACGGGTGTTGGAACTGCCCATTTTCAACTGCAACCGCTGTCCTGTGCTGGGTCCGCCGCTTGAGGGTGGTTGCATGGTGGGCACCACACAGATTTGTAGCGGAACGCATCGAGGCCGTGACATGGTATATTGTGGAAAGGGGGAGGGGATAGGTTGTTGTTGACGGAAGGTGCTAAGGATCATGAAAACAGGGCCGTTGGCCTTGGACGTTCTTTTCGCGGGCATCGTCACTTGTCTCGCGACTGCCTTTCACTGCCCTATCTTCCTGCCCCCTCTAGCACACTGGGGCCTTATGTTCATACCCACGTACTCTCCTCTCACTGCCCCTTGGAAAGGCACCTTCTCTTTATTATTCGCCGGCATCGCTACTACGAGGACCATCTGTGGCTGCCATTGTATTCGCCGGCGATTCTTCACTCTTTCGTGTGTAGTTCAATGTATCGTCAAACACTGCCCAGTGGCAGTCACAAAATTTCCGACTCTTCTCCAGCGGATACGGTCACCATCAAATGGAAAGAGACGGAGGCCTAGATGAATACTAATATCGGAAATGTCCAACACCTAGGTCTGCCTTCACTTACATGTTCGTTGAGAATTGTATATTAGAGCAAGCTAGTCGGGAAGAATCGAATCTTTCAGACAATCTTGCTTTGGGAAACCATATCAGATCGAAGCCATACCCTATCGCAATGCGGCACACCCTCTACGCATACTATTTTGTGGAGGATAAAACAATTCCAAGCTATAATCTTATAGGGGTGGATAATGGTCCAGTCTTCTCTCTATATTTTCGTAATTAGCTTGCTAGACAGAGAATACGTTTAAATAGAGCAAGTGTATCCGAACACGAAGGGCTTGGCGATGGAGAAGTGCGACGCTACACCAGAGAAGCCGCAGGTCACACCCGATGTAGGTGACAACAGGTGTGACGGCGAAGCCTTCAAATACGACAACCTGGACATAGTTGGCGTCAGAAGGATAGTTTTGACTTAATCTGAAACAAGGAGCAGAGATCTAGCAACAGCCGTCGAGCAGTATCTCCGCGAGAAGCTGGTTTATCGAATGGTACGACAGGTGGGGGTTCCCAAGGCCAGTATGACTTCTCGCAGGCCACATGTCAGTAGCAGCGCCGTTGAGTGAGCCATGGGCATGTTGTATCCTCAGGTCCGACGGTTGCATAGGCAAAGAAATAAGGTTAAAGAAGCCGCGGGTCCTTTCGAAAGAGATGATGCCAATACTCGTCCCCAGACTTGGCGCTAGTGAGGAAAGCTTGTGCAGCGATCCCTGCCGCAGGTTCAATCACCATTCCACACACTTCCGCGACATGGATTAGAGGCGCACGTAGGAACAGGCCGGCCAAGATATGAGGCATTTCCGAGCTGCTTAAAAAGTTCGCTGGCGGCTTCGGATACATAAGGCGGCTCATCGTTGTGAAAGATAAGCCTTCGCAAAGACACAACAGGCTTAGCGACAGCTCATCCCATGCAGGCCCGCTCAACTCGGCTCCACCCAGCTCGGCTGTGAAGTCAGGCTGCTCCGGTGCTCTCAACTGTTGGCACTGCACCAGCATAGCTTAGGGGCGATGGCAAGCATGGGGGGATGGACAGTAAGAAATATCAATTCAATACTTCCTTCCTCGATGATGATCGGTCCAAGAGTCTTGGTCGAGGTACAAGACCCGTGGACGTTGTGTTTTGCCGATCACTCAATTGTCACCGTGCAGATTCATCATTCCTTTTGGCAGCCCCGCTATCGCCTCATTGGCCCCCGCTAGCGTCTAAGCTCCTCAGCCTTCAACAGCAGGTCACTGTCCAACCTCTTCCGCTTCACTCGCACGTCGCGATCGCTCTCACTCTCCACTCTGCTAGATCGTCTCCAATCGCGCTTCCAAAGCTTCATACTTCAAGTAAGTACTATTCCCAAGCTTCTCCAACCTCAATTGGTCCCGTGAGCACTTCCCGGAAGTCCCGCCGCCGGTCCCACGCAGCCAAACAAGACGCTCAAACAAAATGCCGCATCGATGCAGAATTTTCGGTGAACCGCAGGCTTGAAGGTTGATAACCGACTTCAAACTACTAAGCATCTCACTTTCCATGATCTCTTTCATCTTCCCCTCGAGTCCACTCCATCTCATCGACGCGCGACGTTTTGCGGATTTGTTGCGCTGACCAGCTTCGCCTTCTCCAAACAGCTATCTGGAAAGCTTCAACCCAAAGACAATCCCTTTAGATCTTCAAGAGAACCGATTTAAATCGCAAAGGTATGCAGGATTCCGCATTTCGAGGCCATAGGCATGCGTCCTGGCCGAATTCGCATCGTCCCCTGGCAGACAAGAAGCTGCGCCAACCCTTGCACATATATACTCAAGACTGAAGCCTTTCTGGAAACTTTTTCTTGCACATTATGTTATTGATTGTTCCAAATGGTTTCAATTCTACTAGTCTCGCTAACAATAGGTCCAGAAAGCAAAATCGTCGCAATGGCCGCAGTTGACATGTCTCTCGTCGCGCGCAGTGAGGTCGTCGTCCGCCAGCTCATGAAGCGAAAGAACTGGGCTGCCAAGGAGCCCGGTGTCATTCTCGTCTTCTGTATTGTTGGTGCCGTCGCTCTCCTTCTATTCGGCCTTTTCATACAGAAAAAGGTAAGTACCTAGCAGGCCAGAGACTATTTGCACAGGACGATAACCTAATCGTCTTCTCAGATCGCCGCCCGTAGAGCCGCGAAGGCATAAATATACCCCGTGTCGATTCTGTAGTAGAGGAATATCAAGTGGGCTTGGAGATGGACTTCAGGGCAGAGGGGTGCAGGGTGACTCAAGCAGGTGGAAGTGTGTAAATGTTTTCGACAACCTTGGGGCGCTAGAAATCTACAGAGGAGATAGATTTCAGAGGTATCTATCTCTGGGCAACTTCTACTTCGGCATCCGTCATAATCCCTAAAACGTGTATATTTCCTTCTTTGTATACCACGTCGGTTAGTAAGCCTTACCCTTCACATTGCGCTGTTGAGCGGACGCCTGGAATTGAAGGGTCCGTGGTAATAATAGATAGTCTGATGTCTATGAAATGTGCACTCGTTCATTTTAGACATCTTCGAAACGCGCTCGATCGATCAACAATCCATTTCTAGCCTTGAGAAAGAGCCGCAATCTGCCTTCCATGAACTTCTGTTACTCACACGGCGAATCATTCGCTGAGATCAGCTTCAGTCAACAAGCCTAAACCTTCACGATGCGGAACGAAATGGGTATGCACGAAACGGTCATCCCGTCTGCATGTCAGAATAGACTAATGCCTGCCAAACCCGAGTTCGATGCTTTCACGCTTTCGCCTGCACTAGCCTGATGGGGCTGAGATCGGCGTTTCTCTTCATCCGTTACCACTACTCCAGCTCCACTTCATCGCCATTAGCAAAGGTATCATGGGATGCAACACTCCTCAGACTTGATCAATGAGGAACCTGAGATGAAATACTTTGTTCAAGACATTTGTAGAGTTTATCAATCAGGGCTCTCAATTGGAGACCGGATCAAGAATGCGGTCGCAGGGAAGGATGCTCCAGTCGCATGGCCGCTTGGGAGGTCATTTGAAGCGTATGAAGAGCCAGGGAGAGCGTATAAGCGGTATTATAAGTTGGCGGGCAAACACTTCGCGTGTTGTATGTTAGCTTTCCAAGGTCCTTAATTCTTTGTCCTTCATTGTGGCTAAGGATTAATGTGACAACGATGTCGAGCAATTATTTCCTTCTCCATCGCAGCCTTTATTGTTGCACACCTTCTCATCGAGGTCATTAAAGGTATCGGGTTTTTTTCTCTTCCCCTCCCCTCCCTCTCCACTGGTAGGCTAAACTTTTCACTAGCCATAGCTTAGATCCAGTCTGAGCTCGCAAGGCAACTCCATATATTAAGCGAAGTGATCATTGAAGACCCTCAAACGGCACATTATAATGCTATCGCCGGCACGCCTTCAATGCCAGGCTCTTTCAGGCAGGACGCTGTCACGAACTAAGCTCGTTTGTATTGGAAATCCGAATCTGTGCGGAGAGTCTCCCCGAACTCACTTGAACTACAATATAATCAAATCCAAGACTGCGCCGTCCCTTTACATAATCTACCTCCTTTGGGTAGTTCTCTAGAATCCCTCAACTCAATAAACGCGGCCGGGGCAGAAGCAGAGGGTTTCTTTGATAAGCTCAAAGCACTGTCCCATCGACAGATATGAGTATGAAGAACTACTGGCCCAGTCCTCGTTTCGACTAGTCAAGATTAAAGCCACACGTTCGCAACTTCTGTGCAAAAATGACGATGTTCTGTCTGCGCGACCCTCTACTATTTGAAGACTGAATTATTGCTGGGGTAAATCCGGTCAGAACGAGCGCATCTGACCCAACTGCTAGCTGTTGAAGGTGACCCCCCTCCTTGAACAATGGTTGTAACGGTTACAGAAGTATAGCAACTGTTTGCGGGAGGAGAGGTTCTGGGTCGCCCAGATCTATATATATCTTCGTCAGTCCCTGACCAAACCAGCGCTTCCAACCGTACGTAATACGATTCGACTCGACCAAATCCGGGACGTTACGTCTGACTATCTTAGTACGTTTCTACTATACAATTAACATGAGGACCACTTACAAGTCTTAACTATAATAATTAAGAATCCTTGTACAGCTTAACAACTTAGCAGAAGTTACAACGTAACGCTAGAACAAATATAATCTAAGAGAGCTAAGAGCTTAGAGTAAATTACTCTCTAACAGAGCTAGTTCTTCTACAATTAAAAAGCCTTAATTATCTCTCTAAAAAGGCAGTTTCTGTTAAAGTGGCAAGTCCTTCTCCTACTAGAGAAGGCTCTCTCGCAGTCGCAGGACGTACACAGGATAGAGAGGAAATCAAGGGCAATTTTAAAGAGCGTAGGGTAGGAGAAACATCCTACTTTTGTCTACTATGTAAGAGGATCCGCAAACAAGGGGCTGTTGTCCTTAGCCATAGCAAAGTCCTCCTAATAAGAGTTATAATACTGCTGCAACTCTAAAGTTTTCCGCTGCCTTTTATATAAGCAATTGCTAGTAAGGAGAGAGATGTTTATAAAGAGAGTCTTTTTAAATCTATTATTGTAATAGTTGCTACTAGGTAACTTACAACGCTAGGGCAGCTAAGAGGGGTTATCCTTGTTAACCTTAGCCTTAGCCTCTGCATTAACATACTACTAGAAAATAGCCTTTATTAAGACCTTAGCCTTCTTGTGCTATAATAAGTGCTTTCTCTAATAATCCTTAAACTAAATAAGACAAAGTTAAGGGTTAAGTATAGTTACAACGCAGTAATAAAATATAGGGGGTTCTAGGACAAACTTACCCTAGTATAACGTCAACTTCTTAATGCCATACAATATGCTATTCTTAAGGTAGGAGCTCTTATCTTTATGCTTTACCTCCTCCTGCACCTTATAAAGTTTATTGTATAAGTGCTAGAGATTAATAATTATTATTTAAAAAGACCTGTACTTACTATTGCCCTTAATCCTCTTAGTTATAGAGTAAAAGACCTTAAGGAACTTACAAAGGCAGTCTACTTCCTTCTACTTATCCTTAGTTATCACCTTAGTGAGAGCAGAGATGCTAGGCGTGGTAGAGTTATTATTATTAGTGCCTCTCTACTTCTAGATAAACATTGTGATAGTTGTTTTAAGCTTGTAACAGCGTAATAGCATAAGATATACTAAATGCTAGCAGACACTGCTATCTTATATAAGAGAAAGAGTTCTAAAGCTCTAGAAAAGGTTGTTAGTGTTAACAGTAGCCTAATATGTTATAAAGGCCTCCTAGCGTTTGTGTGATGCTAACACTGCGTTCACAAAATTATAAAGCTTGCCTACAACTTCATGCCAGCAGTATATATCAAACTAATCCTAGGGAGCAGCTTAGGCTAGCTTAGTCTTAAAAGCACTAAGCCCTTTGCTGTATATCACTGCCTTAACAACTAGCTAGATTGTATAACCACCACAGCGTATACAGTGCTCAGAGGTGAGCAGCATGTTAATGTGCCTAGTAAGGTTAGTAATAGTTTCTTTATTATTATTTAATGCGTTATTAGCAACTAAACAATAGAATTTTAACGTAATTTTAAAGTTGTAGATAACAGCAGCAATCTCATACGCTTAATTTGCCTCTATATAGTCGCTATAAAGGTTTTAAAAGCTAATAAGTAGGTCTTAGTGCTAGTAGTTGCTATCTATTTTTACATAGTTAATTATTATAAGGTTTTTAAGCTGCTAAGGCGCTAGTGCTAGGGAATTGCCAACTTACTAATAAAATAAGCCACCACCCTAAGGAAGGAGAGGTAGTTTAGCAAAGTCTATATATTAACACTTAACGCAACCTTTAACTAGGCCATCCTTAGTACTGTTTAAATCTCCTGCTTTTGCTCTACAACTCTAGAATTTATGTATAAAGAATATGTAGTAGGCAACAATAAGAGGGCGCAGAGAAGGTTAGCGCAGTTCTAAAAAACAATGCCCTAAAGTTTAGCTAATAAGGCCTTAGCAAAGGAAATATTGTAAAAGATTACCTAGTTAACAACTGCCTTCTGCAAAGACTCCTCCTGCCAGACAGTATAAGCAATAATATGCCCCCCTCTAGCAACCTTATAAGCAACATTAAAGGGATTAGCTAAAAGCTGTAGCCTGTTAGGTAAAAGACTCCTATTAGCATTAACTTAGTGCTCCTTCCTAAGATAGCTAACAATATAGTTGTAGCTGTTAACCTTCTTCACCCTAGCCTAGAGGCCCTGCGTGTGGCATCTCTTGCACAACTAAAGCCTTAAAAGGACGCCTTCATTGTCCTTGTACGCTAAATCTGCCCCATGCCGCTATATAGAGGAAACAGGACAATTCCCGCAAAGCTGGCTCTTGTGTTTAACGCAGTAACCAAGCCTCTCTAGTAAGAGCTTCTTGTTTATTAGCCAGAGGTTATCCTACTTAATAGGGAAGTTCACGCTATTATTAAGATAATTGTTAGCTAGGAACTCTCTTGTAGATTTAACTACTAGCGTCCTATCACAAGAGCTAACAGATAGAGAGGACAATAAGGCCTTTAAGTAAGCAAGACAACAAGAACTAGCGTAATAAGCTACCTCAGCTTGTTAGAAGGAGCTAGCTTAGAAGGAGCTAGCTTAGGATGAGGCTGTACGCCTGCCACGCTGGAGGAATTAAGACAATTAGCTCATAATAGGTAAGAATGGCAAATTATGACTTCAGGACAATATAGAGCGCAAAAAAATTAACTATTTGCATAGGATCTAATACCCTAGCCCCCCCTCTCCAACGCATCCTTGCTCGTAGCACACGACAGAGTTTTCACCCATTGTTACTCAAAAACGCCCCCTCAAACGCCCTCCCGACGCTTGCCCATGGATGTCCAATCAGGTCCTATATTACTAGGAAAAATCGACTTTCTAAGACGTATTACAGACCGTAAGGGGACCTCTCTCAGTCGTACGTTACGATTGACAATCCTCTTACGTTTGTACGGCTCTCGTGACCGTAACTATTCACTTTTCTGAGTCGTAGTACGTACGGTTGGAAGCGCTGGACCAAACACTGCAGAAATTTGGGGTTGGGAATTCCGTTTTACGAGGTATTTGGCTCCGTTCATTCAGCATGCCGGATCAGGATCAGATAATTTACTCTCTGTGTTATTAAAGTGGCCAGCGATGGCTGAATTTCTAGCACCACCCTAATTTGAGAGATGCTGGATCGTTTAAGAAGTTATGATATCCAAAGGCGAACCGGCTATTTTGTGAGCATCTTTAGCCTTTCCAATATAGTGCCAGGTACGGCTACAACTCACCAACAGCATCTCGGATATATCGCCAACCTAGAATGTCTGGGAGCTACCGGCTCTGCTTCATTCAACAAGCCCTTTCAGGCGGTGGATCCCAGAGATAGAGTGGTCTCATTGCTCAGTCTTGCTAGAAAAACCGGAGCTCCAGGCCAGCGACTTTCTACATTAGCGCCGAATTACTGGAGGCGACTATGGGATATCTACCTAAATGTGATAATGTCCTGTATCAAGAAAACGCGGAATCTGCTCATACTGTCCTAGGCTAATAGAGCCACTGAAGCCAGTCACACCGCCCAGGGTCCTGAATCCCCTTCTTGGGTATCTCGGTGGGATTTACCTCACAGCACAATCTTAAGTGCAAACACCGTGCCCCAAAACACAGGAGGGTGGAGAACGCTGGTAGAGAAATTCAACGAAGCTTCGAAATATCTTCGCGTTTCCATCAACTCTTGTACACCCTTCGACATCCTCCACCCTCAAGGGAATTTGCATTAGCTTGGAGGAAACATGCCTACCCGTAGTATCCAGACGAACATCATTCTTCCAAAATTCTCGCTGCCGAGCCCCACCTTAAGGTCCTCGAGCAGGTTAAGGGACTATGCAGTATGTGCCCCACACATCTCACACACTTGTACGCAGAAGCCATAGCTCGAGTGGTCTCTCTCGCCAGACAGCGGGCATTAGATCTGACAAAAGAGACGCACACAACGAATCTCTTGAATATTTCAAAGTCTTCTTACAAGTTATAAGCTACTCAGCCGAAGAGACCTGAATCCGCGACCGACGTCGGTTTAATGCAGAGTATTCCCACAGTACTGAAATAGAATCACATCCTTTTAACATTGACAACAACTGCATTGATACTACCTGCGTTAACGGATGCTTTGAGCCCGCATTTTTCTCGTTTACTCTCTCTGCCCCACTCTCGTACTCGATCCGCAATTTCCCCGTCAGATCTGCTTCACAAGGAACTGGATCCGGCGAGACACATGGCAGCATTTACACCTCTCCTCCACTGCCGGACCTTCACCACATATTCTGGCCATTTAGGTCTTGGGCCTGCTAGTATGATATCGGGTGATATGATTGTTGTGTTGCCCGGAGGAAGGGTCCTGTGCTTAGGGGGATGGAAGTTGAGCAGTGGAGGGCCATCGGGGAGCGTTACATCGAAATATTTATTAATAGTAAGGGGCTCGAATGCGACAAGGAGAGGAAGAAGATTGAGCGATTCAACCCCGTCTAATCTGGAGTCTTTTCGTGGACGCCATTGGACGGTAGACTAACTCAGTGACGTCAACTACGTACACAAGTTACCTTATTTCTCCGTCGAACTAGCCATTGCCACAGCCTTAGATTCGATAATTTCCACCCATTCCTTAATTTCGAAGAAGTCATGAGCCCAGACAATTCCCCATTCATCGATCTCTTTGTATTCTTTCAGATATGGGCAAGCTATTCCCAACCGCTGGAGTGAATCTTCAAGCCTCCTCTGCGAAGACGTCATTGGATCATCTCTAATGCAGATGCCTAAGTCAGCTGCAAGCAAACATTCAAAATCCGTCCAGCTGTCTCCAACGTAAACGATCGGAATCGGCTTCATCGTGCACGGACTCATTTTTTGAAGACGGTGGAGATACGTCACTTTATCGTGGCTGCAGATGATTTTATGATCTCCTTCGGAAGCGATGAAGCCGGTGGATGGAAGACCGTCTTCGATCCCCTGTAGCTCGTTCGCGTAAATTCTGACGAAATCCGGCGCAGAGCTTTCGGCCATATACTTAGGAGCTTTGTTTGTTAAAATATTTTGCAGCTCCGAGTTACGCGTGAGCCCATATCTCCGGTCTATCTCGTCCTCAAGCATACTCTCCCGAGTTGGCGTTTGCGGTTCGAGAGCAGAGGATGCGGCTTGTAAACAGCCGGCGATGAAACGCTGGCTCCAATTGACGCTAAGAATACTAACGATATCAATATCATCCTTCTGTCGGTCCATTCGTTCTTTAATATAGCGGAAGAATTCATTAGCTCCTTCTCTTAGCTCCACCGTCCGACTCTCGAAAGCTCTCTGTGCCCCAACCGCAAGCTGTTCTGCTGTAATATCCTTGAAGATACCGGAATCGTTAAGCCGGTTTATACTAGCCTGCTCTACAGCCTCGATTTTCTTCAGCAGTTTACGCTCCTCGAATACATTGGAAGGCAAGGTTGCGTGTTCTTGGAGTGCTTTTTCGTAGTCGGTTAGATAGGCACGGCAAATGAGATTCCATGTTGTGGGGATGAAGGTGTCAGGCTTTGCGTTTTTGGCTATCTCGACAAGGGAGTTGAGGGTGTCGTTTTTGGTGAGGGTGCCGTCCCAGTCTAGGATCACATGTAGGACGTTGCTTAGGTGGGGAAGAGGCTTGGTCATTGTTTTAGAAGGGGACGAGAATGCTTATGGAGGAGAAAGTAGTGTTGTGAGGTGGCTGATCGGATGGTGGAGGTTTGTATAGATGCGAAACAAACTTGCTTGACATGGAGCAACGAAATCGAAAGTGCAAGAAAGTGTGTTACTGAACCATGTTAGCTAACGTGGAACATGACAAGGGCAACTCAGAGCAAAAGCTTGCATCTTATCAGCCTCCACCCCAGTCTCAGCAATAGGTTTACTAGATAAACTCTGCCCTGGTCATGTTCTACGTTAGGTAAGAAGGTGAAGGGTGCTTGAGATCTCGTGACTCTGTTTGATCCACTGCATTGAGCCACTGCGTTCGACCACTGCGCTCTCCTACCGCTCTTTAACACTATAGACACTGGGCATTCGGAGGACTATCATAGTTATACTTGAGATGTTGATTGTTAACATTTGTGGTGATGCAGGGACGAGAAAGTTGGTGGCGCACATGCCGAGTTCCCCCGACCTGCAAACCTCGGATGCTCTTTCGCCGCCAACCAATCAGGGGCGGTGCGTTAGTCTAAGCTGATCAAGAGCAACTTCCATGACACCACGGCTTGAACGTCTTTGCCATGCCACCACATCCACACCACCCTTTCACAATGGCAACCACGCGCGCTCTTGCTCGTCTGGCTACGAGGCGGACAGGTACGCTCACTGCTCTCAATGGCTCGAGCCTCAATCGCAATCTTACTGACACAATCCGCCCCGCAGCCGTTCGGCCCGCCGTCTTCACACGCAGCTTTGCCTCAGTCGACCCCATCTCCAAGGCTGCCGAAGCTACAGTGCCGGACCCGGCTCGCAAGGCCATCCCGAAATCTAGGACGTCAACGGTCAAAGACCCGGAGCCCGCAAAGGCGGCCAAGATCAAGACTTTCCACATCTACCGCTGGAATCCCGATGAGCCGACCTCGAAGCCGCGGATGCAGACCTACACACTAGACCTGAACAAGACCGGGCCCATGATGTTGGACGCACTGATTCGAATCAAGAATGAGACAGACCCGACTCTGACCTTCCGGAGGAGCTGTCGTGAGGGTATTTGTGGTAGCTGTGCTATGAACATCGACGGTGTTAATACGTTGGCTTGTCTTTGTATGTGGCATGAATTGGTTGAAACTTGGGACAACGATTTGCTGACAGAGCTCCAACAGGCCGTATCCCCACCGACACCGCCAAGGAATCTCGCATCTACCCCCTCCCACACATGTTCATCGTTAAGGACTTGGTACCGGATATGACGCTCTTCTACAAGCAATACCGCTCCATCAAACCATACCTCCAGCGTGCTACTCCACCTCCAGACGTACGTCTACTAATTCTCCCCTCCTTTCCATCTAACCACATACTAACCACCACTCCCCAGGGCCGCGAATACCGCCAATCCATAGCCGAGCGCAAAAAGCTCGATGGTTTATACGAATGCATCCTCTGCGCCTGCTGCTCCACCTCCTGCCCGTCCTACTGGTGGAACCAAGAGGAATACCTTGGCCCCGCCGTTCTCCTCCAATCCTACCGCTGGATCGCTGACTCCCGAGACGAGAAGAAGGCCGAACGCCAGGATGCTTTGAATAATAGTATGAGTGTGTATCGTTGCCATACTATCCTGAATTGCTCGCGGACGTGTCCGAAGGGCCTGAATCCGGCGTTGGCAATTGCAGAGATAAAGAAGAGTATGTCTTTTATGTGAATGGGATGGCGGTGGTTGATCGTTAGGAGAAAGGGATGAAACTGGGGGCTTTTAGGAGGTTGGGATGTTAGTTGGTGGTTGGCAATGGGTCTGGACTGAATTGGACCGGGGAGAGCCTTTCATTGTATGTACATGAATGTGTGAGAGAATTTCGTGGCTTCCTACTTTCCCTTGATGGATGTGTCCATGAAAGTGAGTCGTGCGTGCAGAATGCTAAAATTTCGATATATGTCAAGATGTTACATTCTCATTCTTTCGTCTTTCGTCGCCTTCGTGCATTCAAGTTTCTTTCGTGTTCCGTGAATAATATTGTGATACTCCTTTATCACGCCACATATGAGTCTGACATTCCTCCGGATTCTCGCGATTCTAGTAGGTTTTGGAAAAGGGTTCTCGGCTTTGGAGATGGGATATGTCAGAAACGAGAGGGAATTGTATTAAATAATCAATTCAGGCTGTTGGAGACGCCAGTACAGAATCCCTCTATTTCCGTGTTTGCCCACCCAGAGGAAGCCTTCAATACTCGAGCCGATCGCGAGTTCTATATGGACAATTCCGGGAAGCCTTAGCCGCCTGCTAACCAAGCCGAGAGATTAGTCGTTTTTGGATCTGGATCTAGATAGCGAACAGCTGCGAACGTGTTGTTGCTAGAGGGTGTCTCCTGATTTCCACGCCAAATTGGTGGGGGAGTTGTCTGTAACAAAAAGGAGATTTCTCCGAAATACCAACGATGTTGGCAGAACCAGGATCCCGTATTTAATTCCAACTCTGTTGCAGTCCCACCTCATGAAATATGATGACAGGTGTATGGCATGTTGTACGAAGGCTGGAGCTGGTAGTAGCTTTTTAGTGCAGTGTAAGAAGATCGAGTGTAGGAATAATGGTGGAGGTCAGAGAAGTGGAAATCGGGATTGTGAGTTAGGTAGCGCACCACACTACAGCGTTCTATATAAAGAGAAAGGTGGGAAGAGAAGAGAGGAGAAGCGCCGCAGTCGGCCTAATACAGCTAGCCACCAAAATAAACGGCCTGGTTCCGGATATTAAAGTATCCCGCGAATTGTTAACCTCATAGCAGACAGAGTAAGGTTCCTGCGGGGATAGCATGGTATCTCCCATGCACTTCTTGGAAACTCTCGAATATGGAGGTGCGTCTAAAAGACGTGAGAATGGAAGCATTGGAAGGAGTCCGCCACATATTTTAGTTGAATCCTAGAGGATGAGCGCTTAAGAGGCAGCTAACAGGTCGGGATTGGAATCGAAAGCTCGTTAACAATAGCCACCAGAGCTCATCACTAGAGTGAGTGAGTACCGATGGACACAGATCATTGTTTTGCTGGCTTTGCCAAGAAGCCCAAGAAGCCGGGCAATGAATACAGGAAAGAAAGGATAAGTCACCTGTCGCATACAATTATCCGCCTATATATATCCTTCTGCTGTGCTAGCTGGAAGGTTGACCTTTTGGCGACGCAACATCACCTGTATGTCACGAGTACGTGCGGCCCAGACTTACAACGTTGAAGGAATTGAGATGAGCGCCTGCCTTAGAAAGGGTATGTCTCTCCCAAAACACTTCAGAAAAAGTCTCTAACCATCCCAGCTCGGCCTGGCGTAAGGGAGGGAGAAACCAGGTGACTTGAAATAGGCAGTCCTACCTACGTAATTGCTCTTCAAGGTCGATGGAACCGTTTCTGATAAGTGTTGAGCTTAAGGCACCTTAGTTTTCTGACCGTTCTTAGTTACCGATAAGCTGGATCAACTACGAAAGGGTCGCATTCGGGAGGCTTATCCCTACTTTAAACGTCTTCTTGAGTTATCGTGGTTGTTTAGATGGTAGTAACGCAAAGATATGGAATCACTCATGGCGTCACGTGGGCCTTTGCTTCGCAAGACAGAATAGCCAGCTAGCTGCAGACGACCATGGCCGCCCACCATCCACAAACGATTTACGCATGAGGCGGGGCGATCAGCGGCGCCATGCTCGTGTGAGATGCAGAGTGGGTGTGTCCAAAGCCCAGATCGTTGTGTGCATGAGGTGGGGTGAGGCTGCAGCAGAGCTGCAGTCTACTTTTGCGGGTTTCGGACGAAGTCGAAGGATTGGTCTGCGAAATGGCGGTAAATGACAAGGGGGCTTATTTAGGATGGGACATTGTATCTTGTTAACTTCCTGCCGAATTCAGGCAGGGGTTTGAATACGATCTCACCCAGGCAAGGTTCCGTGTTCTGTGATAAAATGTTGTACACCTTATGGAGAAAGTGATGCATTCTCCACGCGGCACTGATCTAACTCCTTGGGCATAGATCGATTCGTGCTCCAGATAGGAACGCCGTGCCCCAATACCACTTTGGTCTTTGGTGTTGGTCCTGGAGCCTTCCGAGAGACCTCGTTTAGTTACCGTGTCTCGTTTAGTAACCGACGAACAAGATCAATACTCCGTGGTCTTCCCACCGACCCTCCATGCCCGATCCTCCGCCCACCCATAAGCCGCTCTATCTCCAGCTAAATCCGACAGCGGAGGATGCCACTCTCGACGCCTGACGCGGAAATGCCACTGAAAAGCACGGAGCACGGCATCCCTCGCACCAATCGCCGTCCTTTCCATACGCTTGAGATCAGCAACCTCTCCCAAAGGGGTTCGTTCGAGGGAGAAACGAAGTGCGGTAAGAGGCTGAAGGAGACCATGTCTGCCCCTTTCATAGGGCAGAAACACGCCAGGTGTAGAGATGCAGTGGGTGCCACTCCATCGGACGTTCGGCACTGGCACCGGGTCGACGTCGCTCCCGCGATCCGGGTGCGAACAGGGCAAACCAAGGAGGAGTGCTTCGATTCGACTAAGGGAATAAGAAGCCAGGCCTTCGGGTTTACTCTGACCATTTTTTGACTCTACTGTTTACCACCCTCCCTCTCGTCTCCCTCTCTTGCACTATTCATTCAGTTCTGAGGGCGCTTGGCGATTTGATATAAGAGGTTCTGGACAGTGATATAGTAAGAGGTGACTGGACTGGTTTCGTGAGAATTTAGGTGCGGCGGCTCCCGTCGTTGACATTTTTGTCGGTAAGAATTGCTCTCTTTGGCAGCGGATAGTCAGCAGCTTCAACATTATTCGGGGTACCTTTTCAAAAATATTTCTAGACGGACTATAAACACTTCCCAAAGTTTGAGCTAATAGTGGCTCAGATCAGATACCGACTTTTCGATGGGGATGCCCGGAGAATACGCGAATCCGGCACGCGAGGCTGGCGACTTGAAGGATGAGAAACTCGAACTTGCGTACGAAGAAGGACATGATGCCGATATACCCTCGAATCTCGGCACATATACGTCACCCCAGCACACCGGAGGTAATGTCGATCTTGAAAAAGCGGTGCGGAGCAATGCCGACTCTCAGGATGAATCAACGCTTGGAGAAGAAGTCACTGCGACCACCCAGGAAGGGGAGACAGATCCGAATATTGTAGATTGGGATGGCCCAGACGACCCGCAGAATCCAATGAATTGGCCCGACAGTAAGAAATGGGGGATTATTGGGGTTCTGTCTGCTGTTACACTAATCACGTACGTTGATCGTGAACCGTTTAACCGCCTCCTTTTCTTGGCTAACGGCTACAGACCCCTCGCATCCTCATTCTTTGCACCAGGTGTACCAGAAGTCATGCGCTCATTTGGTGAAACCTCAAATTTGCTTGCATCCTTCGTAGTTTCGGTTTATATTCTCGGTTTCGCAATTGGCCCTCTGATAATTGCTCCCATGAGCGAATTATATGGCCGGATGCCAATTTACAATATCTGCAATTTCCTCTTCCTTATCTTCACCATAGCATGTGCCGTCAGCACCAACCTAAACATGCTCATCGGCTTTCGATTTCTCGCTGGATGTGCTGGTTCCTCGCCCCTCACGATTGGTGGTGGCACGATTGCGGATCTCATGCCCCGCGAGAAGCGAGCAGGCGCAATGGCGATTTGGGCCATGGGACCTTTGATTGGCCCTGTTGTTGGCCCTGTATGCGGTGGCTTTTTGGTCGAAGCCAAGGGGTGGAGGTGGGTGTTCTGGATCCTTGCCATTTTTGTAAGTACTTCTCGTACTTCTCGTACTTTTCCTTCTGCTTCCTCCATCGTGTTATCATATAACCTAGAACATGATTGGAGGAGAGTCAATCCATCCAGGCTCTTGCTAAACTCCAGGAGAATTTCAACAGTATGTCAATATGTAATGCTAACAAAGCATAGGGTGGATTTTTCTCCCTCCTCCTTCTCGTAACTAGTCGCGAAACATACGCCGTTACTATCCTCGAACAAAAAGCCGCCCGTCTGCGAAAAGAAACAGGAAATCCAAACTTACGCTCGAAACTCACACTCCAGATTTCACCGGGCGAACTCTTCAAACGCAGCATCGTGCGCCCGATGAAGATGCTCTTCCTTTCGCCCATTGTGCTTCTCATGTCCATCTACATCTCTATCAACTACGGCATTCTTTACCTACTATTTACAACCATTACTTTTGTCTTTGAGGGCCAATACCACTTCTCCTCTGGCATTGTCGGTCTTTCGTACATCGGTGTCGGAGCCGGTATGCTCATTGGAATGGTCGTCTTGGGTATCATGAGCGACAAGATCATCAAGAAACATCAAGCAAAAGGCAATGTAAAACCTGAACATCGCCTCCCCGTCATCTTGACGCTGCCTGGTTCAATCGGTCTTCCCATCGGCCTATTCCTCTACGGATGGACGACTGAGAAGAAAGTCCACTGGATCGCGCCGATAATCGGCACAGCTTTCGTTGGTCTCGGAAATCTCACAGGCATGATGACGGTGCAGACATACCTCGTCGATGCGTTTACTTTACATGCCGCTTCTGCCATCGCAGCAAACACCGTCCTGCGATCTATCTTCGGCGCCTTACTACCCCTCAGTGGTCTCAGTATGTACGACGCTTTAGGCTTAGGATGGGGGAACAGTCTTCTCGGATTCATTGCGTTGGCGTTAGTGCCCGTGTTGGTTCTCTTCAGATATTATGGTGAGCGGATAAGAACGAACCCCATGTTCCAGGTCAATTTCTAAGCGTAGCTACTTGCATTCGAGGATATTTGAGGATGGGCTTAACTGGTAAATTGGGTAATTTTGCATTAGCATGGCGTTCTTGTAAGCATTTTAGATACCTCGGCGCGAAAAATTTAGAATACTGCTCCCTCACAGTTGGCGGCGCACGCGATATGGCACTGCTTGCAGCGCTGTCCGTTTGCCGTCCACCCCAACACCAGGAAATTCTTTCTAATATTTTTTCTGCCCTCCAACAACCCATGGGCCTAGCAACACCGTACCATCGCACAGCCACAACCCACGCCCATCTGCTTATCACTGTACCAATCGGCCCTTTTCCAAACAAAATGTACTGCTACACCGACCTCACTTTCGAAATCCACCCTCTTCGATCTCCTACTGCATCGCCGCCTCAACCTAGGATCCCGTCCCTAACTGCGAGGATACCCCAGGCAACATGAACCGAGAAACTCTTGCTCACCGTGTTTCCCGCTCATTCGAAATCAGGTGTGTGGATGGTCTGAGCCGTTGGGTAGGGGATTGAAGAGTCAGATAATGAGGAGGGACCTGACATCCAGATTTCGCGTCTTCTGGCCTGGGATATGGTCGAGGACGGGGACCTGGATTTTCGGTCCTTCGATTCAGACACTAACGGGTTGGATTCCTAGAACTGGGGGACAGAGCCATTTTCCTAGCAGAGTTCTGAACCATCAGACTCGGGGCTCGACATATGATGAGGCCTTGAAAAGGTACAGCGGATGATAGAGATTCTGACCCGTAGCCAATTTCAGGGCCTGGAGGAGGTAAAGGTCACGCAGACTAAGAAAAAGGCAGAGGGAGATGAGATGTATGCGCTGAGCCTGTACCACGTGATCAATACCGAGAGACTGCGGCAACAAAGGCGTCATTACCTAATTCTAGCACTCGAAATCATTCACTACCCAGTTTCCTATTTAGCAAGAACCAGCAAGGGGCTCCAGTGCCGCGACCATTGCCCTTAACGTCCCAACTGCTTTCACGCTATCTTTTGGAATATCTCTTGGCCTGACGAACACCTTTCCCGATCCAAGATCCCAGCTTCCCAAATCCGAATGACCACCCTTTAATACGCACACTCCATATGAAGAAATACACCAGCGCCCAATTCGACATGCAAAACGCAAAAAAGATACCAAAGTCTCTCCACTTATCCCCAGCATCGATATTCAGCGTTCGCAAATAATCATCTCCATTGCTGTACGGACAATACATGCACCCACTTCTCGCTTCCGGATTGAGCAAGTACCCTGGGGCTTCTTCTAGAAAGCTATTTGCGTATTCGCCACACGAGCGACTGGCGGGAGTGTCGAAAATCACAGTCTCGGACATGGTGCAATTGACGGGAATGTTGTGCATGGTTGCGGCGAGCACACCACCAATCCAATATGTGGACGGGTTGACGAAGTACATCCAGTAGCGCCAGAAGACTGAGAGCTGCGAGTAGGGACGCACGATGCCGTTGAAGAGGGAGAACATGACGAAGAAGAAGGGAAGAACGTTTGAAATGACGGTAAAGGAGGGCGCAAAGGCACAGATCCATTGGCCCCACGACGAGATGAAGAGGTAGAAGAGCATCGTCATCAAGAACACGTATCCTGCTGTCGATGAATCCGCGGGGAGACCCGTCGGGTAGTACCATAGCAGCCAGTATAGCACCGAACTCATGATCGCGATAGGGATCTCGGCGACAACTTGGGCGGTTGTAAAGGCGAACCAGCCATATATTCTGCTCGGTAACTCTCGGATTTGCCACAGCGCCATGTTCTGGTAAAATTTGGGGACCACCCCATTAACAATTGTCGGGGGAATGAGGATGATTACGAATGGGGTGAACATCCTGTTTTGCATGTCTTGGATGCTGTTTCCAAGCATGTAGAATGTAAACCCATTGAAAATTCCAACGATGACTGCCACGAAGAGTTTGCCGTAGAGGTATGATGGATCGCGCCAGTACTGGATGAACGTCCGCTTTGTCAGTACTACTGTTTGAAGCCAGACCGGGGCTGCGAATTCTTTAGCTTCTTCGTGGGAGGTTTCGGTCGCCACTCTCCTGCACTCGGACTTGATTCTCTCGATTTCTTTCAGCAGGGCTCGGTTCTCCGACGACTTCTTCCACTCCTCATTCCAGTCGATCCTGGTCCCATTCTCGCGCTTGACAGTCTTCGCAGCAGTCTCAAGTATAAACTCGGCGACATTCTTACTCGGCGAACACTGAACTCCTCGATCTGCAAAATATTTAATTACATCCCTTCCATTGTCGCCCACAGGTCCGAAATAAAACGTGTTCCCTCCCGGATTCAGCGCGAGAATCATATCAAACTGCTGGATCAAGGTCGAACTTGGTTGGTGAATCGTACAGATAATAGCTTGTCCTGAAAGCGCCAATTTCTTCAAAAACCGGATAATCGAGTATGCAGAGTTGCTGTCAAGCCCACTAGTCGGTTCATCTAAGAAAAGAAGCAGCGATGGCTTTGCAGCCAGTTCGACACCGATGGTCAACCGCTTCTTTTGCTCAATGCCAAGACTAGAGATCAGTGCGTCTTGCATGTCCTGTAGTTCGAGGAGGTCTATGATTTTATCTACGTATTCAAGTTTTTCTTGCCGTGGAATGGAATTGTTTTGGCGTAGGATAGCAGAGAATTCGAGCGCCTCGCGGATTGTCGCGGTGTCGTCGTGCCGGTCCACTTGTTCGCAGAAACCGGTTCCGCGTTGGAAGTTGCGAGATAGTGTGTTGCCATCGACAAGAAATTCTCCCGAGACGACGCCTATTCTTTGGCGCTGGGAGAGTGTGTTTAGAAGTGTGGTTTTACCGGCCCCGGAGGCGCCAACGAGGGCTATCATGACCCCCGGCTTCGCGTAACCATTCACCTTGTTCAACAACTTCCTTTCTCCGCCCTGGTATGGAACGGTATACTCAATGTCCTTCCAGGTGAAGATACTCTTATTACTCGAAATCTGTTCTAGCGCCTCCTCTTCCTCCTTCTCGCCTGTCACCATTCTCCCACGCGCATCATTCACATTCGGACTTTCGCTCATAGCAACTGTCTCCTCATCAACAGGCGCATGTTTCACGCTCTTCTTCGCCCACTTTGACTTCTTGAAAACTAGTGCTCCCCCACCCGCACCTGCAAACGAAATCATCTCCGTAGCGAGCACTGTAACAAGGATGTACAACACCGTAAACGCAATCACAGCGCCAAAGTTGCTCCACAAATGGCCTCGCGTGTAACTAAACGTTGTCTGCAAATACGCGGCTCCAGGCACGGACCGTGAATTCGGTTGCGCGCCTGTCAAACTACATCCTTGATAATTTTGTTCCACCCCAGGACCCTGGGGCACCAGTTGCGACAGGGAACACTGCATCATTCTATCGCTGAATTCGTTCGATAAGACGGCCTCAAATGAATATGAAATCGGATTGACATAGTAAAGCCACCCGAACCAGAGGTAGTCGCTGACGAGCTGTGGTTTCGGGATCACGTAGCCGGTGTATATGATCAGGAGGTTGAGTGCGATGCCAGAGAAGCGGACTGCGTCGTCGATGGTAGGGGAGAGCGCGGCGAACATGCGGTAGAGGGAGGTAATAGAGATGGTGGTGGTGAAGACGAAGAGGAGATAGATCCAGAATTTTGAGACGTCGGTGTCGAGTTCGGTCATGAAGTACATGATTATGCCTTGTCATTTTGTTAGAGATACTTCGTGTGAGTGAGGTTGCGGTGCTTACAAAAAGGGATGACCTGGAGGAGGAGCAGTGGGAAGTCTTGCACTACTCTTGCCAGACTGACAGCTGACGGTCGGTAGAAAGCATAATCTTCGTGTCGTTTGACGACGACGCGCCCGGAAACAGCTTTCATCAACTCCGATAATTGCAGCCAACCCAGGAACAAGATCGAGAAGAATAAAGCGCCCCCTCTCTCGAATGCACCTGATGTATCTAATGACTCGCCATAGAACAGGCTTCCGACAATGAGGCTATTGCTGATAATAATAAAGAACTTCGTAATCCTTTCAATGGTCAACCACAAGCCGCCTTCTTAATAGATCCATAACTTACAAAGTCGTCTTATCTCCCCACGTTAACCAAAACTCTCTCAGCGTACATGCCCAAACCTGCCTGACAAAACTAATTGTAAACGAGCTCTTTCTCGACACAGTCTTGCTCTTACTGTCTCTAACCGCCATCTCAAACTCCTTCGTATTCTTGTGTCCACTTCGATCCAACTCCGTCTCATACTCCTCAATCTCTCTCAACATCCTCCTATAGTTCTCTGATGCCCGAAACGCAGTCTCAAGCTCTTCAGGCGTCCTCGGCGCGATCTCTTCATAGCCTTCACAGAACTGGCGCTCTGTTGGATCTGTAACTGAGGTTAGAAAGTCAGCGGTGGTTTGCCGCTCTGGGCAGTGGAAACCTAGGTTGATGAAGTATTGTTTGGCTTCATTGGTGGGACCGGAAAAGATACAGCGACCTTGATCTATGACGAGAACCTTGTCCATGAGCTCGTAGATAGCTTCGCCAGCCTGGTAGAGTGTTACGAAGGTGGTTCGGTTGCTGATATTTGTCATAATACGCAATGACCTGGCGTAGTCCAGAGCTGTGGAGGCGTCTAGCCCTCGAGTTGAATTGTCCCAGCATACTACGGTTGATTTGGTGGCGAGGGTTTCCACAATGGACACCTAGATATGTGTGAGATCTAAGAGAGCAAGATTGAAGGGAGGTATATATATACCCGTTTTCGTTCACCCCCCGAGACCCCGCGCACAAACTCATCACCCACGGGAGTGTACTTAGTATGAGAGATTTGAAACACCTTAAGCAAGGCTTCTAGTGTAATTGGAATATCTTCTTTATCATTTTTCTTCGTCTTGTTCATCAACGCAAAGTACAGTGTTTGCCAAACGTTCAGATTCGCGAAATGCACGTCATCTTCAGGATTATAGTTGACCTCCCCACTGAACTGTTTTCTCTGTTTGTCTGCGGGGATCCCACCATAAGAGACACATCCACCGACCTCGGCATATGCTTCTCGATTGTTGGCGATGGCTTTGAGGAAGGTGGAGCAGCCGGATCCGGGACGTCCAAGAACAAGCATCATTTCTCCGTCTCGGACTACGCCAGAGAAGTCGTTGATGATTGTTCTTGTCTGAGCGTGTTGCTTCAGCTTCAGCTTCAGCACTGGAATAAAATTCGACACAATCTTGTACAGGTCGGGGCCGAAGGTGCCAATTATAGCATCAGGGAGTGTTCGGACGAAGGACGTGGTAGATCCTACACCTTTCACGGTAAGATTCTTCCAGATCACACCAACCTTCTTCACGGACTGGCCATCCTTCCTCTTCTCAAAATGCCCTTCTCTCATAAATTTGTCCAGCTCAAAAACACCCTCTTTCTCGGCTACAATATCGTCGGCTTCTTCGTCAGCGACCGCGTCTGATCTCGACATCGATGCGCGTCTCGGTCCCGCCCTCATCGTACTCTTCCTGCTAAGCGTCCAGAATAACCCATCAGGCCTATCATGCGCCTGCGACCTCGTCTTCGATAACGACGTCAGGGTTTCCCTGAGCGCTTCAAAATCCTCCATCGCCATGCGCTGGTTAGGATGACTGACATATCGTTCTCCCCACGTCCCCTCCGGATCGGCTATCACGCCGCTGTCGGGGCTCAAGGGTCCAGGTTCTTCTGGTTCATTTCGATCGTATTCCCCTTCTTCACCATGCCAGGGATTACTAGTTCGGTCTGTCTCTTGTCTCTGGAGGTCACTTGTAAGACCAAGGCCCCACATTTTGACTCCAAATTACTCAACCGGGGAATATAATGACAAGGTCGTGCTGTACTTCAAGGGAGGTCAAGGACGCAAGAAAGGAGAGAATAGAAAATACAAAGTGAGATTCCGGAGACAAAACCGCAGAACCGGAACCGGAATCATAAGGGGCAGTGAGCCCGTCTATCTTAATAATGTTCATGTTGACAAATGCATCAACGGAGGCATCGGAGTTATGTGCACGCTGTTTCGTTATTGAGCTCTGGCAGCTTTCTGCGCGTAAAGTGGGCCTGATAAGACGTTGCAGAGTTAAGAGGCCGAAATACTTCGGAATCCACAAGCGTCCTCGTGTGTCCTCCTCCCTCCAGTCAAAGAGATTGAATTGGATCAGATAATGCACGTTCGCCGCGGTAGATTGGCGATAGTGAGACGTGCGATTGTTGAGTGGTAACAAAAAACTGGTTCCTGGGCAAAAATCATCAGCGATTGGGTTCGGTATGCCACGTCGCTCCATTCTCTTTTTGACCTGCAATAGATGATTGGTGGACGAGTAGCGTATTTACGACCGCCCAATCATCCATTTTTGATGTCAGCTCTTTCCACCCAAATCCATTGCGAGATGCGTGACGTCGACCCCCACAGCTCCGTGATTGAGGTTACTTTTGCTTACGCCGAGCCGAGCAATTGGGGATAGACTATTGGTGTCCCTTTGCTATTACCCAGCGTCATCATCATGCCAAGGACGTCACAATCGCGAAACGGTCGCAGAAGATGTTGCCAGTCATGTGAGTTCGTGTAATCAGCGGAATTCCAACCTCGCTACATCTGCCCTTCGTCCGGACAGCATTCTTACAAAGTAGAGGTGATAATCGTTCACTCCCTAGGTTTGAAACACTACCAAACCGCAAAACTGTAAAGCTAGGATGCTGTGGAATATCTGTAGGTGGAAGGAGGTTGCCTCCTGAAAGCGTGCTAGCTAGCAAGTTAAGCTGACTCTAGCTTACTCGTGTATTATTGTGATGTGACCTTGCAGTCAACAAGACCATCGAAAAACAAAAACCAAGAAATAACCACCTGATACAAATTCGCCCTACACCACCCTCCAACCGGCTCACACACTCCAGATTTAACCACCTCCCTACCCCCTCCCCTCTCCGCCCCCAATCCCCCCAATCAACCTCTCTAAATCCGCCAACCCGGCACCACCCCTCTTCCTCCTCCCGCCCTCCTTCTCCGCAAACGCCAAACCCATCAGCCTCCTCTTATCCTCCTGAATCCCCAGCACCCTCTCCTCCACGCTCCCCTCTACCACAAGTCTAAAAACCTTCGTCTCCCTCTTTTGCCCCAGCCTGTGCACTCGATCAACCGCCTGATCCTCAATCGCTGGCGCCCACCAAGAATCCGCCATTATGACTTGATTCGCCGCAACGAGATTAAGCCCAACGGAACACACAGAGAGGGAAGCGAGCATGATGGTGATATTCGGGTCCGAGTCTAAGGCTTCGAGAGCGAGGTCGCGTTGCGGGGCTGTCATGCTGCCGTCTATACGCGTGAACTTGAAACCCGAGGCTGAGAGATGGGGTTGCAAGAGGTCAAGGAAAGAAGTCCATTGAGAAAAGATGATTGTTTTGTTAGTCGGATCTTTGGCGCTTGAGTGCAGGATTTGGAGGAGGGATTCAATCTTACTTGAACTCTCCCTCTCAAGAATCTGTTTGTCGTAGAGTTGCGATTGTGTTAGATGAGAAGGCGCCGCGGTCTCCTTGGCTGGTTTAACGGTCGTCGAAGTTACGGAATCTAGTTCAGCGCGACACATGGGGCATTTATGCTGGGTGTCTACTACGCGTTCGATACACGGCGTACAGAAGATATGTGCACATATCGTAATAACAGGATCGCGTAAGGAGTCCAAGCATACAGGACAATCTTCCTGCGAGTCGATAGAGAGTTGCAACATCTTCTGCAACGCGGCTTTATTTTCTTCCGTAAGATCGACCACGCCTTCAGCTTCTAATTGCTTCATGATGGCGTCGAGACGTTCTTCGCCGACGAGCTTCCAGTGGTTGCACAGCTGCCGCATGCGTAGTAGGACTTCGAGAAGGTGGCGGTAGGTGTCGAAGGCGTTGCTACGACCGGTGATGTTGTGGCGGTAGATATCTAGAGTGCCTTTTGCTTGAGCCTCGAGAGCGTCGTATTTCTCCTGTTCGTGAGGAAGAAAGTTGATCTTGTGGACGTATTCAGAGAGCTCGGGAAGACGGAGGTCGATGAAGGACATTTCTTTCTTGCGACGTAAGCATATCTCGCCCATAAGGAGCTGTAATGTTTTGTTCCCTCTAGCGTCGCCCTGTAAGACAGGACGAATGATGGCACCGTGAAAAATCTCGAATGTACCAAGGCCACCAGACAGGCGCAAGAAGCGTACAATAGAGTACAAGTCTTTCAGGTTGTTGATAATAGGGGTACCCGTCAAAGCCCATCTGGACTGTGCCATGAGATTCGTAACCGCGACTGTTTTCTTCGCTTTCGGGTTTCGAATGTTGTGACCTTCGTCTAGGATGATGCGACGCCAGGTAACAGAGAAAACACCCGACTTCCTAGGAAGGGTAGTGCTCTTCTGAGAGTGCCATTCAGACGATACACTGTCATATGTACTAATAACAACATCGTAGTTCCTAATCTGCTTCGGCGTAATGGGCTCTTTTCGCGTTCCGTGATAGAACATGACCCGAAGAGCATACTTCTCTTTAATGTGCTTCTTTATCTATAAGCCGTTAGTCGAATAGAAGAGTCTAAAGATGCCCCAAGCTCCAAGAACATACCTGGGTGCTCCAGTTACTCATGACACTAACAGGGGCAAGAATGAGTGTTCCATCACAGACACCATTGACGCGACGACCAAGCACCCTGTCGGCCATGATCAGAGAAATCACCTGAATCGTCTTGCCTAGGCCCATATCATCTGCTAAAATACCTCCGCTAGCGAGTGAAGGGCTATTCTTGATCGAGAAGTTGGTGGCTAGATTCGTGAATGCTGTCGAGATAGTTGGGTGACGTTGCCAGAGCTGCACAACAGCCTTCGAACCTTGGGGGGGGAGTTGGGGATACTCTTTATCAAGCATCCATTGAAGACCTTGAAGTTGGAAGGGATGCAGCTCGGTGTCAAGGGCTTCTGGTTGGGCTGCCTTTGGCATTGCCGCCTCGGAAGAGTTAGTCCACAGCTTAAGGTACAACTCCAAGAAAGCTCACCAATTCTTCCTGTTTTATACCAAACTGTTCCACAATTTGTTCAACATTGCGAGGATTGAAGCGTTCGCAATTACCAATAATATCCTCCAGGTTCCGTGAAGTTGCAAGACCCGTACCCTGAGACGAACCCCCAGCAAACTCTCCCATGGAATTTTCATACTGAATGCCTTGACTCGTTCCAATAACAGATCCACTATTCTTCTTCGCTGCCTTCATCGCTTGAGCAGCAAGCTTCTGCCTCTCCTTCTCAGCCTTCTCAGCCTTTCTCTTTCTATCCATTGCATGTCCCACGGGCAGCTTATCTGCCCTAAGCTGTGCAATCAAATTCTCTCGTTCAACAGGCTCATCCGTTCCATATATCCTCAGCTCAATCGGGCAATCGAACTCACCTTTATAGCCCGTGATATAGCCTTCAATCAAGAGACTCCTATTATCTATGTACGTCGCAAGCTTCTGCGCCATGATCCGCGGTATATGTCCGATCTGCGCATTCTGCACATTGACAACCTGTATCGCGTTCCCTGCACATCTGTCAGTCTACCTGTAGCAAAATATCAAACTGCCTAGATGACTACGACCATACCATCATATGGATTCTGTGGCTCCCGCCTCAAAATGACCATTTCGCCCAAAGTCGCAACACCCGTGTAATACCTAACACCAACAATCTTGGTAGCTAGAACACCATAAAGCCCATACGTGAACTCGGCCTCATTATAGCCCTGTGACGCATCCGGAACTTCCTGAGAACCATCCTCCTCATCCTCATCATCCACAATGAGAATTGGTGCTGCTTGGGATGCTCCTGGCGCAGAGCGTGAAGGGAATTCCTGATCGTAACCTACACGGGCCTGCTTCGTAGCTCGCGGTAGCAAGGATGCTTGCGAGACGGTGTGTCCTTGAGACGAAGAAAACCGAGAGAAATCGACGCGTCTGGAATCAATTGATTCCGCTGGCCGCTTGCGAGACGCCATGCCTTAGTCGTGTCGCATGTGTCTTTGTGGAGATGCAAACCGGAGTTTAGGGGTCGGAGACTAATAAGGTTATGGGGTCGGAGACTAATAGGGTTTAGTGGAGACGCGGATCACACGCGTGGTCCAGGTAGTGCAGTCAACAGTTGTCCAGTTCTGAATCAGAGAAAACGTGTCTCTATGTCTTAGATAGGTATCTACTTAGGGAATTCGCCCAGACAAGCCAGTCCACCGCAAACCACCGTGCGGGAAAGCTATGCACAAGAATCACAAACACAACCTAGCATCACGATCCCAAACAATACCTACTCAGACTCTTCCAGCTCATACTCCCGAGCGTCTTGGAACAAATCGATGATGCATCCAGCCGACCACGATTGTGTTGGGCACTGTTTTCAAGGGTTAACCAATTAATCGCTTAGGCAAGGGAAAAGGGAAGCAAAGCTCACCGAATCGCCGCAGAAGGCACCATCCTTTTGGGTGAGTTCTGTCAAACCTGCCCATGCACTCTCTTGAATAGCTTTCATGCATCCTGCCAATCGTCGGGTGACTTGCTGGTAGCTCTCGACCCTTTCCTCAGGCGTCTTGCGCCTCTTCAGGTCAAACTTAAGTAGAGCACGGAGGAAGAATCCAGTGGGCCACAACCACTCCGGACCCTGGTGGTAATTTCTACCCTTCGATGTGTGGAAGTCGGTCGAATCCTCACTGTTGATGTAGTATGGACGATAGTTGTAATCCGACGGGTCAAGAGTCTTCATGCCTTGGGGTCCAAGCAGGATCCTGTCTGCCATTTGCAGGGCGTAGAGGGCATGTTCCGGATCGAACAAGTCGGGTGCTACAACCATGGCAACAGGAAAGTTTGGTCGGAGCTGGTAGTCTTCATACTCCTTCCCAGATCGGTAAAGATCCTTGTAGATGCCTCGACGGTTAACGATCTTGGTGTTGACATCATAGTTGACGTCCTGATCTGGTCGCCGCGGGACATAGTAGCACCGTTCGAAGTTAGCCTGGATCTTGTCCGCCCATGCCTTGAAGGAAATGACCTTCTTGCCACCCTCGAGAGTAACTCCTTCGTACTTGTAGTCGCCATCCTCATGAAGCTGGGCAACCCACCGAAGGCAACTGTACAGCATGCCAGTGATCTCTACCGCTGCACCATCTCGAGGTGTTCCAGGAACGCCCTTGCTGCCGGCCTTCTCACTCTCACCCATTTTGTCCATCCACGTGCCACAGTTCCATTGGTTTCCACCGAAGATGATGCCAGTCTCCCAATCAGTCCAGATCTTCAGATTGAATCCTTCCGACTTCATCTGGCTATCAATATCGGGGCCAGCGTTGTATTCCCGGAAGTCCATACCTGAGGCATGTCGTTGGAGAGCCTCCTGAATGACATCCTCAATTGTGGAGGACTTGGAATATGCTCGTTTATCATTTGGGGGAAACCAGATATCATCATACGGGAAGAAACGACGTTTAACCTTATCTTGAAGAATGTCCAGGCCATCGGGGACAATCTTCGTATAGTCCTGGATGTTCTGTAGGAACCACCAAACTGAATCTCGGGAGTTGTACCGTGGGAGCTTGCCTGCACCCAAAAGGTTGGGAATCATACCATGCTTGAGAACACTCGCAAATGCAAGTATGTGCTCTTTGGCATCAGCGTAACGGCCTGTACCCATATAGAGACCACGAGCGGAGATGCAAATGTCGCGACCCCAACAACGAGCCCAATCGTACGCAAAGTGAGGAAGGCCAGCGGCCATACTTGGGACGCTCTTGTCAGGCCAAAGGGAGGCGCTGTTCATGTATCCAGTGACCTGGGTGCTGACAAGCGCCAGGCTCTTCAAGAATTGCTGGCCATTGCGAACATTCTCGGCCATCAACTCGAGGTTTCGATCGACGGCAGCATTGTATGCCGTCTGTATGACCATGGCAAAGGAGCGCGGAAGAAGATAGCTAGGGATCTTACGGATTGCGTCGAATCGGTCTTTCAACCATTTTGCCGGAGCCTGAATACGAGCGTACTTTCTCTTCTTAGAGACACGCTCCAGTCTACCCACGCAGTAGTCCAGAGCCCACTGTCCTTCCCGGAGGTGGTTGCAAAGAGGATGGCTGAGATTATTGTCGTTGACAATGTCGCTCACAACACTCCACCAGCCCTGCAATCCAGCATACACCAGCTGACCGTGGCCTGGAATATTATATGTGCCATCCTTGTTTTCTGACTCATCTCGTTCCTCGCCATCACATCTGTAGAGGATGATGTTGAGATCGGAAAGGGTAAGATCCTTGAAAGCGGTTCGGGCACCCGTTGTAACATACTTATCAAGTCCTTCGCTGTGCTCTGCACTGGGTACCCAGGTCTCGAAGAGCGCGATACTTCCAGGGGGGAACTTATCGGGAACATTGATAGTAGTAGAGTCTTCCATGGACTCGACCACGATATCTCGCAACTCCTTAGTTTGGCTAGGGAGACCGCGCAACAATTTCTTGTCATCAGTGACCATAGCTCTTGTCTCAGGGCTGTTGTCAACTTCGAGCATCCAGCTTCCGATTAACTTAGCCTTGGTGCCAGGAAGCTTGGTTGGGCCCAATCCACCATTCCCGTTGCCGTAACCGGGGAAAGCTGTATGGGCAATCAGGAAATATCCTCGCCTGGTTTGAGGATGGACTCGGTGGACAGTGATATACTCGTTGTCGTGATGAATATAAGTCTCAGTGTATTCCTTTTTGCCCATTTCGACGTGAATTCCGTTCAGTATCTTCTTTATGCCACCAATTCCCCCCTCGCCGGCTTGAGCCTTTACAGGTCCGCTAGTTGAGTTGACAGACGAGTAAAGCCTCTTCTCATGTACAAGCTCGATGAGCTCAGGGTAGATTTCATCAAATCCCATAACGCTACCGGTAGCACTGGCGCACATGGCAACAAGAGCAGCACTAGGGAGAGTGTCCCGAGCGTCGCGTTTCTGGGCCGGAGTCTCGTTATCGTGGGTGCAATCCATGAACAAGGCATGGACAGGGCTCCGCTTAATCTTGTGAATTACTTCAAGTTTCGCGGGTGACTTTGCATTGGTGGCAGCACTGTCTTCTATTGACCGATCGGCATTCAAGACTTCGTCCGTCTCGAAACTTCCAATAGGTACGCCACCATGGCGATGAACTAGTCTACTCAACTCTTGTGTGCTCCATGCTTGCATACACTCTCGGATGAGACAGCATATGCCAAGGCGCATGACAAACTTGAAGTCCATCTCTTCCGAACCAGAGAAGAGCTCAGCACAGACAAAGATGTTGGGGTTGACAGATCGCGCTTGATCTAACATGTACTCTGCGAGGTGAATCGGAGTAGAGTGGCAGTTGTCAATACGGAAACCCTGGAAGTACTTGGCCATCAGGCGTGTGTATTTGGCCATGTGGTCCCAGAGAAAAGGGTTATCTTCCGGGCCATCTCCATATCGAAGCTTAACACAGTCACCCCAAACAATAACTTCTCTCCTTAGGTAGGCACGGGACTTCCATCCTGCGTTGTCCCTCATTGCGTCAGCTGCCCAGACCCAGCCGTTGTTGACTAGCGCGAGCGCTTCTGGGTTGTGCTTCTTGGTCGTCTCGTTAAGGGGGAGTCGGGTGAAGTAGGGCTCAATCAATGGGCTACCAACAGTGATCTCCCCCAGCTTAGGGCCATGAACATCCAGGCGGCAATATTTTATGCGATTGAAGAGCTGCTCCATGATCTCTGCCGCATCACCATCATACTCACGGTAGAACTGAAGATTGACTTCTTCCAGGATTCGGTAGATGGTGCCATGCGCTGCTCGCTGATCTGGTGTACTGCTGGTGCGGCTGTCGAATCGACCGAATAGTGCGCTCAACAGTCCAGCACCCACGTTGGGATCCATCCGGCGACGGAAACGTTCACCCATCCTATCCCCACCTCGAAGTGCGAAGTCGACTAGCCAATCAGCCTTCCTCTTCAAAGCCCACTCTTTCACTTCATCAAGGCCTCGGATGCCGGCCTGGCCGAACCCATTCTCAGGGAATGAGGCCTCTCCCGCGCACCAGGCTTGGACGATGGCGTCTGTGTCCCTCTCGACATCTAGGACGTAGTATTCCCATAACTTGCAGCCACCAAGAACGCGTTGCTTGACTCCATCCATAATTTTGAGGAGGTCGTCGATGCTGCCGATCTTGGTCGGCATCCCGAGAACCCTTAGGTCTTTGCTATATTTCATGAGTGCAGTATCTAGGTCGAGAGCAGGCCTTAGCCACGGCGCTGTATCAACATTGTACCCAGCCTCCGGATGGACCTCAAGCCACTTGCTGTTGTTTGCAGTATGGTTCCACACAACGTCGGTCATGGCCAACATGTTAAGCTCCTGCTGCATCTTCTTGACCATCCGAGCCACGTCCTTCTCGCCATTCGGGAAAGAGCCCTGGTCAAACTGAAGCTGGTCAAAAATACTGTATGGTGAATTGGAGTCGCCGCGGGTCATCAAGGGTGTGAAGTGGACCATGTTGTACCCCCTCTGACTGATTCCGCGCAGGTGATTGTCCCAATCAGTGGGGTAGCTGCCCATGAACTTGGAAAGAATAGAGAAAACAGCGATTGAATCGATGGGCATCTGCTGGCCCTGAAGAGTGAGTTTCGGGCAAACATCAATGTAGTACGTGGGCGTCCGTGTAGGCTCCGGCGAAGCGACGTCAGTAAAGGACCATTGTGGCAGTGGCGTGTAGGTTGTGTAAAAGGAGTAGGCATTGGCCTCATGTATGGGAATGTCAATCTCTGTAGTGCCATTGAAATCTGGCTTTAGCCTGACACAAGCATCAGTTGCCATGAATGTAATAGCGGGAGAGTCCTGAACCTACTTGTATTCGCGGTAATAGCTACGCCTGAACTTCTCCCCCTTGACTGGGATGTTGACCCACAGACTGCCATGGCGGCATACTGAGCTGCAACCCTCGATTTGAAAGCGGACTATATAGGCAGGCTCGCAGGGCGGGGGCAGGTAGACGTAGGTTCCGGGGACGGCTGGAGCTCCACTATCGGTCAATGGAAGGAGGTAAATAGCCTGCGAGGCCGGTCGCTTCGTTGCGGCCATAGCTGAGAGAAATTGAACGGCGGTAAATTGAGTTGGTGCGGCGGACTGGCTTGCAAAATAAAAGCTACGAGTGCAATGAAATTGCTGCGTTGAAGCGGTAGTAATGATGGTGAGGCCGAGGGATATGCGGTGTTGAGGAGGAGGAGAGACGAGATGTTCGAGAGGCGGTTGAGAGTATAAACAGATCGCACGGAGATGGCAGGAGTGACAGCACAATTGCCCTTCGCGATGTTGTGAAGAGGCCAGCGGTGCAGGAGCTCTCCGCCTTGTCAGATCGGCACAGCAGTGGAGGGGAGCGCAGCTAGGAACAGGAGCCGCTGCCTGCCCACTACGTCATCCCACCGCCAAGAAGCGGTACGGAGACGTCGAACGGGCGGTCAAGCTTCCAGACATTTAACCATGCTGACTCAGTCATCGAAATCTTGAGCTGCCTGCATGAGGACTATCGAATTCTGAGAGCCGAGAAGAAGCAACCAATAGTCTCATGTGCCTCGGACCCGAATGCAGCCTGAAGCATCGCGAAGGGGCTCTTCAGGCGCTCTTCAGGCGCTCTTCACGACTTCATGCACAATCATGCTACTGCTACGGATTGATATTGATTTGTCTGCTAAGCTTCACTCACCTCTTAACTGTCCTATCGTACAAAGGCCTTCTCAACCTTGTCCACCTAAAAGTGTGCAATTCTTCTCTCCAATCAGCTAGTCACCAAAAGCATCGCAACGCATAAACTCCACCGCTGGCACGAACTGAAGCAGAACGACACAAAGGGTCGCCACGACAACCCAAGGACGACTCTGACGGGTATCGCGACTTCGTGACAACCAAATGACCAGATGTGAACCGAATATGCAAAACAAAACTCCAGATCCAAACGGCCTTTTATCATCACTTCATCATGCACATGCATCCGAAAAAAGGGCCCCTCGTTAGGCACTGGATCCCCTAACCCTTTAGAACTTAATCGAAAACGGTGAGCTTGGTGGATTCGTTATATCAAGTCGGAAATTGTTGCTCTCTGAACCCCCTCGAGTATGCTGGGCCTGGGTAGGCGTTGCGCTATTATCTTCCTCCTCCGCCGCAACTTCCGTGCTCAGAGACGCGGGCGCACGTTTTGGAGTCCCACGAGCATTGAACGCGTCTCGGCTATCTGACGACGAAATTGCTCGGTCTGTCGACGAATCTCGTTCATCGGTGGCTCTTCGTTCTGCAGGACGTTTGGCGCTCGAATGCTCGAAAATAGACGGGTTTGGCGGAGTAACGCGGCCGGAGACCATGTTACGCTCAGCTGAGAGACCCCGCGATGATGGTTTGCTGCGTTCGGACGCCCGGTCGGATGAAACCGCCCTGTCCGCGGAGTTGCTGCGTGTCGAGGACTGGAAGCTATCACCTAGAAATCCAGAAGAAGAGTGTAAGCTTTTGGTCTTCCCAGAGGCTTGCGGGGCTTGTCCATTGCGGGTGGTAGAGGGTTCAGGCTTCTGGGGTTCAAGTAATTTCACCTCTTCAACTAGGTACTCTTTCTCCGTCCAGCAGCCCTGCCAGCAATTCCTCCAATCCAATATCA
Organism: Lindgomyces ingoldianus; assembly: GCF_010093535.1. Classification (NCBI taxonomy): domain Eukaryota; kingdom Fungi; phylum Ascomycota; class Dothideomycetes; order Pleosporales; family Lindgomycetaceae; genus Lindgomyces; species Lindgomyces ingoldianus. The sequence continues at coordinate 776,777 of NW_022985167.1, read as the reverse complement.
AGAACTGAAAGCAAAAAGCGTCAATCTTAATGGCTGGTTGGAAGCAGATACACAAGTTGTTGTAGTTCATCTTGTTGAACTCTGAACACGAGTGTAGGAGGCTGATGTGACAGGTTATTGCAAACAAGAGGTAGTAGTTGAAGGGTGGCAGTTTGGATAATTCATCCTTCAACATCTGAGGTGTGGTCTTAGCGCCCTGGCACTCTTGCTGAATCTTTGATTGGGTGGCTTTCGGGAAGATCTCATCCGGGAGTTGCCGCAGCCAGCTCTTGAACAACGATCCAATGACGTTGGGGTCGTTGAGGTTGTCGTCGGCAATCAAGTCGATGTCGCGGTCTGTATCACATGAGTGAATGAAAATTGAGTAGGGCCTTTTGCAACTGTCCCACCTTGGTCGAACTTCTGTTCATAATACCGAACAGTGTGAGCAGCTCCGGGTACGCGGTAGAGACCTTCCTCCTCGCATCCTTTCATGTTAAGATAACTGTAAATGAGTCAGGAAGAATTGATTTCGATAGAGGGGGAGATGTACTCAATGCACCGCCAGGGAAGTGCTGGCATCCAAAACTCCGTCTTGTCCTTGGAATTTTCTAAGCGTTGTGATATCCTAGTTAACCTAGTTTGTTCGACCAAGCCAAGATTGATGACCCTGAATACATATTGTTCTTTCGGTATCTGTAGTTGCGTTTCGTGGTTGCTGGAACTGCGTCCTAACTTTCCGAACATGCCCTTCCGGGCGGAATCCATCTTTTCGCCCATCTTCCTAGCTCCGAATCCGATACTCGACATCAATGCTGCGCCTCTGCTCTCGTTGAAGGAACCTGATGCAACCGAACTCTGCTCGGCTCTGTCCTTACGAGAAGCAGTATCATCGTCCCCATGGGCATGTTGAGATCCATCGTGACGATCAGCTGAATGTGTCCGCAATTTCCCAAAAGATATGTTCTGACGCCAAGATTGTCCCTTCTCAAGAGGCGCTGTCTTTAGGGGCATGCCATCACTGTTGTTTTTCCACGAAGAGGGTTCGGCGAGATTTCTGGGGGTAGGTTTCTGCTTCGTTTGATTGGAGCCTTCCTCAACCTTGATGGATCGTGATCTCGACAACACTCCTTGCTTTTTGGGTTTTGCGGTACCACGCTTTGAAGGATTGGAGTCCGCATTGCTATCCAACTCGGTAGACTTTCCTGATCTGCTATTGGTTCGTGGTTCGGAACCCGTGATATCAGAGCGGTTGTCTAGGTCTCTTAGTCTAGTGTTGGATTAGAATATGGGTACTTACCCTCAGAATTTGGAGTTTGTATTGGGCGGTTCAACTCGGGCGTGGATCCCCCATTTCGACCGTTTGTGTAGAATGAAAGTGGCCCGTTCTGATCAGGGCCTTGGCGAAGGGAGTCATCCGGTGAAGCGATGCGTGTCGAAGATTTTGAGGCATGGAAGTTAGCGAAGATGTTCTTCGAGTCTTTGCGTTGCTTGGGAGATGCTGGTGACTCCGGCATATTGTGATACGCAGCAATGGGAGTCGCTGCTTCTGAATCATTTCCATAAACGGCATTCAGAGAGCCCGGACTTCGCGGGCTCATTGGCGAACCAAGGCTATCTTTCCCTCCTTTCGACCGCATCGCCAGCGATAGTGATGAAGACTTCGGCATTTTCCTTAACGCTTTCCGGGGCGTCTCCCAGGTCTAGACAAATCTTAGCACAGCAATACCATGAAGCAACCAGTTTGTGTTTGTCCTCCTTCCAAGCAGTACGCAGCAGTGGGCGAAATACCTCAGAGAGAGTATGCAGTAAGACCGCCTCGATCTGAGGACAGCTCGGGGGCTGGCTGGTGGATGGAAGGAGTGGGGGTGTCGATTGTGGTGGACGAGGTGTTGGTGGCCTCAGAGGTTGTAGCACATGGGTCGGGCGGGCTCTGTGGGAACTATCGATCGTATTATATCGGATCTGTGGTCTCTGTTTGCTCATGATTGTCAGCGCGATTGTTGGAGGTGAAGCATGGTCCCAAGCCGCGGAGGTTTGAAGGGTTGAGAATTGGTGGTACGAACCGTGATAATCGCACTAGGGTAGAGTTATGCCTTGTCCAGCGCCTTCTGCAGGAATACACCAATCTGGCTCCAGCGAGGAATCAAGTCTGATCCTCCAGGAAAAGCAAGACAAGCAGGAGCAATGCAGGAACCGGCTGCTGGGGAAGACACTGGGGCTCGTACGACAGGTAATTATCCAAGGAGATCGGTTCGCAGGCTCGCAGGTTCGCAGGCTCAGAATAGAGTGGCTTCAGACGGAGGTATGATGGGCGGCGGTGTTGCTCCAACCTGTTGCCTCCACGACCTGTTAGCCATCTATTGCCTGTTATGAAAGGAGCAGTGCAGACGTCGACTATGTCGTACAACATTGGATCTGCCACAATACCGAAACAAAGAGCGAGGGGCATCTCCGCACTGTCAGAAAGGCACACTTACAAGAAGTTCCTGAGGAAGAGTGGGCTAAGTTCGGAGGGGGACAAAGAGGCGTCGACCCGCTGCGGTGGATTATTCGGGTGGAGATGCCGGCGCTGGCGGCGTAGAAAGGGGACTGCTGCTCGGGCTATGGAGGCTATTTTGGGCGGGACGAACGTGGATATGGATACCACGGCGTTAGTCGCTTTTTGCAGCAGTGTGAGGTGGTCGTATAAGGAGCAGCGGACTCGTGGCCAGGCGGCGGAGGAGGGAGGGCGGGGGTGCGGACGCTGGAGGAGAAGAGGTGACAGGAAAAATAATTGTTGATTGTGCGGAGGCGGGGGGTTGAGTGAATGCAGGACTCAGCGCGAGCCCATACCTTGACCTGCAGCACGAGGGGAGAGAGCGGCGGCAACGGCGACGACTTAGTGAAGGCGTCGGGCGCTCGGGCCTTGGAGAATCAGAAGTGGTATGCGGGAACTTGGAGGAGGTCTCGGAAGCAAACGTAACGGGGTCCAGCACGGCGCGGGTTCTTTGCAGACGAGGGCCGGGCGCTCAGGGCTCACAGCAGATGTCGCCAGATTGCAGGCGCATGCAGCGGGAGAAGAGGGCCAGGGGCGAGATGCGAGTACGATTTGCAACGGCAGACGACGAGGGGAGGAGAGCACCGTCGGGAACGGCGTGCTGGGTCGCGCCAAGCATCTCACGCATCGTTTCAGGCCCCGGCTCGATGCCGGGTTAAGCCTCACGCCGCCGGCGCCCATCGTCGGCCTGCCATGCACAGCTTCGCTTGATGTCTCCTTCCTCCAACGAGACCAACTCCATGTCTCTCGTCTCTGGCCCCGGCCGCGGTGGCATGACTGCCATTCCCGCCGAACTGCAGCTGTTTGTTGACAAGCATGTCCGCTATATCCAAAGTCTTGACACCGTGCGTACGCCTGAAATTCGCCTGCCTCCGAAGAGCTACCCGCAGTTTGTTGCCGCTAACTGTCTGCCAGCGCAAGGACGAGCTAGAGTACTGGCTCACTGAGCATCTGCGTTTAAACGGACTGTACTGGGGTCTCACGGCTCTCCATCTGCTCGGCCACCCCGATGCACTTCCCCGGCAGGAGATTATAGGCTTTGTGCTGTCGTGCCTGCATGGCAATGGTGGCTTCGGAGCCGCACCAGGACATGATGCTCACATACTGTATACTGTCAGCGGCGTGCAGATTCTAGCCACGCTTAATGCCTTTGACGAGCTTGAAGAACGCGTCAAGGATGGCCGCAAGAAGATTGGCCAGTGTGCGTTTGTTTATTAGCCCGAAATGTCAATATATCGCAATGCTTATTGCTTCTAGATATCGCAGACCTGCAGGATCCAGAAACAGGCACCTTTGCGGGCGATGAGTGGGGTGAAAGGGACACCCGGTTTCTGTACGGGGCCCTCAATGCACTGTCTCTAATGAACTTGCTGCATCTCGTCAATGTAGACAAGGCCGTTGAATACGTTCAATCGTGCGCAAATTTTGACGGTGCCTATGGCACGCGCCCTGGCGCAGAATCTCATGCTGGCCAGGTGTTCACGTGCGTAGGTGCCCTGACCATCGCCGGCCGACTCGACCTCGTTGATCAGGACAAGCTGGGCGCATGGCTCAGCGAGCGACAGCTCAAGAACGGCGGACTGAACGGCAGACCGGAGAAGAAGGAAGATGTCTGCTACAGCTGGTGGGTCATGAGCAGCCTCGCCATGCTAAACAAGCTGCATTGGATAGACGGCAAAAAATTGACCTCGTTCATCCTCCAGTGTCAGGTAAGTTTTCGGCAAGCCGACGGCGTCATGGGTACGGGAATGGGCTCTGATAACTGCAGGATCCGGAAGGAGGGGGTCTTGCCGACCGGCCAGGCGATATGGTAGACGTCTTCCATACTGTCTTTGGCCTTGCTGGCCTGAGTCTCCTCAAGTACCCAGGCCTGGCCGAAGTCGACCCCGTCTAGTGAGTGCTCGGCACAACATTCCGAGACGTTATGATGATGCTGACTAGTGCGTGCAGCTGCATGCCGAGAGCGGTGACGCTGAGGTGCTTGGGCAAATGAGTTGCGGTGAGGGCATGACTACATAGTGAATAAACAAACACTACGAACATGATCACACCCCTACTCAGAGTGCCTATGGACCTGTAGATTCAATCCCGGCTTTACTGCTGTCCCTCTCGCTATCCAATAACTCTCGCCTCTTCCCACTGAGGTGTGAGATACAAAGCTAGAGAAGAGTAAACAGTGCTGCCGGTTCGGGCAATGCCCAGACGGCTTCCACGTGTTTCGAGCTTCCGAACCGCCAGCTACAAATACTATTGCCCCTCATGATTGCCTGACTCCTTTGTGATCTTTCCTCACTCATCAAGGCTTGCCCCTCTGCTCTTCTCTTCTTTGTGCTTTCCGCTCCTCGATAATCAAACAATGCTGTGGGAGCCGCGGCAGTGACTTGACTGCCTCGGAGCGCCTTTCATATCTGCTTGCTGTTCACCATCACCACCCACCTCTTCTCCTTCTCTCCATCCAGCCCGCTCCTTTCACGTCGCTCTTTTCGTCACCAATTGCATTCCAAGGACAGCACTTTCGCGTTTGTTCTGCTCGCCTGCGCCCATTAGCATCAACGGGCTGCAATGGCGGCCACTGGTATCCCGCTACACTGCAACATCTGCCCAAAGAGGCCCAACTTTAGCGATGTCTCTCATCTGCTCACCCACATTGCCAGCAAGGGGCATTTGTCTCACTACTACAAGGTCAAGGTTCGTTCCGGAAGCGAGGATGCATCCCGAAGATTGATCGAAGCCTACGACCGATGGTATGCCGAGTGGAATGTCGAAGATCTAATGTCGGAGCGCATGAGCCAAAAAGACAAGCGCCGAACGCGTACGAGGACTATTGGTACAGTCTTGCCTCCCTTCCGGCGGCAGAGACTCTTACTGATTCTTCCTCTCTGACAGTTCGAGCGAACCCAGCGCCCAAGATTGAAGCCCCAGCTCCACGGTCCACACGTCCTCGCGCAGCAGTCAGCGCTCTACTCGATCCACGCCTCTCTGAGCATCACATGGTCAAAATTGAGGCTTCTGTCACGCCGACTCCTCCTCCACCCGGTCCCATACTCCGGCATCGTGCTTTTCCTCCTCGGATGCAATATTGGCCCACAGGTTCTCGCTCTACATCGCACAGCTATACCAACCCAGACTACGAGACCTCGAGCGAGTACTCAGATCCGAGCGATCGGAGACGTTACCAGTACCATGTGGATGACTCTTGTGCCATTGATGACGATCCCGCCGATACCGCCACATTTTCGACAGAAGATACCGGAGGTACGAGCGAGTGCACAAAACTTAAGGGGGTCTACTGGCCTGGCATGGATCTATTTGACTCAGCCACTCCGGAGATGCGGCGCAAGCGGAATCAGAAGAAAGACATCTCCGTCGTCGAGCAACTGGAACTCAACTCGCAAGAGGTAGAGCCTACCGAGCTCATCTTCACCCCACACGGGTCATTCAAGAAGCAACGAAGGATCTCGGGTTCAGTTTATGATGACGAAGAGAGCAGCCCCATTAAAGCTGAGAGCCCGAGGCCTTACCTGACGCGTCCCGCTCTGGCAGACTTGGATCCCAACGCTGCACGTCGCACCCGCCAGCACTTTCGACCACCAGTTTTTCCGTACGCTTCTCGCAATCCGTATGAGAACGACCATGGTCATTCCGGATATGGTTACGGGGATCTCCATGGACAGCGAAGGAGGCGCGCGTTTGATGTGTTCCAGGATGACGAAGTCACTTTCGCTCAACCTGCAAGCCTCAATTACCTCACCGCTGGCTTTCATCACCACCACCATCATCAACAGCAACCGTCGCCATCACCAGCGCCATCCTTTGCTCCTTACAAAGCATACAATGACTCCTACACGGGACACGAAAACAAGGAGAACATCTTGCCTGCTTACCACCCTCCCACGTATGATCATCATCACCATCATCAACCGTCGGGATACAACTACCCAGCATACGCATATGGTTTAGGGCACGACCATTACGCGTTCCAGTCTGGTCACCCGATTTACATGAACAACGGGTATCTGCAGCAACACAATGAGGTCGCTGATGATCAGCGTACCCTCACCGCTCCTCCTTCACCATCTACGGCCTAGACTCAATGCAGCGCATGTCTACCGACCAACCATCTCACAGCATGACCTAGGCACACCAATCTCCTCGTGTCGAGGTATCGATGTTCTTGGTGCATCCCTGTCTTCATGCTTTCCTGCAATGCGGCTCTACCATCGGCCGTCACCATATGCAACTTTACAACTCTCGCTCCTCTTTTTGGTATTAGTGTTCTGTTTTTGTTTTTCAGCAAGCGAGAGCCATGGCAAGATTACTCGGTTTATGGGTCTCCACATGTTATACAATATGATATACGGTTTACAACATTCGATATGATGAGAATGAGATACGACCTCATCATAAAGGTATATGTGCTTCTATGAGTCTTTCGGACAGGCACTCGGGAATCCCCCCAGGCAGTGCTTTTCCATATAATTTCCCAACCCTTGTATTTAGAGCTTCCGATGGTCTGATTCGCGAGCATCGTTGCTGGTACGAGAGACGGCTGGCTTGTACAGTATTAATTCTTCAAAATGTACATTGCTTAATACAGACTCAAGCCCTCATTATATAAAACGTGACTACAGCTCCTTTTGCCTCACCATCGGGTGGTGACTTTTTGTTTCTCACTATTGGCTAACAGAAAGAACCCAAGCGACTATTTACCGTGACGCAATGCCCGATCTAACCCCCTGTCGCCCTATCTCAGATCCCGGGTCCGCGGAAATGGTGAGATAGGGAATTGATCGCTGGTTCGTTAATTTTTGTGCGGAAGGAACTATCAACTACACCACTCATTCCAGAAGGGTTTATCCAAGCCCCGAGCGAGCACGTATAGGGCACAATCTCATGGCATGAACTGAGAACCTGCAGCCTCTACTGCACTTCTACAACCGCAATAGGCTAGAAATCCAGCTACCAGGACTCAACAAAACCGCCCTTCATGCACTTTCTCCCTTTTCCAGTCTCATCCACGAATATTACCGCTGAGAACCTACACGTCCTTTTTCATCTCCGAAACTTCATACCCATTAACCCGAGTATACCCCATCCTCAACCCCGCGCCCAACAGCCACATAGTAACCCCACTCACTACAAACAATCCGATTCTCTGCCACGTGCCAAGCAGCGCGAAAATCGGATAAGGATAAAACCCATTATGCGAATGACACAGCTCAATCCAAAACCAATATGTAAACGAAATCGCCATCGACGCTACTAACGTGACAAACGGCGCATTCGGGTTCACGGGATTCGTGGGCCAAGGTGGGGAGAGTAATATTGCATCTAGAGATAAGAGGAGGCTGGGAAATAAGTGGAAGCATAAGTCTGTCCAGAAAGGGAGCATAGGGAGGTCAGGAGGGATGACAAGTGCAGGGTCGATGGCGCGGAGACCCCAGTATAGGAGGGAGATGAGGAGTTCGATGGGGGCAGCGACGAGGGCGAGGTAGTTTTTCAGGGTGAAGAGGGTGTGTGAGGACGTTGCGTCGGCGAGGAGACCGGATGTGAAACATAACGTCGAAATGCTGAGGCCGATTATGGTTAGGTATTGAAAATGCCAGCCGTAGGAGTCATTCTATTGGGGTTTAGTAAGCTGGAAGGGGATGGAGGATGGTTTGGGAGTGGAGTTCCGGGGGGGAAAACCGATACACGGGGGACATAAAACGGGGTGAACTAAAAAATCCCGGAATAATAATCCAATGCAAGATGGGAAAGTTGAAAAGGGGCTTTGATAAGATGCGCCTTACAATGATATTTGGATTGTCCATCAAACTGGGCAGGATATCAGCGTTCATTTTGTGGACAAATGGAGGTTGAGGCGTACTATTTATAATCTGAATAAAATACCAAGAGTCCAAGTACCTAACATCAACATGTTAGTATCCACCGACTTGGACTAATAGATACGCAACCCACATGGACGACTCCAGAAAAGCCCTTCGACGGAGACTCCAACCGCTGAAGCGGGTGTTGCCGGATAAGCTTCTCGGATATCTTTGAGGAACTCATTTTGACTTCTCAATGCCCGAAGCAACGGCAGGGAAATAAGGAAGAGATCTAGGCTTAGAGGACAAGCAGAAATCGAATTCTGAGGTTGACTTAGCCGTGGAGGTACATGAGCAAGGCTGAGCACGTGGGCTAAACTGCACTGATTTCAGGAGGCCTAGTATTGGGTCCGTGCAGCGCTACTTAGTCATGGCTCTTTCCTCAGCTGCCACTACCATCTTCCACGCTCGTTTTTCACCTCCTCATATTCGCACTCGGATTCCCAAGTCTCCGGAATCCTCATTATCTATATATCGTCTGATATCAAGTGCCTATTCTTGCCCCCTTCATGGCTAATCCTCGGACAATCCTGGAAGTAACAGCTATCCTACCGTCAAACAGCGAATCAGAACTCTACTAGCAAATCTTCGGATGCGCCTAATCTCCACCGTGACCCCAACGCGCAATACCTTTCTCTAGCAGCCAATGATGGGGAGAGGCGAGATACGAGTATGGGGAATGGAATGTTGATGCCAGAGTGACCGGAGTTGTTGCCGGAAGACAAGCCATGGTAATCCGAAGAGGAGTTATAAGTATCTTAAAGTACTCTACTAATAAATTCAATTAATCTCTGTATTAATGAAGCTACTTTTTGTTCTACAAGAGCTAATGCCTTCACTTCTTTCGTAAACTGTCGTTTAATTTTGGTTTTGAATGACTACTTAACGTTGGATTTGCGGTACTGTTCTATTCAATTACCAGTCGTAGTGACTTCTTTCGCCATGAGTCTAAACATTGAATCAACTTTGCAATCCCTAACTGTCGAAGAGAAGGTACTTTCACCCCTTGTTTGTACCCTAGTCATTCACTGATGTGTTTGGATATCTCTTCTAGCTGGCAAGGACTTTTGGAGACGGCCGGTCTTGACGGCAAGCGTGGTTGGACTGCAGAGTTCTTCGAACAAGGTAAAACCGAGCAACCTCTTAAGACTATTCATGGGCTCAAGGACGCCCAATTTAGCCCGCTGATTGATCACGCCGCTAAATGGAAAGAAGTTCATCTATCATCAACCTTCGTTCCTGATGTTTCCGGGTCACATTATCTCTCATGTTCAGGGATTGGCCCTACAGCTGTCTACATCAACGACAAGGTCGTGTTCGAACAAAAGGGGAGCTCAGAAGATGCCATGGCCTTCATATATGGTGGAAACCCGGAGAAAGAGTTTACCTACCCTTTCAACCAAGGCGAACCATACTAAATTCACATTCGCTCAAGTCCGCCAACTTGCGACGATGACTATTGTAGAATTCTAGAAGGACTACCCGGCTTTAGACTAGGCATGATGAAAAAGGAAGAGCATGACGAAGATCTACTTGCGGAAGCAGTTGACGTCGCTCGCGATTGCGATTTCGCAATCGTATTCACCAGTCATACGCCCGTCTGGGAGACCGAAGGCCAAGACCAAGTAAGCTTCAATCTGCCTAAAGTTGGATCCCAAGACAAGCCTGTGATTGCTGTAGCCGGCATGAATTCGATGACGATTGTGGTGAATTCCACCGGCATTGCAGTAGCTATGCCATGGCTGTCAAAGGTTTCCGCTGTGCTTCAGGCATGGTTTCCAGGACAAGAGGCAGGCAACGCAATTGCAGATGTCATTTCTGGCACTGTGAATCCATAGGGTAGACTCCCGATTTCGTGGCCGAACACCCTTGAAGATGCACCAGCGTATAGTAACTTTCCAGGAGTGAAGAAAGATGGCCAACTTACCTCCAAATATGAGGAAGGAATCTTCGTTGGATATCGCCATTATGACAGAATCCCGAGAGAGAAGCTATAGTTTCCCTTTTGGTTCGGCCTACCCTACACATCGTTCAATTTCAAAGACGAGTGTGCATCCCAAACCTCGCCGAATTCCTTCAAAATAAGTGTAACGGTTTCTAACACTGGTTGCCGGGCGGGAGCAACGGTGGTACAAGTATACGTTGGAAGGGCGCAAAAGGCTCCGGAACATCCAGTCGAGACGCTAGCCGCTTTCAAGAAAATCTTCTTGAAGCCTTGGCAGGAACAAAGGGCCGAGTTGGACGTTGTTGAAGGATTTTGCGTATTTTGATGAAGCTAAACGGGCTTGGACTATGGAAAGGGGTCGGTATAATTTCTCGTTTGCCGCAGACACTAAGAGTGTGATTACTTTGGATATTGAAAGGAGTAGGCAACTGAAGGTTTAGAGTGATTTTAGCTGAAAAGTAGATATAGGTAGAGATCAATGACGGCTTGATCCGTTGGATCACAGCCCACACAGAATAGACATTTCGTCAAGTCTCGCAGCACTCCGCCGATCCCTGCCGAGCCTTGCCGATGAAGACTCGTGGAAATAACATTCACGTTTGGCACAGAGAAATGGTATGGCTCTTGGAGAAATCACTTTGTGTGTGATTGGTTGAATAGGGCCGCCCGCGCTAGTGAAGCCTCGCTTGACTCGCTTCGGATTCACTAGCCCAAGTCAATGCTACTTTCCTGATCGTCCACCTGGCGCTGTGTAACACCAAACATCGTAATGAAGTTCGACGCATAGTAGGTGGCTATGGAGGTCAGATGCTATCTGCAGCCTACAGAGTCGCCGCCGTTGGGTGTTCTAACTGCTTTTCTGGAGACTCGAACTGCTTTGTTCCTATCACTTCTTCAACAATGCCTAACGTCGGGAAGCCATCCAAGGGATGCAAGAATTGTAGAGGTAGGAAGGTGAAGGTTTGTAGTGGAATGAATATATTTTAGGCTGTTCCGAGTTTGCTAAATGCTGGACAGTGTGACCAGAAGCGGCCATCATGCGGGCAGTGTTTGAGAATTGGCAAGGAATGCCATGGGTACCGGGACCCGCTCCAAATGATGTTCAAGAACGAGAGCGATGTGGTTGCTCGAAAGGCGAACATGCGGTACCAAGAGCTATCAAAAGGAAAGAGTCCAATATCTTCCCGTTGGAAGAGATCTCACACTTCAGACAACGACTCCACGAGCTCCGGCGCAAGCCCTGCTTCATCCACCACTTCAAATCACCAATTTGCGCTGAGGACAGGGCCTTCGGCGCACAAGAAATCGATGACACGGGAGCTGATGCCGCCGCTCGAAGATCAAGCAGTTGGGTTTTTTTTCTCTAATTATGTGCTGACGCCAACGCTTGTACCAAGAGGCCAGTTTGACTATCTTCACGAGCTAGTGAATCAGCATGGAGCAGAAAAGATACTACAAACTGCAGTCACCGCTGCTGGACTAGCGGGACTCGGGAATGCTACGAAATGCCCTCATATCTCGAAGAAAGCAAGGGAGGAGTATGTGACGGCCTTACGTATGACAAACAAAGCACTCACGTTACAAGAGACGGCGACCAAAGACAGCACACTCATATCAGTTCTCATGCTTGGCATGTACGAGAACTTCACGTTTCAAACTAAAGATTCCCAAAAGGCATGGACGGAGCACATCAACGGGGCAACTACCCTAATCAACCTCCGCGGAATTAAGCAATTCTATCAAAGCGTTAGCCGGCGCATATTCCAACAGTTCTATGGCACCGCCCTCCTGACTTGCTTGCAGAACAGAGTAGCGGTTCCGACAGGCATGACTGAACTCTGGGAAGCCGGAACCCAAATCAACGACTACAGCATTCCCGGAAAAGAATGGACTACGTGCATGATCCGTTTCATGCTGCGTGTCATTAATCTCAGTGGGGATTCAGACAGCGATCCCGCATCAATGGTTGCTTCAGCGACCAAGCTCGATCGCGAACTCGACACTCTCAAAGCGCTGATACCGAATATCTGGAAATACGAAACCGTGGTCCTTGAAGAACCTCTGGAATCCGTGCACAGTGGCTTTTATCATATCTATCTAGACCCCTGGATCATACAGATGTGGAACCATCTTCGATCCGTTCGGCTAAACCTACACAAGTTGATCCGAGAACAACTCCTCAAAAGCTTGGATCAAGCTCCCACCTTCTTCGATACCCACGAAACGGGAGCACAGATTCTCATTTCGGAGCAAGTCATGCGAACCGCCGCAATGGGCATTTGTGCCACTGTGCCGCAGGTAACTGGACAAATACCATTTCCGGTCCCTTCAGCCACCACAGCGGTATATGCGGACTCCGCGAAAAGTTCAGATTTGTTCGATATTGAGGACCCCAGATTCAAGATTCACCCTCCTGGAACGTTCCTTAATCCATCGCGGCCAACAGGTATGGCATACCTGATCTGGCCACTGTATGCTGCGGGAGTAATGGATCTCTGCTCTGAGGGTATGAGAGACTGGGTCATTGATCGACTCTTCTACTTAGGCCTGAAGATTGGGACAAGACAGGCTGTGGTGTTTGCAGAGGAGCTAAGAGAGCTGCGAATACGGGAATCGGAATTGGATGACAGTAATGAAGTCTAGGATGCACCATCCCTTTAACCAATCAAAAAGTATCAAAAAGTCAAGACGAAAAGAGAACTCGGGACCGAACCTTATCACTACTTAGCATTCTATACAACAATTACATCTCTATCTACTTACTCAAAACATTCCACTTTATACTTTCCGAACCTCCTCGGGCTCTCCGACTCTCCTCGCAACGTAGGAAGAAAGGTGGAGTATGGCGTGTGTTTAGTGGATTAGGGAAGCGAGAATTATTTCCCTGCGCTAATGTCCGGAGTTAGGATCAATTCACGTCACTGAACTCCATATCAACATAATGCCGATTCATCGATCCCATTGCCTGTCATGGTGAAAGCGGCTAGCGACAAGCCCACGTAAGGGAAACTCCTCTCCAAAGGCTCTCGGAAGAGTACAATGCCCCTTATCTCTCTTTCGAGGCCGTGTTAGAATATCTGACACATCAGCAACTTGTTCTTTTGTTTCGACAAATTCTCCTAGGGCATTAAGAGAAGCATTAGAAAGGCACGGAGCATCTCATGGGAGAATTAAATTCATATTAGCATCCCTAAACACCATAGATATGGCCGCGGCGTAAGTTACAGAGGTGCGTCTCCACATCTTCCTTTCCCTAACTCACCTCCCACTACAATTCAGCATACACTACACCCTCCACCGCACTCCTTCCCTCTCCCTCTCCCTCTCCCCAACCTACTTCCTCCTCGCACTTCAAACCCAGCGATTGTGTCATAGCAGGAATAATATACCACCCTTGCGGCTCCTGTCCCAATTGCCTAGGCCCAGAACACTACTCCCAGTATTGTGCTCACGGTATGAGATACTGTGGTGTCACAACTGACGGGGTTTTCACGGAGTATGCGAGGATCAATGCGAGCCAAGCGGCGAGACTGTCGGAACGCGTGAATTCCAAGATGGCAGCCCCACTAGCGTACGCGGGTATGCTGTCTGGTGCGGAGTCCTGCAAACGGATCTGAGGAATAGGGAGTGGAGGCGGACTCGGACATCTCGGGTGACAGTTTTCGAAGGCGTTTGGTTTGAATGTTGATGCGCGAGATGAGGGATTCAAGTTGACGAAGAGAGCGGGTGCGTATACGGTTGCGGATGCGAGAATGGGGGTTAAGGAGACAATAGAGGAGGCCCGAAAGGTGACGAATGGGGAGGGCGTGGAAGCGACGTTTAATGTGAGTGCGGCGGTGATGGTTATAGCGATGGTGTGTGATGTGTCCTAAATGTATTTGGCGGTACAAACTACCCAGGTTGGGGTGGACCCTCTCTCTCATCCTCTGTTGCGTATTGGCGATGAAAGTTAACTTGTGTGGTATAACCGGACGAAGTCGTCGTCTCCTTCTGCTGACTCAAATTTTTTTTGGGAGACATACGCGTTCGAGGCTCGTTAATCTACTCTTGTGTAGAAGCTTAGCAGATGTTGAAGGTTGTGGACGGGAACCGCATCTCTGTAAACACGAATACGTGTAATGGTCCAGGAGAAGACAATGGGGAAGGGTGTAATGGTTGTAGACTTGGAGCAGATAAAAGAGGAAGAATTGGGATTGGGTATGGTGTAGAAGTACTCAATAGCTGCTGGATTCCAGACAAGTTTTAGAAATATCTACGCCGATTGTTCGTAACTATATCTCAAGCTTATGTAAGCTTCATAAGCACCTCTATCGTTAAGGTTGGGGATATTGCAAGTCGTATACATCATATTGCACGCATTTGCGCGCAAGTGTTTACCGGAGGTAGCTATGCTAGCATTTCGTCAACTCTGCAAGTAAGAGACAAAGCTAGAGTACCTCATATCCGGGACCCAACCGTAGAATTCACGCCTGAAAACCGAATCCAGTTGACCGCCGACCTGAATGTAGGATATATCCTAGATGAAGACCACCAGACGCCGAGCCATACAGATAAATATCCTTGTTATTCCTGGACGAAAACTGGGCACACCATGAGAAAAGATGGCTACATGAAAAAAGTACACCCAGAGGGAAACGCGGGCACGCCTAGAGGAGAAACGGCTCTAGTAGTTGTTCTGCTCACGGGCAAGGCGCTCAGCCTCGCCCTCGTGAACAATACGCTTGCCAAGCCATTCGGTCGTGAAAGATCGGCTCAGCACCTCGAGATCCTGAACGATGTCCTTGGCACACTGAACGACTGCATCCTTGGGAGTGATGGTTCCGTCAGTCGAGACACGCAGCTCGAACTTAGCGAAGAGTGGGTGCGGGACTTTGTACGCGGAGAAGGTAATGTAGGGGTACTTGTGGAGACGCTGGGAGAGGAGGTTGCCGAGAGTGTGGTCTTCCTTGTTGAAGGTGAAAATGGCGGTGTTTGGGACACCTGTTGCGAAGGGATAATTAGTATCTGTGCAAGTGTGGATGGGCGACTGGTAAGTGAAAGTGGACTTACGGGTCTCCTCCTTGAATTCGACCTTCTTCTCGTCATCACCTAGCAAGAATAACTCAAATCTATATCACAACACGCATTAGCTAGGCCCTTTCGTCTCAATTCAAACCCGGGAACGAGCAAATTGAAAACCACCCCGGTGGGACATCATCATCATCATCATCATCATTATGTTTAAAGAGCCCATCCGGAACCGCAGGCTCTCGGGGCTTACGGTATGCGCATGCGTATGGGCGATGACCTCCGATACGGTGCGAGGTTTAGGAGTGGACATTTTGTCGGTTGTCGTGGAATGCCCTGAGCGAAGCTGTGTGTTCTGCAAAGGGTGTGTGATCTTGTCGTCATGAAGGTGGCGGCGCTAATGGCAGGACCGTGAGGCTACTTGGAATTTTCATTTCATGCGTCACCATGAGGTGGCGTGCGCGTAGGCGTGATTGAAATTTTGTTGGTGAAAGAGTCACCGTCGTAGCTATAGTGAACAGTGCAACATTCGAGGTGAGGAGTTGAGTCGCGAAAGCCGCGAACTCGTGAGAAGGAAACCATGGCCCGATGATTGAAAATTAAATGAAATCAGCGCACTACGTACCGGTCAGGGGCGTTCATCGTGCGCTCCTTTTAGTTGTTTTTCCGAGACCAGTCTTCGAAGAAAGAAGTGTTGGGTGGAAGATTTTTGCGGCCGTGTTTTGCGAGTTGGAAGCGCGTTGTAAGAATAATGTCAGAACTGTAGCTCTAGATATGGATCTATTGACAAGATGCTGTCCCAAGCCGTGGTTGGACTGTTGGTGTGAGACGGACGCGTAGTGTTGAGGCTCTTGAGGTGAAGTTCAAGAGCTCTCGTTGTCCACTCTCACCGCCCACGTGATCGGCTATTCCTTCCTTTCTGGGAGGGTGAATTGTACTATGACATACCCCTGGCGGTCTCCTAAAGACGACTTCGAGTAAATATAATTAATTCAATTGCCAATTTATGAATACAATAAGTGCCTCACTCCAACTGTTTCAATCATCTCAATCGTTCCAATCCACTCTACAGGACTCGCCCAGATACAGCTGCCTGACTCCTATCCTTGGTCTCTACCTTCCTCAGACCCTTCCCCATCTGAATTTCGCCTAGCAGAGCACCAACATTAGGCGCACCACCTGGCCTCGGGGCTGGTATTGGAGGGGGAGGGGGTGCACCTCCGCTCGGCATTGGTGGAGGCCCTGGTGGTGGCGGAGGAGCTCCTCCTGTAGGCATTGGCGGAGGTGGGGGAATTCCTCCTGTGGGTGAGGCTACGGCTGGGCTCTCGGCCCGAGGACTCTTATTGTCCATGGAAGACAATGGCCGTGGAGGAGCCATTGTGCCGAACAATATTGAAGCAAGCTGCTTTGCACCACCTTGAGGGGCATCATCATCATCAGAAGACGAATCATCCGAGTCAACAACAGACCAATCGTCTTCTTCTGGCCTAGCTCGAGTTCGGGTACTTGCAGGTGAGGCAGCTGTTTCACCGAGAGCAGCTTTGGCATTCTCCTGGGTCAGTCGGTGGAATGGATTAGTGGAGACCTCGCTAGTATTACTAGGTGGGGGAGGGGGGGTGGGTGTAGGGTTGTTCTCTTGACTTGACATGGCCATCTTCTTGAGGAAGGGATTCTTAGTCTCTGTATCTCCTATGCCCGGATGGGGGCTTGTCAGGGAGGACGCTGGTGGGCTGGCCATGGAAGAGGGTGGGGTGCTGTTCTGGCGCGGGAGCGGAGGAGCTGCTGGTGGCATTGGTGGTGGTGCAGGTGGTGCAGTCTCCCGACTCAGTTCCTGGCTTGCAGTTGGAGTCGTGTCTTGTGGAGTGATGTTCTGTGGGCCTTCGTCATCAGAGGAATCGTCTGAGTCGAGGCTTTCTAGTTGTAGCTGGAGCTGGCGTTCTCGCTCTCTTGCTTCTTCAATTTCTGCGCGCTGTGCAGCTAGACGAGCTTCCTTCTCCTTAGCTTCACGTTGTGCGGCTTGTTTACGACGTTTCTCTTCTTCCTTTTTGATTTTGCCCTGCTTAACCTGATCCTCTAAAGCACGGAGCCGGGCTTGGGCAGATTCGCGTTCCTTGGCCAGCTCATCTTCTTGACGTCTCTCTTCATCCCTGTTATCTTGGTTAGTGCCATGTAAAGTTATATATGGAGCGAACTCACTCCATACGCTTCCTCTCCGCTTCCTGGGCTTCTTGCTGTTCGCGCAGAGCCCTCTCAGCCCTTTCATTCTCAACCCTCTTGGCATCTGATTCGGCTTGTCTCGCGTCATGCTGAGTAACCTCGGCCTTGTTTTTGCGAGAAGGAGGAGGTGGAGGCTTTTTCCCGCTTGATTTAGCTGTAGATGGGGGTGCGATGGACTCATCGGCGAGGCGTCGTTGCCTCTCCTCCTCACGCCGTGCATCCTCTTCTTCGGCTTGACGAAGTTTCTCCTCTCGCTCCTTCCTCTCACGTTCTTGCCGCTGTTGAGGTGTCTCAGCGGCCTTGGGTGGCGGGCGAAGGCCCAAAGCAGCCAACCTCTCAGCCATCCGCTGCTCGGCTTGCTGTTTGATAAACGCAGCACGCTCCTCGGGAGTCTTGTAAGAAGCGTATGACCCGCCGCCAGCAGAAGCTCCAGGACGAGGTGATGGCTCAGAGGCCCGGGCGGGGCTTTCGTACCGAGAAGATGTTGATGACCTGCTCTCTTCCACTCGAGAAGACGTTGCAAAGCGGTCATGGGAGGAGCTGTATCATGTTAATGGCACTCTACTATACTGGTATATGAAGACTCACTCTTCCTTTCGAACCCGAGCAGCTCTGCTACTTCGTTGGAGATCAAAGATGAAGTCCTTCACCTCATCCTCCACTCCCAAGCCGTCCTCCCATCTACGCCTCTCGTGTTCGCTGTTGTTATCGTGACCGCCTTCCTTAAGGTTCAGTTCAAGTCCTCTCGTGTATTCATTGACGCTATCTTCAACTTCCCGGATCATTCGTTCGTTATTTTCCCTCTCAGATCGAACGCGCGAGCTCTCCTTCTCCAAGCGCTCAGCCGCAGCTCCAGTGTCATCGCCAGCAGGGATGGGCTTTCCAGTCAGAGCGGCAGAACGGGCTTGCATCATCGCCTTAGCACGGGCCTTCAGCCGGTCTGCTTCTGTGATCAAGCCTCCTGGTCCGGTTCCGACAATTGAGGCCGCAGCACCAGGGTGCGCCTTTGCGTCTTTTAGCCTGAAGAGCTCGAGCTGGGCATCAGCAATTTCGCGCTCCGTTCGACGCACATTTGAAGCTAGCTCTGGCAAGTGGTCGGTCAGATTTTGCAATTGGCGTTTGAGTGCACGACGTTCTGCATCTGAATCGCTCGACCTCATCGACGCATTTGGGTGAGCATCAATGTCTTCTTGAATCCTGCGGATGCGGCGGTAGAGGTCCTCGGCCTCTCGTCGATCTCTACGGTCGAGGGCATCATCCTCATCAGCCTGGTTCTCATCCCGGATATCAATGGCGTCTAGAAGGATTTGTTTCTCCTTGACCAGCTTTCTCAGCTGTTCAATGGAAAGTTCGTCTTGCAAACGTTCAGATCCAGGGGACGAGGGCGTTGCAGGCGACGGGGAGCGACCACCTGCTCCCAAGCGATGCCGTGCACTTGAGCGATAGCCTATTTGATCATCATTGTTCCTAAAGACTGTCGCGTCCTTGCGTCCAGCGTTTGCTGGGCTACCTGCCCGGAACGAATGAGACTTTAGATAGCTGACACCAGTCCTCTGAGGTTGAAGAAATGCTCCGGAATTCTTGCGTTCCTCCGCATCACGAGAAAGGAGTGATTTCATCGCGCCGATCGAGTCATTGATATTGCGAGTTGACGGGGGAATGAGCTCTGGAGGAAGACGATTTGGCACAGGATATCCGTTTAGCTTTCGATAGATGAGATGCATTGCCACAGCGAACTCATCTAGATTGAGCCGACCTCGGTCAGCAGAGTCAGCAAGAGTCCAGATCCGTTCGAGGTCAGGCTTTGGGAGTCCACTCTGTCCGAAAATTTCGATCGCCTGTTCTCCGGCAATGAAACCTTTGCCAAAACCGTCCCAAGCTTTGAAAGTATCGTCGTACAGCCTCTTTTCACCTTTAGTAATGGCCCATGGAATGGTCGCATTGCCGCTGAGTCCAGCTGTGGTATAATTCCCGCCTTCTCGTCCAGTCTGAGGCATCATACGCTGTGCCAATGATTCAATGTTTGGGAGGCCTGTGGCTGGAGTATTGACCAAGCCCCATTGCCCGGGAATTCCGGTAGGTTGGGCATTCAATGGAGCCATACCAGTTTGAGTGGGAGTTAAATTTGAACCAAATCCAGTGGGCATCGGTGGCATTGGCGGCCGCGGGCCATTGTAACTACTGCCTGGAGCCTGTCCGAAACCTGTTGGTTGAGTTTGACTGAAACCTGTTGGGTGAGATTGAAGACCCATAGGGGATTGACCAAATCCGGTGGGGTGAGAAACAAGGGACGAAAGAATCTGGCTGTTGGACTGCTGGGGCTGAGGCTGCTGTATGGTTGGTATTTGCTGGGAGCTTTGATTCAGGGGTTCATCAAATTTTGGGGCATTAGAGGCAGGTGCTGGTCGGCTTGGCTGCTCATCTGGCACACCGAACGAAATAATATCCACCATACTTGAGACCTCGTTCCTAACGCGCTCAGGCAAAGTATTGGGCAGCTCCTTGCCGGTCAGCTTGAGGTTGCAGAGGTACATGGCGAGGGCGAACTCGGGGAACAGGAGCTGGCCAGATTTAGTCGTGTCGGAGAGTGTCCTATTCTTCATGAATGTTTTACTCTTTGTTGGAGTGTATAGGCTTACCAAATAGCAGACAGAGCGTCACCAGGCAGCTTCGATCGAAGCAGTAAATCCCGGGCCTGGTCACCAGACAGTGCCTGCGCATTGCCCACGGCAGACTTGAATAGCTGCTCGAACTTTGCTTGGTCTTGTGCTGTTATGAACGACAGCCTGATGTTCGGAATCTTGGACGATTTCGTAGGTAGAGGCGGAGGGGGAGGCTGGGATGAGGACCCTCGAAATGAATCTGCCATCTGCGATGAAGTCATACCCGTAAGTTGTGGAATCTGCTGGGGTGGGGGAGGTTGCTGTGGAGGGGGTGCGCCGGTCTGGAAGAGTTGCTGCTGTGGAGGCTGTTGCTGTGGAGGCTGCTGGAAAGACTGGCCTTGCTGACCTAGATAGCCGGTGAACTGCGGTTGCTGCTGCTGCTGCTGCTGCTGCTGCTGCGCGAAGCTCTGCGGCTGTCCCGGAAAGCCTGTGAACTGAGGTTGGATTGGGCCTCCTCCAAATCCCGTCGGCTGAGGTCCCAACCCCCCCTGGAAGCCTCCAGGCTGTTGGAATGGCGGCTGCTGGCCATACTGAGGCTGTCCAGGTCGGGCGCTATTGCCTCCCCCTAAGTAGGAGTTGGACCCCGAAAACATGACGGCTGGCGTGTCGCAAGTCAATCAAGTGGTCAAGAGAGTCCGCATGGGCGGTGTTATTAATATATCAAGAAAGCAGGCGCGTGAGATCTGGAGGTGATGGTGGGAGGTGAGGTTAGGAGAGTCTGTGCTGTGCTTCGAGTGTACAGCTCCGATTCGCGCTAGCGTCGTCATCCGACAGGACCATTGGCTCCACCGAGCCATCCTAGGCTTCGACGTCTCCGCCAGTTAGCCGCCACCTCCACGACCGCACACATCGAGCCTCTTTACTATGTCGGGCGAGCAGACCCGGCAGAATGAAGACACTAGGGGTGTCCACCAA
Source organism: Lindgomyces ingoldianus (assembly GCF_010093535.1). Lineage (NCBI taxonomy): Eukaryota > Fungi > Ascomycota > Dothideomycetes > Pleosporales > Lindgomycetaceae > Lindgomyces > Lindgomyces ingoldianus. The sequence goes on along the minus strand of NW_022985167.1, from coordinate 755,642 downwards.
GAACCGGACTTTGCCCAGGTCAGTTCTAGAAGTAGGCTACTTGAAATGTACTGAAAGACCTCTGCAGGCATTTAAAGACCTCGCAAGAGGCGAACGAGCTGCTGCCGCTTTAGAGAATCACCTAGACACATTGGAGAAGAAGATTGAGGAGCTCCTGGCGAAAGCGGACGAAGAGGAACGAAAATGTAAGGAACAGTCCAAGCCGTCTGCCTCCAACAGCGACCCATCTTCGACGAATCGTGAAGGCAGTGGCTCAACAAAAAATGGCGCACTTCAAGCCAGAAAGGTGCTGGAATAACCAGTAGCCATCTGTGAAGACGTAATGACAAGAAAGGGATAGACGGTTACAGGTCTCTCAGAGTTAATAGTCGTTCGGGATTCACGACGCTCACGATTGCAATGAATAAAAACATCGAGGAAGGGTTATATGTGTCCCAGGACCTCACCCACACCAACTCTGCCTAGGATTATACGGTGCAATGGACGATGGACGTATTAGAAGGTTGGAGATGTGCTATACCCCTCCAATCGTTGAAGACTTGTCCTTCAGACCCTCACTCTTGAAAACTTGCTCAAGGTGGAATTCCCCACTGCTGTCCTTCTCCACCACCCCAACTTCGGTGATAATTCCGTCAATGAGCTCATGGGGAGTCACATCGAAAGCAGGATTCCATACCCCAATACCATTCGCAGCAATGCTAACAGTCTCCACGACGTTCAGGTCCAGGCTAACGCCATCGTGCCGTGGTCCCTTAACCAGAGTGACTTCCTTTCCAGGCCTTTCCTCGATGATGATGTCGTCTCCAGACCTTGTATCAAGATCAATAGTGGTCCGCGGAGCTGCGACGAGGAACTTGATTCCGTGGCCTCTGGCAAGAAACGCCAGCTGGTAAGTGCCAATCTTGTTCGCAGTGTCGCCATTTGCCGCGACACGATCTGCTCCAACCACAATTGCGGCAATATTTTCTGCCGATCCTCTCAGTCGAAGTAGACATCCCGCCATGGAATCTGTGATCAAGGTTGCGGGTATGTTGTCATGAACCAGCTCGAATGCCGTGAGTCTCGAGCCCTGGTTATATGGTCTTGTCTCGGTACAGAATGCATGCTTCAAGGCCCCTTTCGAATGGAGTGAACGTATGACACCGAGTGCAGTGCCGTATCCAGCAGTAGCAAGGGATCTAGGCCATCAGCATCTGCGCAGAGCACAAACGAAGAGCTTTGCCCTACCCTGTGTTGCAGTGCGTCACCATGCTAACCGGACCCTTATTGCCTGCTTCTGTGTTGTTGATAACCCACTCCGCGCCATGCTTCCCGATATTCTCATTGTCACTCACATCATCCACTAGCATCTTCTCTGCTGTCTGGACATATGCTTCTCGGACATCCGCCCCAGTCGCGCCCTCCTTGCTGGTAGCCCGTTCGACGGCCTTGGTCAACTTTTTGGCGGCATCTGCAAGATTGACTGCAGTCGGTCGACTTGTGACAAGATAGTCCAACTTTTCAATGATGAAAGCCTTGACCTCCTCAGCAACCGGTGATAACTTCATATTGACCAATTCAACTGCTAATGCGAGAGCAGCCACGATAGCAATTGCAGGGGCCCCCCGCGTTCGCATCTCTTTTATGGCGTGCCATGCATCCATGCTGGAGTAAATGTGATCGTATTCTTCGGCATGAGGCAATTTGAGTTGGTCGAGTATCTCCAATTGACCCCGCGAATATTTTATGGCTTGGAGCACCATCTTGGCGGATTCGGACTGCGTTCTTGGGTGTTGCAAAAACTCAATGTTGGGGTAGCAGCACTCAACAAGCTGACGCCACATCACGTGAAAGCCCAACTGGGGGCAGGGGTGGCACTGGCCACTAAAAGGAGCTAGCGTGAACGGTGAAGGAGGCATGTACTGGCACACTAATTAGCGCCTACCTTCCTCGTGTGAAGGTTGGCTCTTCAATTGTAGGGGTCGTAAGACCCATCAGAGGAGTCGATCGCATCAAAAGTTATCCTTATTAATCCCTTATTCGAAGTTAAACAACAGCTCATGAGGATGAACCCTCCGGAAGTTTGAGGCGTTCTACCCCATGCCACGGCTGCACAACACCGATTTCACGACCATACAAAGGTGGTATCTTATGGCTGCGGCGTAGGGGGATTTGTGCCGCAAGCAAATAAATGGTAACCCCAGGGAGTTCAGGAGTGCGCTGTTCGTCACTGCGCCTCCCTATCACCCTTTCACCAAATGCCTTCAACAGCCACTTCATGGTGAGCTTTTATATCTCTTCGCTGTTGCTCGAGTTCTTCCCCACCCTATCCCCAACTCTACCGGCTAACACATGCCGGTAGATTTCTTCAAGATGCCGTCAACGAAGCTCTCTGTTTCTTCTACCCTCCCTCTCCCTAACTCAGGAAACAGCATCCCGATCCTCGGATTTAGTGTCTATCAGGCCCAGCCACCGACCTGTGTATTGTCCTGCCTTAAAGCCTTCAGCGCCGGCTACCGCCACATCGACACTGCGCAATACTACGGCAATGAGATCTCGGTTGGTCGCGCGATCCGCGAGTCAAAGCTTCCCCGTTCAGAGCTCTACATAACATCCAAGATACTCTATGCTGGGAAAGACATTGAAGCGACGTACAGGATGGTATTGGAGAGCATCACAAACCTCGACGATGAAGATGGTTACATCGACTTGTTCCTCATCCACAGTCCGAATGGCGGCGCAGAGAGTAGGAAACTTATGTGGCTTGCGCTAGAAGAGGCAAGGGAGGACGGGAAGGTTCGGGATATCGGTGTTTCGAACTATGGTATCCAGCACATTGAAGAGATGAAGGAGTTCGCGAAGGTTTGGCCCCCGAGTGTCAACCAGATCGAGGTAAGTCACGCTGTGCTCGCTCCGGCCATTGGCTTGGAGCTAGCCCCTCGAGCTGCTTGAATTAGATACGCTGACATGGTTCACAGCTTCATCCTTGGTGCCAACAGCGCGAGATCGTCGAGTATTGTAAGAAGAATGAAATCGTCATCGAAGCCTACTCCCCGATCGTCCGCAACCAAAAAGACCACCACACGACTCTGATCGGTATTGCTGAGAGACTGCACAAGACTACCAACCAAATCCTCATCCGATACTCTCTACAAAAGGGATGGATACCTCTTCCAAAGAGCGACACCATGGCCAAGATCACGAGTAATGCCGATGTGTTCGGCTTTGAGCTGACCGAGGAGGATATTGCTCTGCTGGACGAACTTGACCAGGGACGGGAGGGCGCGATTGTGCAGGCTGTGAATAACTGAGAACAGGGAGCGAGAGATCAGGGGAGTGGTTCGAAGCGGTTCGGGCTCTAGGTCGGTTGTGGTCCAGTAATTTTATGACTGGTGAAAGGAATTTCCTACGTAATAAGCGCTTAAATATACCCCCATCAAACAGGGCTGGAGATTCTTACAGTACTCCCGGGCTTCTGTTCATGAGACCAACATAATACTTCATTCCGATGACTACGATTGCTCTCTTCTTAACCACCCATGCCCAATCTTGCAGAAGATGCAAAACCAGGCTCCATTAACTAAGGAAAGCCTTTCATCCGAAATCACAAGCATTTTCCAACAAGCATATCCCAACAAGTGAATTTCATCTCAGCTCACACTGCCAAGACGCACACATTTGGCGTTTTATCACCCCAACCAAGTGGCCCATTGCAAGTCTCCCCTCTCCCGCTCTTTTGACCCCACTCACCGCCTCTTTCTATAATTAGCTCTTAAACGAAGAATCCTCAAGCCTAAGGGTTTTGCCACGAATTCGAAGGTATTCTATATTTCAATATTGTGTATATTTATTTTACAATACTCGAATATGGTATAATTCATTGAAACACAGGTCCTGTGGTGTAGGGGTTAGCACTTCGGATTCTGATCGGTTCAGAGCATTCCGGCGACCCCGGTTCGAGTAAGCGCAAATCCACTCTTCGTTAAAATAAAACTGACGCCAGTAGTTCCGGGCAGGACCTCAGATTTTTTTTGGCTTATTTTCAGTGATCTTGAGTCCTGTGCGCCCTCCTCCCTTTCCGACAAAGAGCGACGCTGTAACTAAAGGTGATGCGAAGTGCAGACTTTTTAATTTTTCTTCTCAAACAGAACGTTGAGAGAGCCAGCTCACAATATGCAATTGCAAGAGGTTGTATATTGGGAATTTTGTTTGCGGTCGCCGCAATACTCTGAATCAATCAGATGGTTTGCGATTATTCTCTGTTAGCAACGTGTGGGCTTCTTCAGTGTTCAGACACTACGTCTTCATTTTCTGACAACCCGCAGGTACTGGCTGTAAGTTAATACTGCACCGTATCACTTAATGTAGGACATAGCTGGGGTAATTTATAAGGGTATTTGCATCTTGTTAAGGTTGTAGTGAGTTCTAGCAAGAGGTTCAATAGATTAAATTCAACCTGTTTACATTCCACCATAGGTGTGAATATGCTTTGCATAGAAGCGTTGGAAATGTAACGAGCTATAGCAACAGCCTCAATCGATGTATAACGTCAGGAGACAATGACCGAAAGAAGCTGACTTGCTTTGCCATGAGACCTTTCGCCTTGGTATGAAGGTCATCTAATATGATTGAGAATTTGTCGCGGAACTGGCGTCGGTGGTTATCGAAGAAGAGTATTTGGGGACGGAAGCTGTTCGTGATATGAGACTTTCGGCGACGATCACTTCCAGACCCTAGTGAAGAATTAGTTTCTGTGTATTTGAGGCGAATGAATAACTGCACCATATTTCATATTTGCTGCACTGTAACAAGGCTCCATAGGTTGGCCTATAGTTTGCAGGGCTAACATGCGATCTTGATAGTCTTGAGTGATGTCTCCGTGCCGTACCTGACGATTCCCTGACGATGGAGAAGCGTCGCGTTAAGAGTCCGTAATGCAGCTCGTACTTCCTCTCCCGAGCGAGAGCCAACTGTGCTGGTTGCTAGTGATATCATTCGGAACACCTATTCGAAGGTGTGGTCAATGAGGCCATAGACACAATTGAGGTAGGCTTCGACACCGCCGTTGAACGTATCCCAAAGGCCAGGCATGTCCGACTTCATTGAATCAATGGCTTCCTCATTCCAGTAATGAGAGCCTGCAATGGGGATGTAATGATGGCCATACTCTCGAAGAAAAAGGCGATAAATGACAGAGGATGCCAGTGGAGGCTTATTCTAGCGGATGGGATAAATACCGAATGCCACTACATGCTGGCATTCCTTAAATCAGCACTCTATTGACGCACTCGTTGTAGCCCCATGATGTCACCCAGGTGAAGAAACGGAGTAGGCTATTTACCTGCTCGTCTCAAGAATGGTACTCGATCACAACATAAGCGCATGTAACTCCATCAGTGTAGCTCTATGTTTTGTATCGTTGATTTAGCTCGAAACGGTCTCTGAGTTGATAGAGGATTTGCACGTACATCTCGAGTTAGTCCCTTCTTGTCTAACAACGAATTAATGAGGCGGCTTTTCCCTACGCCTAAATCCCCCCCAAGACCCACTGTGCGGGGAGAGGGTAAGGTGCAATATAAACTATAGCAACACAATAAAGCCTAACCTGAACTTGCTCAAGCTTTAGGGGGCCTTTGAAAGAGTACAATACGTTATCAAATAACAGGGTACACAACTGGGGAAGGTATATATGTTACTCCTCACCTCTAGCTATGTATAAAATTGTTAGAATGCAGTTTCCATCGTAAGTTACCCTCACTACGTTTTATATTTGGTATCATATACAGAATAAATAAGAACAGGTTACCCTAAGAATATCCTTCATTATTGAATAACCGTTATTTTCCCTTCCCCGTTTTCCGTGTCGATTCACAATGCTATCGTTATGTAAAATCTGCGGTATTCCCTTCACAAAAAGGGTACATATTCTGCTTGTTTGTTCCACAAATTCGCCTGATGTATTGTACATATGCCGATTAGCTATTTAAATATAGATCTCCCATTATTATTCCACCCCCCCCACAAAATCTCTATTGCAAAGACCCATGCTTAATCGAATTAACACTACTCGGCCGCAACAAAATGTCAAGAAATCTACAACACACCAGCGCAATGATCACAAAAATCATCCCCCTAGCTCTCTTTACTGCTCAAGCAGTTATTGGGGCAGTTATTCGTCACCACGATGAACCTAGAGCGTCAAACGCTGATGGTCTTGCTGTAGTAGCTATCACAGCGACCCTAGCAGTTCCCCCAGGCCCAACCCTGTCTTGGGCGGTCGATCCGAATCTAGTTATTGTCACAGAGACGGATTACACTACCGGTCAACCGTCTAGGGTGCCCCCGACACCTACGTTGGGAGAACTCCTATCATATGTTACCATTGGTGCACCATACCAAAACACCACTCTAGTCGCTATATCTGCAGGGCCTGTTAGCGCCCCCCCGATTCCTAGCTTCACTGGTGCTTCTGCTATAATAGGTGCATCAACTATGCCTTACGGAGATTCCTCCATAAAAACTATTCCTTCCTCCGCACCCTTTCGGCCAACTTCAGAGGATAATTACTCCGCCGCACTAGTTGCTTTCCCAAGCAGTGCACCTGCAGAATCGAGTCAAGTACCAGCAGCTTCTGGAGCACCGAGCTCTGGGTTGTCTCAAGTACCTTTTCCTTCCTTCCAAGCACTAGTGACTTCTTCACATGTTCTAGCTCCTTCCCAGCTTCCACCGATCTCTCTAGAGCCCTCATCCACCGCTGTAGTTGTCATTCCAGTGTCAAAATCTCCCACAACCGTGCTCGTTGTCCCCGTCACCCCAACCGCGACTCCGCAGCGACACAAGCGATCTAACAACATTGGGTTCATCGAAGGTGAGCTTATTGACACAAAGTCAAGGGTCTCGAACGGTGTGCCCGCCCAAGTATCCACCGTTTCTGCCTCACATCCCTCTACACTGATGGGGGCTAACCCTCCTCACGTAGCGCTACAACTTAACACTGCAACGAAAGTCCTAGTGCCAGCGAAATCTGGAGACCAAGTTGCGGACAAGACAACTAGCCAAAGCGTTGGCACGATTCAGGTTCCTAGGAAGTCATTGTCCGCCACCCACTCCAACACGATGTTCAAGCCCAAGGAATTGTCAAACCCAAACCCAACTCCAACCCCTAGATCTTCTCACATCCGAGCTCCATCTTTCAAAGCCTCTTCAGCACTGCTAGTTGGTTCAACCGTTGTCATCGGTGAAGGGGCGCATTGCCCATATCCTTATCCCGGCGAGCTCTGTGGAAAGGGCGCCGCGAAAACGACGTTTGTAACCGCAACGAAAACTAAGGCTCAGAAACCGACGTCACCGGCGACTAGGAAGGGAGAAAAGCTTGAAAGTACTGGGTGGTGCCCTTATCCCGGACAGAAGTGCTAAGTGCACTCAGTCCCCTGCTTGAGAATTGCACTGCTGATAAATGATAGTAGGAATAAATCTGGAAAGGATCCTAAGGACGGAGAGTGTGGAAATGGTAAGGGTGTCGTTAGTACGACGAGCACCTTGTTGGTACTGCTTGTTTTAGTTGAGACGGCGAAAGTGAGTCTAGGCACGACGAGTGCCTGTGCTTGCTAGAATAGGATAGTATTGTTTGATATTGAATCCTAGTATTGTTCTGACTAACTGTTTTTCTGTCCCTTGTCTGTATGATGGTTTCCCTGTGTATAGCCACTTACAGGAAATATTGTCGCCCCATAGCGATAGGCCCCCATCGATTTGTTCGAGATCCTCTCGCAGTTCAATGCCACCTAATGGTAGATACGGCAAGTTCTTCCCGCGTATTCCACCAGCCTCCCCTGCACGTTCTTCGCTGTTTGAATGTACGTAAGGAGATCTGTGTCCTTACTCCTGCCTTCAGGCCCGCTATCGAACATTTCATAGCTAAATCAACACTTGAAGCTGGTCTGGAAAGTATCCGCTGTTGCATGATAAAGGCCTGTAGCCACGGCTCCATCTCCCTCAGGACAACAAGCAGCTGTCATCAGCTTGCTTGGTGAAAGGTGACGGAGCCATATAAGCGTCGCTGATCTGGAGGATATAAAATTTCTCCTTAGAAATGGTATTGCTGCGCTCATTGAGGGACATCTTGAACCTCTTCTATAACTCGTCTTTCGAAACGCCCTCGGGAGGGCCGGAGAAAGTAGTACGATGTGAACCATTCTCCGCCCACAGTCTAGAGAGTATCAAGTCAAAGCCCGATATACAGTCTATCCACCTCCTTTACAGTATTCCATACATCCAGCCAATCCGGCGCAGGCATGGACCAGCACCAATTCCCGCACGCAGACCGAAACCCACGTTTCACAAACCGTGTGTCATCTGGTTTCGGTCCAATCTGTCAAGTGGTGTATCCGAAAACCCGACAGCAGCACATCCACTCTACAAGCTGACATGATGCTGATCCAGCCGCGAGCGCGCTCGAACACGCATTTGAGGCCATGGAAGCCTTCGAGCCAGCCCTCGAAATTCAAGAAAGGGTGTAGCATCACGATTTTGAGGCCCCTCTCCTCACATCGTTTATTGATCTCGGTGGCTACGGCGTCTATCTCAGCGTAGTTCTTAGGGCCAAGCGCGTGGCTGAGGTGATGAAAGCCGAAGAAGATGTCCAGGAAGGAGAGAGTTCGACGGGTTGGAAGTCAGCGAGGGATGCGGCGGGCAGGCGGTCGAGGAGGGAGGGGCAAGAAGGGCTCCCGAGGCAAGAGCTGACGTAGCTGATGGGGATGGTGGGGAAGGAGTAGTCGAGAGCCATGGCAACCTCGGCCTTACTATGTTAAGAATTAATTATTGAGGAATAGGTGGTATGAGAAAGCACCATTCGGATATTAGCGGTGATGCCGGACGCGTTCCGAATGCCATCTGAATGACGTAGCCAAAGAGGACCTAGCCTATGTCTACATCCACGTCGAGCTATCATCATGAACAGAATCGTGTCCAAACTCTTGAGAACGATCGACCAAGATCATAAAGAAACAGCCTCCGACTCAGCATTCCATCCTTGAATAAGCTCCGCCGTGAATGAAGAGGGCTTTTCATCGCACAGCCACTGTGCATGACCCAGCTCATTAGTCCTTCGATTGACGTAAGGTGTGTCGTGCGGTGTACGGTGCGAACAGTGATATATAAGCTTATGTCTATTTCAATGCCCGATGAGGAGCGGGTGTGAAAAAGTCCACGGCGGAGGGCGATCGCCACTTGAAAGTCCTTTCGCCTATGAGCAAAAGACATGTTCGCCGCCCTGCCGTAGCCAATCAGCGCTCTCCCGAATGTCGGACGAGCACCTGTTCCCGACTCATAAAAGCTCCAACTCTCCCATCAGCAGAGAAATGGTAAACTTAGCGTTCATACCACAAGCTTTACTGTGTCTCTCATTCTGCAATTGCTCTTTCTCCTACCTTTCGTGCATCTAGACATCATAGAGCCATGTCTGTAAGTAGAAGCACTGCCCATTCGCTACGAAACAACACTATTAACACTTATTCTGCAGTTCTACATTGAGAACAAGTCGGTCGGCGACAAGGAGAACTCAGAAGATTGGCGCATTCGAGGCTACAATCCCCTGACCCCCCCGGATCTTCTTCAGCACGAAATCCCCCAGTCGGCCAAGTCAAAGGAAACCGTCCTCGCAGGGCGCAATGAAGCCGTCGAGATCGTTCAGGGTAGAGATGCCCAGAGGAGACTGCTCGTAGTCATCGGACCATGCTCGATCCATGACCCCAAAGCTGCGCTCGAATACTGCGATCGTTTGCTCAAGATGAAGGAGAAATACAAGGACGACCTGCTTATCGTCATGCGCTCATACCTCGAGAAGCCCCGAACCACCGTCGGCTGGAAGGGTCTGATCAACGACCCAGATATTGATAACACCTTCAAGATCAACAAGGGATTGCGGGTGTCAAGGCAGCTCTTCGTGGATCTGACCGAGAAGGGCATGCCTTTGGCAAGCGAGATGCTAGATACCATCTCTCCCCAATTTTTAGCGGATTTGTTGAGTGTGGGCGCAATTGGTGCAAGGACAACCGAGTCGCAGCTGCACCGCGAGCTGGCATCAGGCCTGTCCTTCCCCGTGGGTTTTAAAAATGGCACCGATGGCTCGCTGGATGTCGCTATTGATGCGATTGGCGCCGTTAAGCACCCCCACCACTTCTTGTCTGTTACCAAACCAGGTGTCGTCGCCATCGTAGGTACCGTCGGCAACGAGGACTGTTTCGCTATTCTTCGAGGTGGCAAGAAGGGCACCAATTTCGACGCGAGGAGCATCGCAGATGCGCGCGAGAAGCTAGCGCAAAAAGGACTCAATGCTCGGTTGATGGTGGACTGCAGTCACGGCAACTCCGAAAAGAACCACAAGAATCAACCAAAAGTTGGTCACGTCCTGGCCGAGCAGATCGCAGCCGGAGAGACCGGCGTCATGGGTGTCATGATCGAGAGCAACATCAACGAAGGTCGGTTCGTCACACGGTTTTGGTTTAGCAGCCCGCTAACAACATACAGGCAACCAGAAAGTGCCCAGCGAAGGCAAGGGAGGACTCAAGTATGGCGTGAGTATCACGGATGCATGCATCAATTGGGAGGACACCGAGGCCCTCCTCGAGGAGCTGGCGACTGCCGTGCGGAAGAGGAGGTCATTTCTTGGTATTAATGGCGTGCACTAAAAGTGTTCATCAATTTCTGCGGCTTTCCTCGATCTAAAGGCAGGGCATTGGTACGGTCGGCGTCTCCGGGACTCAATCTTGTTCGACATCAGCATCAAAAATATACCTGCCTGGTTAAGGCAGCATCCATACTACACGTGTTAATGCTTGCTTGCCAAACGAACAGACATGCTGTGGCTTGATGCGGCTTGATGCCTTGTCGCAGAGCACCATCGGTGATGGGCCCACGACATTCCGTTACCACATGTCGTCTTGCCGTCCTCCAGGAGGTGAATAAAGAGGTATGTGGTGTCTCTACTAGCGTTCGGTGACTCCAGCCACATAGGGGGTTCTCTCAACCACAAAGTCCTCTGTTTCACCGGTTGATTCTCAGACGGCGTGCGCATTATAGAATCAGTCGCATTGACAACGACAACATTGCGCACCAGCAGAACCCACTTCCCTGTATTCGACCCCCGCCAAAGCTTACGCTGTATGGTAGAATAGGTTGAGAGACTTGCCACACCGCAGCGTGGACGACCGTGAGGACGATATCGGCACTTCCTAAGCAGCAACCGTGAGTAACCCCTTGCTAGGCTATGGATTTATGCTGCGTGATTCTGCTCTGAGCTACGACAGAGGCTTTGCCACAATTCCTGAGGGTTCGTTCGAAGTCAGTGAGTTAGAGGTCGTCCATGGTTAGGAGTATAGTCTAACTCTGCAAGGTTTCCAAACGTCCGCGATGCGATACAGCCCTTGTTCAGACAATCGCATCATCCATTGTCCTGAATCAAGAAAATGAGATTGAGGTGCGGCGGTGAAGAGGAGACCTCTGCAGAGTGGCGTTCTACTGATCTCCTCTCCTCACTCTGATAGACGACAACGTGCAGATGGCCAAGCAACTATTTCTGCAGCCTCAATCTATCCGCCCGTGAGCCTTCCCATTGCATGCGGAGAGGATGTGGGGCCTCAGCTGTAACCTTCTCAACTGGTGGAGACGGCCCTCGCAAGCGTCACATCTCACTCAGTATCCTTTGATCCTCAGCAACTACCAGCTGACGATACCGACCTGCATTCAAGGGGAGCTCAACCTCGGCTTCATTGAAATCTTTGAGATTGCAGCCTTGTGGCATCCCCTACACCTGCAGGGAATTCAAATACCGGTGAGCAGCCCGGGAGCGGAGTTTTAGTTTTGTGACCCTGTACATTGGCCCTCCAAATTTGCAGAGAAATACTGACACCTGCTTCATCGATCTCAAAAGTAATGATAGACTCAGCCAGAGCGCTTAAATATTTCCTTCAGAATGTGTACCGAGGCCAATGGGGGTTTGGGTTGGGTGAGATAAGAACTGACCCATAAGGCAAATGCCTTCATCGCTCCGTCCATTGGTTCCCCTCTCAAACGTCCTCCGACGTTCTCTCGGCCGGGATCGATTCAAATTTTTTTCCGGGACGTCGCCTTAGCGCTCCTTCTAGCACGGTGCTGCCTTGAGCGCTCCCGCCATTGCCTTTGTTCCTAATGGCTTTCCCCCTTTTTGGTCAGCCTCCAGACCGAACTACTCGGGAGGCGCTCACGCTGTCTTCGTCATGACAGCCCTGTTTCATGTTCCAGGGTGCTAGCTCCCGTGTGCCGACCCGAATAAATGGTCGTTGGGTTGTGTTGACCCCGTTGTTCTACGTCTGCGTCTGCACACCACTTTGCCTTCTCTCGCAGATTGCGTTAGTGGCTCTATTTTACGAGTCTGCGGCGCTCGGCGGCCCCTAGAGCGTCGCCAGTCATTTTGAGAAACTGGTAAACTTAGAACAGCTCACTAATAGTCGACTCCATGGAACAGCCCCGACGGTCAGTGAGTGCCAGGACACTCTTGAATTTCCTGCAGCCGGGTCTTGTGTATATCTTCTTGTTGCGGCGGCTTGCATTCCAAAGCTAGCTCCCATCTACCCAATGATCTTCGCTACATGTTACGACGCAGTCTGCAACGTCGGGCTGAGTGGCCGCCGGCTCCTTGAGTGCGTACTCTACGGTACCTACGCCGATGAGTAGACGCCCTCACTCACTGGGCCACACCTCTCGACCCAAGTTTCAACCTTTCGAGAATTGCCCTGAACCTGAGTCCGTAGACATTACCCAACTTCCCATCCTAGCAAATCTCAGCGAATATCATACTTCAGAAAAGGCAGAAATATCTTTCGTATAACCGGATGTCGATTCTAGTGTCGCATTCCACCATCGAAAGGACGTGGAGGATTGGAGTGTAACCTGCAGCTGCAGATGCAGCCGGATCTTGGATCTCGAGCTCCCTGGCATATGCCACGCGGTCGCGCGCATCTCGGAGTCCCAACACCACCCCTGTGGTACGCTATTCCGAGGCTTCGTGTTTGCCTTTTTTAGGAAACCAATTAAGGTTTTGAGGGGGTGTGTCAAGTCTATTCACCCGCGCGGCCGTATCCTCTTTCCGCCCCCAGTTGCTCTCACCTTAACGTGCTCTTGTTTCTCTTAACCATTTCACTCCTTCAACATTTAAAGCAATCTTAGGTCGCTTGAAGTTCTTTTCCCATTGTTTGCAACACCTTGCACTTCCCTTTGTCCCACACCCGAACTCTCACTCTCACTCATTCCTTAACATCATATTCGAGTTGTTACTATCAAGCATTGTCCTTCACCTCCTAATCTCAAGGAAACATCACACAGTATCTTGCAAATCGTCCAGAGTTCACGTGTCTCGGTAACGGTATGCCATCTTCGCAGGTTAGCGATGTCGTTAGGTGGGCCGCTCATCTGGAACAAGAACACTATTCTGACGAACCCGTTGCTACTCTTCCAATGAAGCCAAAGGCAAGGCTTAACTCGGATGATATCAGAGGTTTAGGGGCCGGATTTGAAGAGATTGTGGCTCCATCCCCACCCGAGATTGAGATAAAGCTCGAGATTGAAGACACGGTAGGACAGCGGAACCCATCTCCGCTTGTTCAGTCGCCAAGCCATGGGAACAAACTGCCACTCACCAACTCCTCCCACCCTGGTGCTTCTCGCCAGCCAGACCCTGTCGCACTTGAAGCTACTCTCACACATGAATCTCTTCGAACTCCTGAACGCTCTTCTAAGGGGGGTTCAAGCAGGCGCTCTCGTAACTCATGTACGTCGCGTAACAGTTCTTTTCTCTTTGCACGGCAGCCAATGTAAGGGGAAATTGTTCTGAGGGCAATTCTCTGTTGTTGTCGCCACGGTGAGAGGACGGAATGATACATCGGAATGCTCTTCCCCAAGGAAAATCTTGTTGGTTTAGGAAGCTGGATTGGTGATTAAAAGCTAGCCGCTCATTCTTGCGAGGTGTCTCTAAAAGGGGATAACAATTCTTTGCTCGCATCCGTTAACCAATCCTCAGGGCCGGGCACAATAACTTCCGAATATCTCTCAACTAGAGCCTACCATCACTCCCAAACAACAGCCGACGCTATTCATGATAGCAACGCCGGCGGACTTGAACGCCTCGACAGACAGCCAACACCGTATTTCACCCCAAACCACACTCCAACCCACCGCTCAGAGGAGACGGCTGAGGATGTCGGTGTTGAGGAAGAGGATGATGGTGAGGAGCATATCCCGCAGTCGCCACTCCCATTTTCAGAATATCACTATTATAATTCTGGCTATGGAAGAGGTGCGGTCGAACATGTTGAGCGGCAGATGGGTCAAGCACTACGATCGGATATCTGGTACGATAATGCTCACGATATCGACAAAAAATGAGGGTTCTGGGGGGACCTCATCGCAGCTTCTGGCCATCTCTGAAAAATGGCGGTTGGTTTGGAACGTTCCATATCGCCGTCCACCCCTTGCTAGCAGTTTTTTTGCCCAGCTATCTCTTTCACCCCAATTCTGCGCCATCTCCAGGTTCTCTTAATCCCCCCTTCACTATGTAGCCCCAATGTCTTCATATTTCCATAACTACAAACTCGTTGGTCGAAACTAGCAAACCATTATTCTGTTGTTTATTAGGATTCCTTGCATTCTCAATCACGTTTACATCTCGCTGACGTATGTATGATCAATTGTTTCATGTCTCGTTTAAAGGATGATGTGATAAAACCTGTGCGTCGCGTTCGTATTATCTTCATGCCTTTTCCATTCTTGTTATAGCCTTAATTTTGATAATTCGATACCCTCTGCGGGCTTTCATGGCGCCATTTCTTCTCGTGCAACAATTTCCTGCTACTCAATCTTGGCATTCAATCCTAACGCCCAAATTGCTTTCCTTGTTTTGAATCTTATGTGGGTCAACTCAACGGAAGAATTGACTGTCCGACTGTTTAAAATCTCCTCTCTTCTGGCGACTAGGATCTACAAGGTGGAAATGATTCGTGCAGCTTCCGAGACCACCGTACCGACCTTGACAAGATTGCCATGCTTTACCGAGGGTGGGCGGTCCCGACTCATCCTTCCGTCGGCCTGGGGTCCCATAAATATCGGTACCCGTGGAAGGAACGGGGTCCATTGGTCAAGCATGGATATAGGCTAAGCCACACAAAATATCATATCGGCGGTCCGTCCTTCCTAGACAACATCGCTATTTAGTTTCGTCTAAATCCTGCCATCTTTTCTAGCCCCCGCACTTCTTTTAGGGTTGTTGTCTCTAAATACCCTAGATTTGATAATCCCAGGTCCAAGTGGGGGCCAGCTGTTAAAACGTTTGCTAGAATCTCCATCCTCCGCCCATCTCTTATGTTCCTATGTTCCTAGAACAACTGCTAGTTCACACTCAGAGTCAACACTAGGCGACTCCCGTGTGACAAGAGAGGTGCTGGTCTGATCGTATAGACCAGTAAGAGTAGTCGGTAGCTTATATAGAAGAGAGTAGGGTGTTCGGACATGGAAAGGTGGGGCTCTTGTGCATGGGAGCGGTAGTTGAAGCATAGATAGCGCGTTAGATCTTCGTGGTCTTGCCTAAGCAGGAATTGCACTCTTTATTTCCCTACAACAATTGTTAGAGGATAGATGATAATAAGCGAAAAGTTCCATACAATAATGGGATCAGTCAATTGGTGATGATCGGGTCTGAAAGGGTTCACCTCAATGATTCTGGTGGGTTTGAAGCCATTTATTCTGGTTCTGCCTTGTGCAAGGATGAAGAAATATTTCCTAATCTTACTTGTAAACCAGGTTGATCGTTGGGGCTCGTAAGTCATGATATGGGAGGTGAGCAAAGCAAAGCACTTTTCCCATGGATGTTGAGATAGATGAATGATGCGCTGGCAATCTGCACTGCGGGCGGGGCATGACCGAATTGCATGTGTGACTACCTTTCACCCGCTGCGGTGGAACAATTACTTTGTAAGTAGCGGACTCAGCCGTCATGACGGCCAAGCCGACGCCGGAAATGGAATATCTTGGGTCATGTTTCAATGTATGAGGTTGCAATTGACTTTGTCCGTTAGCTTCGCTCGGCGGAATCTTCCTTGAAGCTCGGTCCTTGATCGGGTTGGCTCGGCATTGTCGTCACCAATTGCCGGAAGAAATGTGCCCAACCTATGGACATCTCATTCTTCGAAAGTGATGATTTCTTTTGACTGAGTGTCAAGCTTTGAATCTTGGGGTAATTATGGGAAAGCTCTCGGGACTTCAGAGGGCTGTTTTGTCCCTTTACCGGCAATGCATCCGAGCCTTACGAGACAAGCCTAATGTGAGGATTTACTTTGGCACCCTCGCACAATCACTGACGTTCCCATAGGACACACGAGAAAACTTTCGATTATTTGTTAGGTTCGCATCACCCAGTTGCTTAAGTTTCCTAAAACCCACCAAACCAACGTCCACCCAGAGAAGAGTTCCGCAAGCACATCAACGTCGACAGGAAAGACTTCAGCACCATCGAATACCTACTTCGACGAGGACACCGACAACTCGACATCTACCAAGACCCAGGAATCAGAAACATCTTGAGATGATTTCCAACGAGCACTGCGTTCATATTTCGAAGGAAGAGGAGGTGTAGTGGCTAAAGGGGGAGGGTTCCGGGGCAGAAGAGCGAGATTGCAACCATCAGCGGCATGTCAATGTACTTGTAATCCTGAAGCGCCAGGATTGCGTATGCAACAGGGCCGAGGGGAAGGCGTCCTAGATTGCGTCAGCGGATGTTATTTTATTCGGTGACTTGATGGACTGATGGGAAAGTCGATCGGCAACGGTGTTGAGTCACGTGGGTGGCGGTTGATCAAGTGGAAGGTTCGAGATGCTTCTGAAAGACAAAGATCAAGAGTATTCCAGACAAACAGCATCGGTAATTACACTGTTGGTATGAGTAAAGCTTCTCGCATGATCGAGTTTGCTCATCTAATACGGGAGATTTCTCGGCTTAGGCCTGTCTGGATGTTGCGTCATGTATCGTGACCTCTCGCGGTTTCGAGAAGCATCGAAAGGATCCTCGATCCCCCTCACGTCAAATCACACCACTGTGAAGCCTGATATCTAGCGGCTTGCGCAGGTTCTAGAAGCCCAGAACTTCTATATATAAGGCCAGCTCACTGTCGAATTTGAAGATCTCCATCGACAACAAGCATCAAGCCTTTCATGCAAGCTTTACGATCAGCAATTCGACGAGTTCCAAATCACCTCACCCGCATAACCAAACAACCAAATCGGCCTTTCTACTACACCACTCCAGGAGCAATGTCTCTTTTCCCACGCTTCACTCAAGAATTCTCCCCGGTTTTCCGTCTGCTTGACGACTACGACCGAGCCTCTCGTCATGCATTCCGACACCTTGACCACAGCCTCCGATCCTTCTCCCCCAAATTCGATGTCAAGGAGCTGAAGGATTTCTACGAGCTGCACGGCGAGTTCCCTGGTATCGAGCAGAAGGACATCAACATCGAGTGGACGGATGGCAACACTCTAACTGTTTCCGGCCGCACTGAGACTATTCACGAAGAAGGTCAGCGTCCACAGGGATTCATTGAAGAAGGCGAATCAAGCCACGAACACGGGCATTACCACCAACCTACCGTGGAGGACGAGGGCGCCGCCGCCGAGTCGGCCGTAGCCAAGAAGCTGGAGCAGGAGGTCGCTAAGAAGCCTGAGAGCGATGAGCCGAAGTATTGGGTGAGTGAGCGCTCGGTTGGCGAGTTCCATCGGTCTTTTAGCTTTCCGGCGAGAGTCGATCAGGAGGCGGTTAAGGCTAGCTTGAAGAATGGGATTCTGAGTATTGTGGTTCCGAAGGCGAAGGCACCGCAGCCAAGGAAGGTTAATATCGAGTAAACGGCAACGGAAACTCCAATGGCAACGGCGGCAGTGGGGGTTTGAAGTAGCATCTACTCTATTCACGCCGATGCTGCTGTGGCTGTTCAGATGGACCTCTGACACGACGGCTGATGACTAATTGATGGACCGGCTTTGCTCACATTCCTGTCCTTCCTACACAGTACGACAAACGTGCAGTTTTTCAACCCAAAACATCACAACACGATTTGTTTGCTTTATTTCTTACCCCTGGCATGACAAGCATGGATGGACAATCGAAGATTTTCTCGTCTTCTCGCTCATTCATTCGTTCAATTCTTTCTAAACTTGTTCGTGTCCTCTCTCCACTCTCTGCACTGACATTGGACTGACGATGGAATAATGGACGGATGTGGAAAGGGTATGTACGTGTAGGCTGAATAAATCATGTCCTGTATCGGAACGGACTTCCAGGATGAGTGATTTGTGATATTAATCGCGATGATGATAATCTATTAAATTTGAGTGATACTTGCAACGAAAAAAGCGTTGAGCATGCAAGTGGCCTTGCGGATCGACGTCACGTCTTCCAGAAAGGCAACCGTAATAATTTATCTAATTATCTACGGGCCAATCTCCTGACTGGCTGTGTTCTCAGCATTATATAGCATAACGGAGAGCGATCCCAGAGTACGATCGATCTAATATACCTCGAGATAGAATAAGGGAGAGCACTAATGACATGCAAGTTTTTGCCCTAGATGGCCCTTACTACGTTCTACGATAGGTGAGTAGCATATATCCGCCTTTGCTTTTGCACTTCATGGATATTAAGCCTTGATATATGAAAGATTGTCGAGGGGATAAAGGAGTAAGGAGATACAGAACGTCGAGAGAAAAGCAGACATGAGTAATCGTCAAATTGGAAGGAGGTGTGATGGAAGGTTGCACACTAGATCCGCATCTTCATCAGATTCCCAATCCCAAACCCGTTCCCGAAATCTAAACCCACATTATCTGAATTTTATCTATACCACCTACCATCAATGTTACAATGGATAAATCGAGCAAATGCTCAATATGCCTGCTACACAAATCCGAAAATACACCTTCAGATTCCTTTCTAGACAGAAAAAGACAAACAACCGGCTTTTCCACTTCCGCCACCCTCACTACGGAATCGTTCTTGAATTCTCGATTTTCATAACGAGGATGTCGCAAGCGCCAACAGCGGTTAGTTCGTCCATTGCCACGGCAATTCTCTTTCGCTCTACCATAGCTGATACAGCAACCCAACCTTCTTCTTCTAAAGAGTTGATGGTGGGAGCGCGTTTTCCGGGCGTGATTTTGCAGGCTGCGTCGAGTTTGGGGCGTTCGATGTTGTAGGTGCATAGTACGTATTTTTGGGCCGCTGTATGCATGTTAGAAGCCTTGTTGGTAACATAAGCGAGAGGACATCATTTGACTTACTTATGACACCTCGGATTCTCGAAGCAATGAGCTCGACGAGTCTTGGGTCTGAGGGGTGCTTCGACTTGATGAGTATAGCGCTCGAGTCTATGACCGTCGAGATTGCCTTCAGACCAGCTGCCCGCATCGTCTCTCCGGATTCGACAAGATCGACGATACCATCTGCTACACCTAAAGCGCATGCAGCTTCCACGCTGCCACCCACGTATTTGATCTTAGTCATGAGTTTTATTTGGCCGTTTGCGTCACCATTCAGTGTTTCCCCTGACTGTAGCGCTTCTAATTTCCGAAAGTACTGCTCCGTGAGATTTGTGAAGCTTGTGACGACGTTCTTTCCAATGAGATCCTCAGGCCGGGTCAGGTCACCTTTCTGGGGCACCTGCACCTGCAGAGCACATTTCCCGAAATCCAGATCTAATACCTCCTCTACACCTGTTGTAGCTGTTGGTGGTGCTAAGCATTCATGTTCGGCGACTTGATCCCGGCCCGTTATTCCCAAGTCTACGCGGCCTTCGCCAACGAATGTGGGAATATCTGCGGCGGGGAGAAAGATCAGAGCGAGAGGAAGGTTCTTTACGAGTGCGATGTCGAGGCGTGAATGGCGGTGGAATTGGATGTCTGAGCCGTGGAGGAGGTCGAGGCAGGCTTGGTTGAGACGCCCCTCTATTCAAATCTTATTAGCACGATGGGAGAAGAAAAGATCAAGCGCACATACTCTTAGGCACAGCAAACAGTAACCGGTCATTCAGACTATTTCCTAGAATATCAGTCAAGAACGGTAAACTCCGGCTCATACTGCGCGTGTGCTTGTGAGCGACACCATTGACACCGTTGACACCATTAGCATGCTCCATGCTTCCCTAAGTTCCGTAGCAAGGAGGGAAGAGGAGGAGAAAATAGGAGGAGAAAATAGGAGGAGGAGAAAATAGGAGGAGAAGAGAATAGGAGGAGAAGAGAATAGGAGGGGAAAAGAATAGGAGGGGAAGAGAAGAGAAGGAGAAGAGCGCAACATACGAATTGACCAGATCCATCCTTATAAGGGGACCCCAACAACCTGGGGTGCGTTACAAGGGGTTGAAGCGCGTGGAGGTGTTTGCTTTTATCTGAGTCTTCCTCCGAAAGGACATCAAGCAGGTGTCCACGTAAGGTTGTCTAATTGGATCTGATCTGGCGTTGGGCTGGCGGAGCTGCAGGCGGGCGTCGAGGATGAACTGATTTATGGTTTTGTGCAGTTGTGCTAGTGGGATGTGCTATTCACGCCGGAGATACTAGGTGAGTCAAGGAGGGGTATGGCATCAATCTCGCAATTCGCGCTTCCTAGGACGGGAGGAAAAAGTAGTGTCGTAAGTACCAGTCAGAGAGGGAAGGGGGGGAGTTGTGGGGAATGCTCCGATGTGCGGACTCGATTTTAGTTGAAGGCGGCCAATGAGGGGTGAGAGGTGAAGTTCATGCATCAGCCCCCCCGCAGACACCGGATTAGGTATCGTAGAATTGCTAAGGCGGTGGAGGGCGGCAAAATAAATTCGCTTGCGGCTGAGCTCAACACCAAACGCACACCTATTTTGAATCTAAGACCAACTCGACGACTCCACCTTCATCCACCCCACGAAGCTCTTGCTGCACGTCACAAGTCGATTCAATATCACTAATTGTGACTGAAATCAATTCAAAGTCGGTATTGGAGCGCTTGGAAAACCACGCTAGGACTGACGGACTGCAGACCATAGACATGGATGCCGCAAAGGTTCCCGTCAAGCTTGTCAAAGTCACCCGAGGTATGTCTAACTCCGGAAAGCGAAAAGATATATTCACTGACATTTCATCGCAGTCCTCGGCCGCACCGGTACGTAATTTCCTCCCGAGAGTCGCGATGCAAAGCGCACCCAGAAACGATTGGAAGAAAACCCCCTTCTGACAAGCACAGGCTCCCGTGGCGGTGTCACCCAAGTCCGCGTCGAATTCATGGACGACACAACTCGAAGCATCATCCGAAACGTCAAGGGCCCAGGTACGGCCGCACCTCCACAACTACATCCCAAAATAGCAGGATAAACTAATCCGGAGCACAGTCCGCGAGAACGACATCCTCTGCTTGCTCGAGTCCGAACGTGAGGCCAGGAGGCTGAGATAGAAAGCTGGCAGGTCATGATCCAATGAGCAGGAGAGACGATATCGAGACAGGAAAATGTTCTGGCGTGAACATAGGCATGTGCATTACCACGGGAATTTCTTTCATGGCAGAGGCGTGATATTGAGCACCTTTTACCTTTCATGAATTAGGACTCAGTCTCCATCTAGATCTCAGTCTGATGTTTTTGCAATGTGTGATTTCAACAGCTTGCTCCCAGTTTCTGCAATTGGCATTATCAATTCTACAAGTGTACCATTTGAAACGACTGAGGTCCACATTGTGCGAATCTTTTGACCTCATCTGGGCATCCCAAGGGTGCCTGTGGGTTCCGAAAATCACGTGTTTGGTATGGAGATTCCCGATGATTTTTAAATGAGAGTAAGGGGTTAAAAGGTTCCATTCAAAGAGATACATGCTAACGTCCAACAGGAAAAAAAACCAAAAAGCGAGGGTATAATCCGCAAACCAGACTTTCCACTTCACAATCATACCCTCCTACGTCCTACGTCCTCGCCAATTCCATGGTCTCTAAATGCGCAGTCACCGCCTTCTTCTCCCCTCCAAACCCCTCCGTCTGTGCACCATTTCCCTTCAAATCCACATCCGTCCTCGTAAACTTCCTCGCAGACACCCTCTGCTCAAATAGAGTATCAAGCTCCCCATACGTCCTCCCCCTCGGCTCCGGAAGCCTGAAGTACGTCCACACAAAACACAAGAAGCACGTTCCCGCCCAGAAAAATGCCGACTTAGCGCCCCAGTTCCATGCGCTAGGATTTAGCATACGCGGCGTGAGGATGTTACCGATGATGCTAGCGATGTTGTAGAAATTGCGGGCCAGGACGACGGTCTTTTGGCGGAGGCGGGTGGACGGCATTTCGGCGACAAGGGAATAGCACACAGGGCCAACAGTGGAGTCATACACGAATGTGAAGATGAGAAGCATGGTCCCAATTGCCCACTGTGCGCCGGTATTGTCCTTGGATGCAATGCCGCAGAATCCAATGATGAGGAGGAGGGCGCAGAGAATGGCTTGGCCCCAGACGTATAGAGTTCGACGCCCACATATCTGCATTAGATACCATGCGAGGAATGTTCCGACGGCACCGAGTGCGTATTGTCCTAGGGACATGCTGAAGGCGTTTGATGTGTCAAGTCCAGCTTGTTCAAAAAAGTAGGTCGAAAACCCCATGAATGACGACCCACAGAAGGCTTGCGTGAACCATGTCATAGCGCAGATTTCCGTTCGGTAAAGATCAGTTCCCTTAAAGCAGTCGAGATACGTAGCGCCCCTAGAAGACATCTTTTCCATCTCGTTGGTATGCTGCATCATGGCTACAGTCTCATCGGGGCTGAAGTCCACGGCTTGGTTACGCGAGGTAAGTCGCAGTACCATTTTCTTCGCGTCGTCGAGACGTTCTTTTCGAACGAGCCACCAGGGAGATTCGGGAGCAAGTGCGATGCCGATGATGAGCGGGATGGGCCAAATCCATTGCAGCGCGTACGGGATCCGATATGCCCATTCGTCGTTGCGGGTAGAAACACCCTTCAGCACACCCGAAGCGAGAAACTGCCCCATTACCCAGCAAAGATTGACGTAGGTAGTCAGGTAAGCTCTGAGCGGCACAGGACACACTTCAGCGGCGTAGGTGGTTGTGAGTGTTTGGAAGACACCCCACGGAATTCCAAGGAGGATGAGTCCGATGAGGAGTTGTTCAATGTTCTGGACAAAGAAGACAATAAATATCAGGCTGGCGACGAGCGTGAGGGCGCTAATCATGGTTTTCTTAAAGCCATATTTTTCAGCGATGATACCATTAATCATCAAACCGAGGATTTCTCCACAGTATGCACCGTTCGTAAGGCCGGATTGCCAGGCTGCTGTAACCTCGTAGGAGCCGTCTGCAAGTTGGACGCCGAATTTATTCTTGAAAGCTGGGACGGCGAGGAGGTTCGCAATCAGCACAATGTCAAAACCTTCCATGATAATGGCGGCAGAGAGTAAGATGCTCCAGCCCACAGCTTTGGGGTAGATTTTGAGACCTTGCAAGAGCGTCATGTTGCGCTCTACTTCAGTAGCTTTGGCTGCATCGTCCGAGATGTGGGTGAAGTCCGGATTGTTGACGGACATGCGGCAGATTTTTTCATCGTCGACGTGGATGACAGAACTTCGGCGGGAAGCCATTGTAGTTGTATCTCAGCTCAGTGCCAACTTAGAGAGGAGTTGACTTGAATGATGTTAGAGGAAAGAAGACCTGTCGCTCCAAGTCGCTCGTTCCCTTAAATTCTAAGATGTTCTCATAGGCTTGAGATGAAAATTCCACTTTCTGTGAACCTATGGTCATACTTAAACACCCCATCCGTCGCCATCACCCAAGACACCTAGGCACCATCATCAAGATGGTTTCGATAGAAAATACCGCAAGGAGCCACTCACTAGCATCTTCTCCGGCCGATCCACTTCAGCACGTACCCCGATCTAGGGACTAGATCTGGGGTTTAACATCCTCGGACAAGATTTTTGAGCCTCCCCTGAAGCGCGGACGCCTTCTTCACCGCCGCTGATTTGTCTAATGTCGGTCCGCGACGTAGTAGAGAAGCTCTGGCCAGGTTGACGAGGTGTGGGAAACAAGGCACTAAGGTTCTGGTTTGGTGCTACGGCATTTACTGTAGCGAGGCGTGCCAGGGAAGAACGCCAACTGAGGGGAGTTTACGAGACACGATTCAGGAATTGGTGCTTATGATTGGTGTATTGTCGAACCATGGCATCTCTGGCGATCTTCGACAGGTTGGGCTCTCTGGAAATGTGGAGACAGCCCCCGAAACTTGGAGCGCAGAGATCCCTGGTTTTCATTGGTTCGAGATGTGCTTGGCTGAAAAAGGATATCCTAGCGCCAGCGGCACGACGATGTCGAATAATCGTTCCGAAAGTCGAGCCGTTGATAGCAAAGAGAGGGGAAACTTTCCTGAAGATATTATCGGAACGACTTTGAACGAATTGCGGATGGGGATTTGTCATGAATATCCGCTTCCCCTGTTCTAGAAATCACGTCGTTGCTGCTGTTTGTTGTTGTCGATCTATTGTATGTGGAAAGAGTGGTATGGAAAGAGTGGTTGTGTGGACTTCCGCTGGAGGCAACCTCCAGTCCTACCGGCAAAGTTAGTAGCAATATAAGAGGGGTACGCATGCCAAGCTTCGAAGCTCTCTAAGCAAACCGCTTCCGTTTACATCTCCGTTTCAATCCTAATCTCAAATCCTATACCTGCAGTTTCCACTTTCTCTTTCCCGAAGGAGCGGGTATAGTCGAGCTCAGATAATGATGCCCTGAAGGTCTCCGGTTCCGTCGCCGCTAGAGCCTTCGAAGCTGGTGGGATAGATTTGGTAGACTACGCCGTCTTTCCACCAAAGTCTTTGTGTGATTGTCATTATGGATGGATGCAATGATGGAGTGGGCATCGTCTGGATTTGCCCAATGTACGACTCCCCACAAGTCGACAAGGGCTATGACATCTCAGAATACGAAAATGTATATCCTCTGTATGGAACGGTTCCGGATATGGAGAAGGTCATTACGGAAACACATGCTAGGGGCATGAGGATCTTGTTTGACTTTGTGGCTAATCATACAAGTGATCAAGTATGTTGGATTCTCCCACCCCCTCTTTTAACATGATTATATGCGAACAAAATGCCGCATAAATGGTTTGCCAAATCTCGCTCCTCTAAAACCAATCCCAAGGGCGACTGGTACATCTGACCATCAGCCCGCTATGTTAACAGCCTCCGAAAGCCTCGTTGCGCAAGCGAGGGAGCTGATGCCGCAGAGCATGTGAGGCGGTACACGCCGTCACATTACCCCCCTCCAAAGCTTAATTTTTATGTATAAAAGGGGAGCTTAAAATTAAGCTAAAGAAGAGAAAAAGAAGAGAACAAACCCTAGAGCCTGCCTATACCGTGATTTTGTCATCCAGGTCGTCGTCGCTGTCGCAGCCGCTGCGGCTGTAGCTATTGTCAAAGCGGGCCATGCGTCAGGCACGTAGAGCTGCCGAG
Source organism: Lindgomyces ingoldianus (assembly GCF_010093535.1). Classification (NCBI taxonomy): domain Eukaryota; kingdom Fungi; phylum Ascomycota; class Dothideomycetes; order Pleosporales; family Lindgomycetaceae; genus Lindgomyces; species Lindgomyces ingoldianus. The sequence continues at coordinate 730,131 of NW_022985167.1, read as the reverse complement.
CTGGCTGTGGCCGAGCTAGCTGTGGCCGAGCTATTGTCGATACAGCTGCAACTAACGCT
>NW_022985167.1:683963-729472 GCF_010093535.1 Lindgomyces ingoldianus | reverse complement strand
AAAAAGAAACATGTGCGTACAAGCTAGAGCGTAGCAACCGAGCTAACCTATCTCTAGCTGTATCGTGGGCGTGGTGAGGGTATGAGCATACTCTAACTGATCTTACCCTCCAAGATCAGAAGAGGGGTCGCGCACTGTCTCCACCGTCGACTTGACGGGGTATGTCGGCGTCTGTCGACCCGGAGTCGTGTGCGTGTGTAATGACAAAAAAAACTTAGGCGTGTGCGTATGCGTGTGCGTATGCGTGTGCGTGATACTCAAGCTTTCATGTCACTTGAGGAGTTTAATCTAATGTCACAGTCAGCATGCTTAAGCTACAAGCAAGAGGTGGTGTAACTCAACTAGATTAAACTAAGGAGCAGAGGAGCTGCTCTGCGAGTTTAAATATACATGTGTGCCCCCTGCCAAGGCGCTACTTGTAGCACTGGCGTGCTACTCGTTGCGCAAGCGAGGGAGCTGATGCCGCAGAGCATGTGAGGCGGTACACGCCGTCACAATGTCTTTATTTTAGATACTATACTTAGCTTTTATGTTAGCTACTAGGCAAAACTAGCCTTAGATAACTTTTAAATTTTTATAAAGCACTCTTTTATAATTATACTTATAATTAAACTTTATTATAAACTTAGAGTAGTGCTTAACCTATATACTAGGCTAGTTTAAGCTAACCTAGCCTAGATTACGCTTTACGCGTAAGAAATTAGCTATATTAGCTATAGCTATAAGCCTAGAGAGAAATCTGCGTGTAATAAGCTTAAGTATATACTTAATAACTACCTTTTTTTTAAGCTTAGTTAGATTCTTTAATTTAGGCTAGTATTTTGCTTTTAAAGGCTGTCTAGCGTGTTAATTACTTAGTATTATGTAAAAAAACATTATAGATAGCTATAGCGTGTTATAAAAAAAGTTTTAAGTTTTATTTAAAAGCTTAAAAAGTAAGCTGTATCTAACATTCTTTAGAAGATTTAATCTAGTGTTGTTATTAAGGCATTATGTAGATAGGTAGAGTGTGGTGGGGGCTTAGCAAAAGTGGCTGGCCAACCTGTGTGGCCGGCTAACCTGTTAGGTACGTTATAAACTTAAAGCTTTAACTTACTAATAATATTTAAGAAGAATTTATTAATATATTAAAAATTCTATTAAGATTATAATCTTCTATGTAATTTTAGTAAGGAAAAAAAAGATCTAAGGAACGCTAAGAAATTTCCTAATTTTTGCACATAATAGATTAGGTGAGTACGTGATCAAACTTTTTAGCAACTTTAAGAAGCGGCAATTTTCCTGGATCCGCATCCCTATCCCCACACCTGCAGCATTGGAATGTGTAATATCAACGTTTCTTTGACGTTCAAGTCGCGCGGAGACTTCCAGCACGGGGCTCCTTAGCATGAAGCCTCTAAATCAGCGTCAAATGTATCAAGGTCTTTTTTTGCCAACGTCCCTCATGTGCAGAAGCTGCTAGATACTCGAGCTCGAGCTGATTTCAGCTGGATGGGCCTCCAGCAGAACATCCGCAAATGGGGGCTTGCGGCATTTTGGTGGAGTCGATCACGGTGACAATTAAAGGACGCCCTAATTGGCTACGTGGGCGAACGCGAAATGCTCCTGCGGGGCGGATGTCCTGTCATCGGGGCAGAGAGCAGTGTGAGTTTAATGCCTTGCCAACACGTAAAGATGGTATGAGGAGCAATCCGTATGCAAACTCCGTGGATGTTGGTCCTCGTGAGACCTAATTCAATGTGGGGGGTACAAAACTACGTCATATGGCGGGGCAGCTTGTACTCAGGAATGTCCTTGAAGGCCCTTCTTGCTTCAAATGGTCCAAAGCAGCCCAAAACCAAGGAAATCCCCTAGATTGAGTGACAAGTCTGATCACTCTTTGAACTATGGTACATTGGCGGAATTAATTAGGCGGCCCACACACTCTTGCTCCTGCGCTCATTTTCAATTTTGCGGTGACGTGAGGTTAAATCGCGCCCAACCTTTACCTGCCTCGCGAAGTCACCACCACCGAATTTTCTTCCCCGTTACCTAATACACATTCACCAACCACTCCTCCCTTCCTTACTCTCTCATCCTCAAATTATATATACCTAGCGCTTATAGAAACACGACTCAGCGACGCGCTTTCCATCATGAACGGAGGAACGACCATCGTCGTCTCGCTGTAAGTCGCTACCCATGTCCGCCAGCCTCAAGAGCTTCCGCAGCAGCTGTTGCAGGGGCGGCGGTCTTTTTACTGAATTTCAGTTGGTAGAAACTGATTTCCCTCGGTATAGGTTTCTCCCCTACACGATTCATTTCGAGCATGAGTCCCCTCCTCCTCCACGTTCGAGTCTGCCTCGACGCACGCAAACCCAGGCGGACCGTAAAGACTCATCCTTCGACCTTAGTGGGCAGCAGCTAGCTAGCCTTCTCTCTGGAGCTGCTAAAGCTACACCCACGCCACCGAGGACGCCAGCTGCTACTGCTACTACTGCCGAATTCTTCACTCAGGTCCAGCCAAGCGCAGCCACCTACTTCCCGAGGCCCAACGACCCAAGAACTTTAGTTCGCAGTGACTCCCACATTCCAGAATGGAGCGGCAGCGGGCTTATCTTCAACCAACCGTCATCTACTACTGACCCTGGTCTACAAGAGACCATTCTCGAGGATCCTTCCGCTGCTCCAGCGGGAAGGGCAGGGCGGAACCTAGTACCACGAAGTAGGACCCATAACTCCAGAGACCAGAGCAAAGATGCACGCTGGGACAAACCGTGGGAACTTGTGCCTTCTCCTCAGGGCAATGGAGGGCTCAACAACGCCATCCGAGCTGCAATCAACACTGGATGTCTCAAGAATGTTTTGACCGTTGGGCTGATTGGGTTCCCCACTGACAAAGTCCCTGTCGAAAAGAGGGACGAGATTCATGAGAAGCTTGAGTCAGAGCATGATGTCCTCCCCGTCTTTGTCAGTGACAAGGATTATGCCGGACATTATGCTGGGTATTGCAAGACGATCCTGTGGCCCGTGTTCCACTACCAGATTCCTGACCACCCAAAGAGCAAGGCTTACAAGGACGATTCATGGAAGTTTTACAAGAATGTCAACCAGGCGTTTGCTAACAAGGTTATCGACAACTACAAGCGAGAAGATATCATCTGGATCCACGACTATCACCTGCTTCTCGTGCCTGGCATGATTAGAGCCAGACTTCCAGACGTTCAGATTGGCTTCTTCCTTCACGCTGCGTTTCCGTCCTCCGAGGTCTTCCGGTGTTTGGCATCTAGGAAGGAGCTACTAGAGGGAATGCTTGGCGCAAACCTAGTCGCCTTTCAAACGCATGAGTACGCACACCACTTCTTGCAAACATGTAGCCGAATTCTATCTGTAGAGGCCACCGAAGATGGCGTTCAGCTTGAAAACCACTTCGTCAATGTGTGGTCACTGCCGATTGGCGTTGATCCTAAAGATATGGCTATTGAACGCGAGAATCCGGAAGTCCACGAGTGGATTAAGTCAATGCAAGAGCGCTACAAGGGAAAGCGTCTTATTGTTGCCCGTGACAAGCTCGATTATATTCGTGGAGTGAGACAGAAGTTGCTAGCCTTTGAGCTGTTCCTCAACAAATACCCTGAGTGGAAAGACAAGGTGCCCTCTCCCAGACTCCTATGATGTCGCTACGATCTAACAAATAACAGGTGGTTCTGATTCAGGTTGCAACCTCCGACCAGGAGAACGCTGAGCTAGAGAAGGGTGTAAATGAGATCCTAAATCGAATTGACACTCAACACTCTAGTTTATACCACCAACCACTTGTCCTCCTGAAGCAGGATATTTCATTCTCACAATACGTAGCTCTTCTCACCGTCGCGGACGCCCTGATGATTACCTCTCTTCGCGAAGGTATGAACCTTACCTGCCACGAGTTCATTCTCTGCCAGGATGGAAGGGCCAGCGACAAGAAATACGGACCAGTTATCCTCAGCGAGTTCACTGGTAGTGCTTCAATATTTGAGGGCAACGAGCTCGCCGTAAATCCATGGGACTACCAGAATTGCTGCGAGGCGATCAAGATCGCGCTAGAGATGACAGAAGAGGAGAAAGAGCGACGATATCGCAGGATGCGAGATGTAGTAATGCAACATTCGGCTTCCTATTGGATGAAGAATCTCACCGCGCACCTCGCGAAAGTTCATGATGAGCACTACCGCCGCGACATGCTATCGATTCCTCGTCTATCGTACCCCAAAGTTAAAGACGAGTACGAACAATCAAAAACTCGTCTTTTCATTCTTGATTACGAGGGTACATTGACGTCATACGGACCTGCTAAAGACACTGTCTTGACTAGCCCAGATCGGGTCATCGACGCTCTCAATAGCCTCATTTTAGACAACAAGAACCTCGTGTATGTCATGAGCGGATGCACAATGAAAGAGATTGAGAGAACTCTCGGTACGGTCTCCAACCTCGGTCTGATCGCTGAGAATGGATGCTGTCTCCGTCTCCCAAATAGCGATGAGTGGATCGAATTCCCAGACAGTGAGAAGACCACAAAGTGGAAGGAAGCTGTGAAGAGCATCCTCCAATATTATCTGGAGCGAGTTGAAGGCAGTTCAGTCCAGGAGCGCCATTGCTCAATCATCTTCCACTACCAAAAGACTGACGATGATGGTGACGACGCCGCCGAAGCATCAGCCCGACGAGCAGGAGACTGTGCGAACCATATCAATGATGCCTGTCAGACCCAGCGCGTCAAGGCTGTCCCTACCAAGGATTCCGTCATCATTGAACCTGTGGAATACAACAAGAGCACCGCGGCCACGCACATCATGAAGAACCTCGACATGAAGAACCGCCCAGAGTTCCTGATGGTCGTCGGCAATGACCGCGATGATGAGGTGATCTTCCGATGGGCAAAGAACCTGAGTGAATCTGGTGAAGTCAAGAATGTCACCACTGTGAGTGTGGGAAATCGCAACACGGTCGCAATGACCACACTTACACAGGGTACTGTCGGTGAGCTTGCAGCCGCCATTTCCCCTATCTATTCTTCTTTTTCGGGCATTTCTAACAAGATACAGGCCTCCTTAACATTCTGGGTAGGCTCGCAAAGCGCTCTGCATAGTGGCGGCAGTATTCTTCCCACAGCCTTTCTCCTTCGGATCACAAGTGTATATATATTCTAGGGCCCAAGTCCTTTCCCTTCTACTTTAAGTTCAATTTGGTACTATACCACTGGGTTCAAATGAATACACAGGCATACTACATAGTAGCAATGATGGAGGTAAGAGGGTTCGGTTAGTACATAGGTTCAGAACAATATCCTATTAAAAATCCCGAAATGTCACATTAATTGTGAAGCCACGCCGGGTCTTCGAATATTAACCAAGGTAAATATTAGGAAGATTATGGTAAGTCAACGGGCCACAGTGACTCCCGAGCTGTAGTAGGTGCATCCTCGTGATTGCAATGAGTTTCCCAATAATAATATCTTAAACCGCTGTCTGATAGTTGTTAATGATGGGCATTAAGCTTTGAAGGGTTTGTTGTATTCTAATAATAAGAAAAAGAACGTCTGTGCTAAGACATGGGGAATAAAGAACTCTACAGTAGAATATGTGCGAATTAGGGAAAGGGAGGCTTGATACCTTTCCAGATGGTACGTTCAATTACCACTAGAACTCGTTCCGGAACTGGTGGGAAGTTGTTAGATATTTACTAGGTTGACCTGATTATAAAATAGTTTAAGACTTACGCACAATAAATATCAAGGTTAGTTGAAAAGTCACACTTCATAGAGAGACTGCGAAGATTTCCTACGGTTATAAGATTCTTCCCAAAGCGAGTTGAATCTTTCGCCCCATCGCTGGGCTTCATTTCTTATCCTTGTCTACCCATTGCGAGATGAACTTAAACGTCGGATTCCATGTCAGAATCCTACGGCGTTAGTATGAAATCAAACCTACCACGAACGCATCCCTTGTTTCCCACGTCTTAATAGGACTGATAATTCGTTTTGTGTGTCGAGCGCCAGCGGTTGCTTGACCTACATCGTCGGGAGTAGCTATTATGAGAAGCCGACAGTTCCGAAGTCCTGACATTTTGCTAATAACATTTCCCACATCTTTCCATTCGTATGACCGCAGCTTATGGGAGTCTGGTGCGTTCACAGTTAAGGCCTTGATGGAAGGTAGGCGTGTTGAGGGGATCGAGAGCGCAAATTTGATAAGGTCGTCTGAAAGGCAGAAGTTGAAGTTGTTGAAGGAGTAGAAGATGTTAATGGTTTCTGTGTATCCGTGTATCATTGATTAGCTTATTCTTACCTCCCCTACATACATCATATTACCCCAGTGTGTCCAACCGTTAGTTACGGAGCCTTTTGGAGGCTGTATAGTACAGTTACGGAAGAGTCGGCTGTTACTAACTAACTGTACGGAGGACATGACGTCAGTGTACGGTTAGGATACAGTAACTGAAGTATATTAAAGTATTATAAAGTAATTGCGCTGAAGCTAAAGACTATACCTAATTAGAAAGTTGTGATACCCCTTATAAGATCTACAGTTGTTAATCTTACTGTTTTAATGTACTCTGTAAGCTTAGTTAGCTCACTAGTAACAACATTGTTACGTACCTAATTCTTCTACAGTTAAAGAGCCTCTATTGTTAACGCTAATAGTTAATTCCTCCTTATTGTAATAGTCTTCTTAGCCTATAAGAAGCACTGCTCGCACTTACACAAGGTTGCTAGGATTAATAGGAAATAGATATTATAATAGCGCAGTTAGAGAAGTAGAGAGAGTATTAAGAAGATTAAGTTAATTCTAGGCAATAAGACCTTAACATCTAGCTAAGGTTAATTGTCGCAACAACTAATCACATACAACCACCCAGTCAACAAGCGCCTGCGCTAGAGCACCCTCCTGCCACAGCGAATAAGCTACCTGCCGCCTTGCTCCTGCTACCTCTGCTGCTGCTATAAAGGGATTTAAGGGCCTCTAAGGGCTATCTAGCAGTACGCTAATGTTAGCATTAATCTTATAAACTACTTTAAGATGCCTTACTATATAGACGTTGCTATTAACAAGTCTAGCTGCCTTTTAAATACTAGCTTTATAGTAAGCTTAATAGAGCCACAGCTACTTCTTTTTACCTACCTTAGTAACATGCTGCAGATCTGCACTGTATCTCTACATAAATAACACCTTCTAACGCCTAAGAAGTTGCAACTTGTGCTTTATGTAATATCTTAGCTACTCTGCGCTTAATTTAACGCAAGAACACTATATATTATTCTAGTTAATCTTTAAGGTAATTTTAATGTTACAGTAAAGATTATTTAGGTGCTCCTTAGCCTAGGTATCTTACATATGCTTTAAAGGGGTTGCTTTACGCAAGGACAGTGTAGATAGACTAGGTAAGGCTATACAGGCCTTCTCTAAGTGTTAGGATAAGGCAGCATAATATATCTAGGTAGCAGAACAGCTAGATAAGGCATGTAAGGATAAGGCTTATAAAGATAAGGCCTATAAGAATAGGGCCTACAAAGTAGTAACACGCTAAGATAACTGTGTTATTAATTAAGATAAAAATTAAGACATTATAATAGGTAAAAGAATAAAGTAGATAGCATAGTTACTAAATATATTAAAAGATTACTAACAAAACAGGCAGTAACAGCATTCTCTGCATTAATCTCTAAACATAAGCTCTCTAGCTCTTACTAACCTGCCTTTAACTGCCTAAAACTATTAAAATTTTATATAACTACTGTAAACAGTTAGTACAGCAGCCTTATGTATAGTACAGTATACTAAGTAGATGCCCTGTACGTACGTGCGTGACCAAAATCAGTGTACTGCAGTACTGTACTATTAGGTGTACTAACGGTTGGACACACTGTATTACCCTAATAGAAGAGAAGGTGCCTAGGACTCACATCAGGGTTGCCACGTTTTAGTAATAGTAATTACTATTTCTATAAATAGATATTTTATAAAAAAAGATTTAAAGTAGTAAAAATAATAATTATAATAATATATAATAAAACTATTTAATATAGATATTTACTTTACTAAAGCTATTTTACTTATTAAAGTTACTGTTAAATAGGCTCTTTTAGCTAGCTGCTTATAGTATAAGCACTTAAGTAGCAAGAGTAAGAGTAGTGTACAGTATGCACAGCGTACAAAGTAGGTAGTAGGGTAGAGGCAACATGTTTCTAGTTCTGTTGCTCTGTCTTTTCCTCTATACAGAGGAAAAGGGGAATATCTAGATGTTTACACAAAGGTTTATATATAACATAGAACACAAGCAAGTTAGTAGCCTTACTAACTTTCTCTACCTTTAAAACAACCCAACTTAACAACGCATTAAAATACTATAAAAATGTAGGTATCTAAGATAAAGTAGCGTCTACAGTATTCTTTTTATATGTGTAAGAATTATAACTAGGCTCCCTACAGCAACTACAACGCGCAAGAGCCTGTTAACTTTGCCCTAATGCTAATGCATTCTGCTGCCTACTTTGCTCTGCTAGCTGCTATGTGTCTCTTTAAGCAACTATATCTGCACCTTCTTTAATTGTTATATTCTTGTGCCTTTAGATCTGCCTTTTTTTTACACGCTCTTTACTTTATTGCAGCCTTATTAGCTTTCTAAAGGGCAGAGACCTAATTACATAGCAGTAGAGCTAAATGCATTACTATTTTAGCGCCTTTAGTAAGATAATCTAGCAACTAAAGCATCTATATAAGAGATAAGTTTTAATGCTGTTAAATTCTTATATAAAGTAAAGTTAACTACGCCTTAAGTTTATATATGTTACTTAGTATTTACAACACCTAAAGAGTCTCTAGTTAAGGTAGTAGTAGTAGTAAAAGCGTATAAATAACTACATTAAGCTTTAATAGTACTGCTTTTAGCGCAAGTAGGACTAGCTCTACACTTCTAAAACATATGTAAATATTCTCTAGTGTAAAGGCTTTCTAAAAAGCTGCTCTAAAAGAAGGCAGAAATTTAAGCTTAGTAATATGCTTTATATAGTAGTAGACTAAGCTATTAATTCTATTTTTATATATATACTTTAATAGTAAAAAGCAGCTAACATTAAGCAGCTAAAAAAGATGTAATAAATATAGAGGTATATAAAGCGTGTAGATATTATTCTCTCTGCAGAGGTTTTTAAACATAGCTAAGTAATAGCTTATATAACTATCTAGGACTTGAAGTTAGCGTACGCCTACTATCTTATTCTTAGTATACTTAATAAAGTGCCTTAGCTAGGTAACTTTAAGATTATTATTAGTCTATTTATTTTTACTTACACTAATCTTCTAGTTGCCTAAGATATCCTAATCCTCAGGGTTGCTACTTTATAGTAATTACTAACGTACTTCATAGGCGAGTCGCTCACACACCCGAGTCGCTCACTTTTGCCAAGACCCCACCCCAACAAACTCTATTATAGCCTATAACAACCCGCTCTAGCACTATATAGTACAGTATAGCCTAGAATATTATTTAGATACTACTTCTGCCTCTTGCTTACACATTTGCGCGTTATGCCTAGTCTAATTGCACTATCTGCAGCGCCTTTAGGATAGCTTACCTACTTTAGCTTACACCTGCTTCTTTGCCTTCTTCCTGTTACTGCGCGCTCTAAACTCCTTTAGAGCTGTTAAGCGCAGGCCTTTCTAAATTATTAAGGTCCTTTCTGCCTTAATCTGCTTTCTTTTATATAATTTATGTTATGTAGCAGCCTTATTAGCTGCTTAAAGCTTAGTAATTTCCTATTACGCTAACACTAGCTTATACATAATTATTACTGCCCCTTTTAAGACCTTTTTAAACACCTTAACTATAAAAGTTAGTAAACTATTTATATACTTCTAAATCTTTATCTTTATAAGCATTAATTATAACCTAAGTTCTAAAGTATTACTTAGAGTTTATAACTGCTAAGGCTTATTATATATAAGTAGTAGTAGTAATAAAGTGCGCAACTTTACATTAAGGCTTATTATAACCTATTATAAGTTAAAAGGAACTAATCTAGCGCTTTAAAACCCTCTTTAGATATTACTAGAAGTAATTATAGCATTATAAGCTGCTTTAAAGCATAGCAGGAACTTTATCTTTATAATATAAGTAATTTAGTTGCGCATAAGGTTTTTAGCTTAGCGCTTATACACCTTTTTTAAAAAAGTAAAACAACTTACATTAAGTAGCTATAAAAAGTGCAATAAGTAAAAAAGTATATAAATAGTAATAATCTTATTATTTTTATAGTATTACTAAAAATAAAGTAAGTTATAGCTCTTATAGCTGTTAATAACTAGCAGACAGTAGCTGCTAACAGTACACTTCTTTATATGCATATTAAAGTGCTTTAACTAGTCTAGACTAAGCTAATTAGTAGTCTAGCTGTGCTTAGATTATAATAACTTAATTTTAAAGTAAATTTTCTTTCTTATACTAGTTTAAAAAGTAGTTGCTACCCTAGAAAATAATAAAAGGTAGAATAGCCTACTTTTTAGCATTAATGCCCTAGATAGCTGTTGTCTACTTCTAGTTACCTAGCTAGACTGCTTTTAGCTGTCCTTGTCTTTCTAAACCTGTAATAACTGCTCTAGTAGATATTTAGCCTATTATAAACCCTATCTTATTAAAGTTGTACATGTTGTTATTCTAGATGCTATACTTAGCTTTAATATTCTTTATAAGGTTAAACTAGCTTTAAATTACTATAAGATTTTTATAATAAGCTTTTTTATAGTTATACTTATGCTTAAACTTTACTTTAAGCTTTAGGTAATGCTTAATAAATATATTAAGCTAGTTTATGCTAATATAGCCTATATTATGCTTAGTGTGTAAAGAATTAGCTATATTAGCTATAGCTACTAGCTAGGGGGGAAATTCTTGCGCATCTAGCTTAAGTATGTGCTAAATAATTACCTGCTTCTTATTATTATCTAGCTTTTATAAGTTAGCTATATAATTAGCTTAAAAAGGTTATCTAGCGTGTTAGTTACTTATTATCTTTTAAAAGACCCTGTAGATAGCTGTAGCGCGTTAGTTAAAAAGTGTTATGTTTTATTTAAAAGCCTAAAGTGTAAGCTGCATCTAACATTCTTTTAACACATTTAAGTAGTGTTGTTAGGAATGCATTAGTGTAGGAAGAGTAGTGTAGTAGGGTCTTAGCAAAAGTAAGTAACTTAGGTGTGTAAGCAACTCGCCTATGAAGTACGTTATTTTGAAAATAGTAATTACTATGTTTTTAAAAACGTTATTATTCCTTAATTACATAAGCTATAATTCTAAAAATTAATATATAGATGCTAAGTAAACTAGTCTATAAATCTATAAATTTAAATTCTAAAAATTATATTTAATACATTTATAATAAATAAAAAAGAGAGAAAAAAAAGAAGAGAAAAATAGTAATTACTATTACTATTACTATATCTGCTTTTTTTCTCTTTTTTTCTTTATTACTAGGGATACAAATTTATATAGTAGAATCTAATCTTATAGATCTATACTTTAGTATACCTAGTATCTAAGTTTAGGTTTTTAGAATATTAGCTAATGTAATTAAGCTGTTATAGACTTTTTTAAAAAAATAGTAATTACTATTTTAGAATAGTAATTACTATAAAAGTGGCAACCCTGCTAATCCTTATACTAGGCAGATAGGTAGTACTAGGCCTTAAAGATAATGTATAGTAAGACAGCCTACTTTATAGCATTAATTCCCTAAATAACTATAACCTACTTATAATTACCTAGTTATACTACCTTAGGCTAATAACATTTTTCTAAGCTAGTAATAACTATTTAAGATATTATCTAGCCTATTATAAAGCTAGCTTTATTAAAGTTAAAGGTATTTTTATCTAAGATCTTATAGGTAGCCTGCGTACACTGTATAAGCTTAAACTAGGTCTATATTATCCTAGAATCCTTGCATAGAGCTTACTGCTAGTTATATAGTTAATTAAAACATATAGTAAGGCTATCTATATGCTTAATAAAGTTTAGCAGCTAGTTTTTTCTACTAGCTAAGCACTATGTGCAGTAAGTAGATTATTAGCTATAACTTACACAGCGTTTAGGCTAGGCAAGAATCCTTATAAATTAAGGTTAAGTATATGTTTAATAATTAACTTCTTTTTTAGCTTAGTAAGCTTTTTTAAGTTAAGCTAGTAATTGCGTTGTGTAGGTTAACTAGCGCATTAGTTATTTAGAGTTAATTAGAGCATGTTAAACGTAGCTGTAGCATAATTTACACTTTTAATTTGCGCGCAATTAAGGGCTTAGATAGTAAAAATAATACCTACTTTATTTAAACATAATTAAGAAGTAGTTAGTTAAGTAGTAGTAGTTAATAGTTAACGCGTTGCGCAAAGTTAGTAAGGCTACTAACTTGCTTATGTTACCGACTTGCTTGTGTTCCATGTTAAGCATTATATAACATAACTATGTAATCCTTTTTATGCACAATAACTAGTATCTAGACTATAACACTACTACTATGTATAGATACTAGCAACTTTTTATTTTTATCTAAAAGGTTGCCTTTTATACTAGTTACTTTTCTTCTGTCTATGTAAGTCTATCTAATTCTATTTTGCTTATACTTTACTTTATTTATTATAACTTGTCTTTGTAATGCTATATATTAAAATAAGCTAGTTATACTTTATAAATAGCTTTATAAATAATATAAAGTATTTAAGCTATTATTATTTAGCCTTATACCCTTATTTTATAAATGTTTAGTAGTGTATAGGCTGTTTTATGTAAGATTTTATAACAAAATAGTGTAAGATCTTTATGTAAAAAAGTGTATAAAAAAGTATATATAATAAAGTTTTCTTTTCTTCTTTTTACCTTCTCTTTTTTAGCTCTAACTTTATAAACTCTACTATATAATCCTCTAGCTTTTTTTTATATAGCGCTAATAGTAACAGGTTCTTCTACACCTACATATATACATATAATGTCTTCTTAGCCCTTCTCTTTTAATACTATTAGCGTGGGGGTCTTTAACATTCTTATGTAGCCTAATAGCCTAGGGCGCATCTATGTTACTTTTCTAACTAGTTCTGCTACTAATTAGCAGTTTATATAGTATTTTTATATAAATATATAACTTTTTTTACTTTTATACTTTTTTTTATACTAAAAGCTAATATAAATAGGCTAAAAAGTAGCATGTAATAGCTTTACTACTATATAATATTAATATTATTCTGCCTACTAGCACTAACTTATAGCTATAGGCAGCTAAAGTTGTGTAGTATAAAAGGTACTTTTATATAGTTTTAGTCTAGAGTTATAGTTAAGTTTTAGTAACTTTATATTTTTATTAAGTGTTATATACTTTTTATTAAGTGTTATATACTAGCTAACTTCTAAGCTAATGCCTACACTTTATGCGTATAGTAGAGCTGTAGCCTACACTATAACTACTACACATAAGAAGTAGTGTGTTCTTAGAGAGGAGACTAGTAGTTAGTTTTTTTTTATATACTAGCTAAATAAAATTTTTTATATGTTCTTTTCTTTTAATCTTATACTAAAGTAAAGAAAATAAGTGCATATAATAAAAAAATAAAAAAATAAACTTTATATCAAAGTGTTATTAGTTTAGTTAGTCTAAAGTATCTTTACATATAAAATCTAGCTAGTCTATAAATGATTTTATTTAGACAAAGAAGTAGTTAGTTAAGACTAATAGTTAAAAGGCTTAATTTAGTGTTTTTTATACATATATTTATAAAGTTATTTTTTAAGATATTAAACACTTATTAAAAAGTGCATGTATATGTTTAACTTTTTTTACTACTTAATATGCTTTTATAAGTATTTACTTATAAGTAGCCTTAATAATCTTTATATAAGCTTAAAAATCCTTTAAGGTAAAGTTTATACTAAAGTTATACATAATATAGTCTAAGAGTCTCTAATAAGTATTAATCTAGCATTTACACAGTGCGTTCTAGGTATCTTGTGCAGACATAGATTTTAGGAATGTAGTAGCCTAAAATAATATATTTATGTTAATAATATATAAAACATCTTTATTAGTAATTTATATAATATTAATAATAACTTTATAGTTAAAGTAAGTGTTATTTTTAATTATAAACTTAAATTTTTATAGTGTCTAGTTATATAATTAATAAAAGTAGTAAAACTTTTTAATCTTTTCTAACACAGCAGCATTAATGTTATAGCTAGCGCTAGTTAGCATCTTCTAGAGTCTCTCTGTATAAGAGTGTCTAAACTAGTAGTAGAGGCAGTAGAGTTCTAATTTAGTAAAAAAGAACATAAATTTTTCTTTACTAATATTAAAAAATAATAGTTAATTTATTTTTATATAATAAAAATTGTAGTTTTGTTTTTATATATAATAACATTTAAAATATTATTAAAGTATGCTTTAAGTTAGTTAGCATTTACTAATAATAGTAAAAATAGTATTAAAGGTTTTAAAATATAGTATATAACTAGACTAATTAAGTTTTAGATTTATATAATACTAATTAATTTTTTTAAAGTCTAGCTTTTAAAGCTAATATCTATTTAGCTAAGTATTTAATTAATTTTTATACATAGGTTTTTTTATATATACACCTTAAGCTAGAACTTACTAATAGTAGAGATTTTTACTACGCCTATGTCTTCTAGTTTACCTTAGTATACTATATAGTATTAGTTATTAAAAATAAACTGCTTAGTATACTTTTTAAGTGTAATGCTATAAATGTCCTCTTCTATTACATAGTGTAAGTAAGTAGTAGCGTACTTCACAGGCGAGTTGCTTACACACCTAAGTCGCTTACTTTTGCTAAGACCACACACTAACAAACTCTATTATAGCCTATAACAACCTGCTCTAGCACTATATAGTATAGTACAGCCTAGAATATTATTTAGATACTACTTCTACTTCTTACTTACACACAGGGTTGCTACTTTTATAGTAATTACTATTTTTTAAAAAGTCTATAACAGCTTAATTACATTAGCTAATATTCTAAAAACCTAAACTTAGATACTAGGTATACTAAAGTATAGATCTATAAGGTTAGATTCTACTATATAAATTTGTATCCCTAGTAATAAAGAAAAAAGAAAAAAAAAGCAGATATAGTAATAGTAGTAGTAATTACTATTTTTCTCTCCTTTTTTTTCTCTCTTTTTTATTTATTATAAATGTATTAAATATAATTTTTAGAATTTAAATTTATAGATTTATAGACTAGTTTACTTAGCATCTATATATTAATTTTTAGAATTATAGCTTATGTAATTAAGTAATAATAACGTTTTTAAAAACATAGTAATTACTATTTTAAAAATAGTAATTACTATAAAGTAGCAACCCTGCTTACACATTTATGTGTTATGCCTAGTCTAATTGCACTATCTGCAGCGCCTTTAGAATAGCTTACATACTTTAGCTTACACCTGCCTCTTTGCCTTCTTTTTATTACTATGCGCTTTAAAGTCCTTTAAAGCTGTTAAGCGCAGGCCTTTTTAAATTATTAAAGTTTTTTTTACCTTAATCTACCTTTTTTTTATGTAATTTATATTATATAGTAGCTTTATTAGCTACTTAAAGCTTAGTAATTTTTTATTACACTAACACTAGCTTATTTATAATTATTACTACTTTTTTTAAAAACCTTTTTAAATACTTAAACTATAAAAGTTAGTAAACTATTTATATACTTTTAAAATTTTATTTTTATAAGTGTTAAATAGGCTCTGTTAGCTAGCTACTTATAGTATAAGCACTTAAGTAGCAAGAGTAAGAGTGGTGTACAGTGTGCACAGTGTATAGAGTAGGTAAGGTAAGGGCAACATGTTTCTAGTTCTATTACTCTTATCTTTTTCTTTATATAAAGAAAATTTTTTTTAGATGTTTACGCATAAAGGTTTACACATAAGCATTATGTAACATAAATACATAATTCTGCTTAAGCATAATTACTTATATCTAGGCTATAACACTACTACTATATATAGACACTAGCAACTTTTTATTTTTATCTAAAAAGTTACTTTTTATATAAGTTTTTTTTCTTTTATTTATGTAAGTCTATCTAGTTATATTTTACCTATACTTTACTTTATTTATTAAGACTTGCCTTAGTAATGCTATACATTAAAATAGGCTAGTTACACTATATAAATAGCTTTATAAATAGTGTAAAGTGTTTTAGGCTATTATTATCTAGCCTTTATATACTTACTTTATAAGTAATTTAGTAGTATATAAGCTATTTTATGTAGGGTTTTATAATAGAATAGTGTAAGATCTTTGCGTAGGTAAGTGTGTAAAAAGGTGTATATAATAAAGTTTTTTTTTTAAGTTTTTAAGCCTTACTATTTAATTCTTTAGCTTTTTTCTCTTTTTATATAGTACTATTAGTAACAGATCTACCTGCCTACACACACACACACACACACACACACACACACACACACACACACAGATGTCTCTCTAACCCTTCTTCTGTAACGATTCTACGAATCGTTCCATCTCGGGTCGCTCGGATCCTATCCGAAGGGTCCCTGTATCGGCCCCGACCATGACTCGACCTAGTCCCTTGCAGTTACCCCTATTCCTTTATGTATTTAGTCGCACCTTGCCTCTGTAGCTAGGTTAGTAGTTTTCTAATATCCTTTTGTACAAGGTCTATAGGTGTTAATGGCATTCCTAGGTTCAGAGTCCCCACGCACTCCTATATGCCTCTAAGTGGATTCCCTCTGCATTTAGACCTATTGTCTTGCCTGCGCTGTTACATTATATTAGAAAACTTACTTTTGCTAGTAACAGCCTTGTTATAATATTACACTAATTATTTATTTAACTATATCTAAGCTCTAAGACGCATCTAATTTAGTTTAAGTTGTAATACTTACACACTGTTATATTAAACTATTTAGTCTATAGACTAGATTCTATTAACCTCTAGTTAACTAAAGCCTTTAAGTTTAAAACTTCCTATCTCTATGTAATTAAGATTGCCTTTAGAAAAGTTATAAAGAATGCGCTAAGGTAAAGACTTAGAGACTACTAATAACTTATTAGAATTAGAGGCAACTGCTAATGTCTAACTAACCACCCTCTAACCCTAGAGTTAAACACGCTCTAGCTAAGCTATACCACCACCCTGTTAACAGCTGAACCTGCGTCCGCAGGACCTAAAGCTAGACCTACCTAATTTAGAGTTAACCTCTAGCAGTATATCTATGCTTAACTACAAGCACAGCTTAAGCAGCTAATCTACTAAAACACTGCTAGGCAACTACTAAATTACCCCTAATAATGCCTTAAATCACTACTGCTACTCTATAGTAAGAGACTTTTAAGGCACTCTTAACAACGCTTAAATATTACTACTCTAAACACACAACTAAGATTAATAACTGCATAGATAGCAAGAAATAAAAAGAAAGTTTTAATTATTAACAGGCTAGACATCTATACAGGTCACTATTAGAACAGGCGCGCATGGCGTTTGGTGTAGAGGACACTGCTAGCAGTGCGAAGGAATAATTTAAAGCAAGGACACCTAGCTAAATTAGACTAGTTTTAGTTCAAGGATGCAGAGGACATGACAGCGATACTTTGTACTATAACTACTACTGATAAGGACTATCAGTCTACAGAGGGGGGGGTAGTGTAACGATTCTACGAATCGTTCCATCTTGGGTCGCTCGGATCCTATCCAAAGGGTCCCTGTATCGGCCCCGACCATGACTCGACCCAGTCCCCCGCAGTTACCCCTATTTCTTCATGTATTTAGTCGCACCTCGCCCCTGTAGCTAGCTTAGTAGTTTTCTAATATCCTTTTGTACAAGGCCTATAGGTGTTAATAGCATTCCCAGGTTTAGAGTCCCCACGCACTCCCATATGCCTCTGAGTGGATTCCCTCCGCATTCGGACCCATTGTCTTGCCTGCGCCGTTACATCTTCTCTACCTCTAGCGCTGTTAGCGCGGGCGTCTTTAACGTCCTTATGCAGTCTAGCAGCCTAGAGCGCATTTATGTTACTTTTTTAACTAGTTTTACTACTAATTAGTAGTTTATATAGTATTTTAGCATAAATATATAGATCTTTTAGCTTTTTTAGCTTTTTTTTATATAAAATGTTAATTATAAATAGGCTAAAAAGTAGCATGTAGTAGCTTTACTATTTTATAATATTAATATTATCATACTTACTAGCACTAATCTGCAGCTATAGGTAGCAAAGGTTATATGTTATAAAAAGTACTGTTATATAGTTTTAGTCTAAAGTTATAGTTAAGTTTTAGTAACTTTATATATATATTATTATAGTAGCTGTCGCGTATACTGAGAGCCTTGGCTGGGGCTCAGAGCCTGGGACTGGGGGCTCAGAGCCTAGGACGCAGCTCGGGATCTGGAGATATTATGTTCCGAAGCTCGGTGTATATAAGGAGAGCCTTCAGCTCTCTTAGATAGCAGAGTCACTTCATCCGATCTTCTGAACAGCTACTGCCAGGCTATTTTATCCTCCACAGTAGCACTACTAGTGTCTTTTTTTTTATTAAGTGTTATATGCTAGCTAACTTCTAAGCTAATGCCTACACCTTATACATATAGTAGACCTGTAGTCTACATTGTAACTACTACACATAAGGGGTGGTGTGTTCTAGAGGGGCTAGTAGCTTTTTTTTTTATATACTAAATAAATAAACTATTTTTTTTTACATATTCTTCTTTTTTAATCTTATAATAAGAAAAATAAGTACCTATAATTAAAAAAATAAGCTTTATATAAAAGTGTTATTAGTCTAGTTAGTCTAAAGCATCTTTACGCATAGAATCTAGCTAGTCTACAGATGCTTCTATCTAAACAGAGAAGCAGTTAGTTAGAACTAATAATTAAAAAGCCTAATTTAGTGTTTTCTTTATATATACATTTACTAAGTTATTTTTACTATTAATTTACTTAATCTTAGTAATTTCTTTTTTTATATAATTTATAGAGTAATATAATGTTAATTATAAGTTACTTTTTACTAGTAGTGCCCAGCCTAATAAGGTAATTATATAAAAACTTTAAATCTATATAAATTACTACTAAAATTAGTAACGTACCTAACAGGTTAGCCGGCCACACGGGTTAGCCGGCCACTTTTGCCAAGCCTCCACTAAACTCTACCTATCTACATAATGCCTTAACAACAACACTAGATTAAATCTTCTAAAGAACGTTAGATATAGCTTGCTCTTTAGGCTCTTAAATAAGACTTAAAACTCTCCTTATAACGCGCTGCAGCTATCTATAATGTCTCTTACATAACACTAAGTAATTAACGCGCTAGACAGCCTTTACAAGCAGAATGCTAGCCTAAATTAAGGAATCTAACTAAGCTTAAAAAGAAGGTAGTTGTTAAGTATATACTTAAGCTTATTACACACAGATTTCCCTCTAGGCTTGCAGCTGTAGCTAATATAGCTAATTCCTTACCTGCAGAGCGCAATCTAGGCTAGGTTAGCTTAAACTAGCCTAGTATGTAGGTTAAGTACTGCTCTAAGTTTATAATAAAGTTTAATTATAAGTATAATTATAAAAGAGCGCTTTATAAGGATCTAGAGGTTATCTAAAGCTAGTTTTGCCTAGTAGCTAACATAAAAGCTAAGTATAGTATCTAGAATAAAGACAGGTATAACTTTAATAAGTTAGGCTTTATAATAGGCTAGATATTAACTAGAGCAGTTATTACAGCTTTAAAAAGATAAAAACAGCTAAAGGTAATATAGTAAGGTAATAGAAAGTAAACAACAGTTATCTAGAGCATTAATATAATAAAGTAGGCTATAAGATTATAAAGCTTTAAGCAGCAAATAAGGCTGCTATGTAATATAGATTACATAAAAGGAAGCAGATTTAGGCAAAAAAGACTTTAATAGTTAAGAATAGAGCTTGTCTAACTGCTCTAAAGGAGTTTAAAGCGCGTAGTAATAAGAAGAAGCTAAAGACGCAGGTGCGCGCTAAAGAAAGTAAGCTAAGTTAAAGGTAATGTAGGTAGTGTAATTAGACTAGGCATAACTTATATATGTGTAAGCAAGTAGCAGAAGTAGACTCTAAATAATATCTTATGTTGTATTACTTTATATAGAGCTAAAGTAGGCTGTTTTGCGAGAGAATAGGGTGGTTTTAGTAGGGGCTTAGCAAAAGTGGCCGGCCAACCTGTTAGGTACGTTAGTAGTTTAAATGTTTATATAATTTACTATAAAGTTATATTAAAAGTAATTATATTATTAAACTTTTTAACTATTTTATATAGTTTACTAGTAAGAACACTTCTAGTTACTCTTTTACACTTAGTAGAATTCTAGTGTATAATGTTGCTTAGTATTTTAAAGTAGTTACTTTACTTTATATAGTTTTTATTCCTTAGTATAATTAAATTTTTTAGCTATAAGCTAAAGTTTTTATTATTAGTAAATAATGTATTTATAAAGATAAATAGCTTTACACTATTAAGCTATAATAGCAGAAAGGTAAGACTACGCTTACTATTATCTATTTGCTATTAAGTTTATGTGTTAAGTGTGTTAATGTTATTATATAAAAGGTCTATAGTTTATGTAGTAATAAATAGATTAAATGCTGCCTCTAGTTAACATATAAATGTAATATATGCCTCTTTTACACACTACTTAACATATTATTATGCAGCATCTTTATTTTTTAGGTTAATTATATAAAAGTAGCTTACTTATCTTTTTTAAGTAAAAACTACTATATTATATGTAAGTTTAATTCTTTTACTATTAAACTTAATAGGCTACTTTTCTACTAAAATAGTTTTACTTTTTATATAAAACTTTACTTTTTATAGTTTTTTTTCTTTTTTTTATGTAAAGTTTTTTATTATAACGCTTAAAGTATTATTTATTTATAAGCTTATAATACTAAAAGTGTGCTCTTTTTTATTAGTAATTAAAAAGTAGAAGTTATATAAAATATATATATATACACTGTCTGTACGCAGCAGCAGCGTCACGGTCTGGATACGAGCGATCGCGCACGAGCAGGACCGCGTATCTATGTCACATAATGCTTGTGCGCGAACCTCTGTGCGCAAACATCTAGATATCCCCCTTTTTTTCTATACAGAGGAAAGACAAGAGTAATAGAACTAGAAACATGTTGCTCTTACCTTACCTACTTTATACACTATGCACACTGTACACCACTCTTACTCTTACTACTTAAGCGCTTATACTATAAGCAGCTAGCTGTTAGAGCCTATTTAACACTAATTAGTAGCTAATTTAATTAACTACAAATTAGTAAGAGTAACAATAAAGTACCTACACTCTGCAAGGTACTTTATTTTGTTACCTATTCTTAGGGATAGCAGATTAATCCTTTGCATTATACAGCAAGCTCTGCTACTGTATAAAGTAAGGAGGAGATAGTGTAAGACGCACACTAAAGCTATTAAAGCTGCACAACCTAGCAGCTAGACAACAGCAGTACCTGCGTAATCTACTAAAAAAGTAATTAACTATACTACTATAGTAGAATCTTACTAGCAACTAACAACTTTGTGTAATAACAAGAAGAATAAGGAATAATTTTTATTATATAAATAACTTATAAAGGACATAAGGATATTAGAGGCAACACTACAAAATAAGACTAGCTTAAAGTACTAGAATAATAAAATTAACATGTTAAAGGCTTTAATAAGCTTATAAACTTAATTATATATAAGTTATATAATTACTAATTTACACATAATAACTTAGAAAAGCGCTACTTTTTTAAGTTTATATATAAAGAATTTTAAAAAATAAATACTATAAGACTTTTTAATACTTAGCTGCGCGTTTAAAAAAGAGCTTATATAAGTGCTAAAGGATAAAGAAATTACACTATAGCTAGGCACTAAAGGTACCTAAGCCTAGAAGCTGTATAATATAGCATAAAAAAAAGTAATTACACTAAAAAGGCTTTATATGCAACTTCTATTACTATATAAAGCTCTACATAGAAGTAGACTAAACATAATGCTGCTAATAACACTAAATGTACTAGTATTACCTGCTTCTACACCTTAGCTAGCACTACACTAATTACTATACAAATAATACATGCTACTCTACCTAACGCCTACTCCACACTCTTAATTATACACACTACTGCCTGCAGTAGTGTATGCACTACTAATACTACCTGTACAATCTATACTACATTGCAACTTGTATAAACTTCTACCTTAAAAAAAAACTGCTAAAGAAAAACTCTTAGTAAATAAAATTATATAATTTTAAAAAGCATAAAAAAATAATAATAACTATATAAGTTAACTATATAACATTTTTATAAATAAAATAAGAATCTTTATTAATTTATGTTAATAGCTAAATATCTAGAAAACTTAGTACATAGACATCTTTCTAAATATCTTAAAAAGTTATGTAAATATATACTATATGCATAACATAGGCCCTAGACATAACTAGAAGCATTTGTATAACACCTTAAGTAGTTACTTTAACACTAATGTAAACTATAGCTAGTACTAAATAGACTAAATAATAATAACTTTTATATAATACTAATAAAAAACTTTAATAAAAGTTTATATAAAGTTTTTAAAATAATAATTAATAAACTTACACTTATATAAAAGGCACTAAAAATAAAATTTTAAGAGGATGTTTTACAGCACACTGCTATTATATAAGCTTGTTAAGGACAACTAAAACTAGAACATACTATATTTACTATTAAGCCTTTATATAAAGCTTTATTTAGTAACTTATAAGCATTACTTTAAGTTACTATAGACTAAAAAGTAAACTAATACCTCTAAAAACTGCCTAATGCATACTACATAGACTGCTAATATAAATCTGCATAATAAAAGTTTACATAATAAGAAGAAAGCTTCTTTTTGCATAGAAAAGAATAATGTAGAAGATTTTTATCTAAGTTTAAGCTATAATCTAAAGATAACTGCATGTAGACAAAAAAGTGCTTTATTTACTATAAAAAAAATGTTAGTTATTAAACTACTCTTATAATAACTATATATAAGTAAAGAACTAGTACATTACTTTATATAAAAATTTTTATAATACAACTTTATTATATAAAGCTATTACCTTATATATCTAAAACTTTAAAAGTTACTTTAAAGAAAAAAATAATTTGCATAATATAAAGAAAATATAAAAAAAAGTAAAGATGCTAAAAAAGCTATTAACTACTTTACCTCTACTACCTACTTATACTATGTAATAGAAGAGAACATCTACAGCATTAAACCTAAAAAGTATGCTAAGCAGTTTATCCTTAATAACTAATACTATATAGTATACTAAGGCAAACTATAAAACATAGACGTAGTAAAAATCTTTACTATTAGTAAGTCCTAACTTAAAGTGTACATATAAAAAACTTATGTATAAAAATTAATTAAATACTTAGCTAAATAAATATTAGCTTTAAAAGCTAGACACTAAAAGAATTAATTAGTACTATATAAATCTAGAACCTAATTAGTCTAGTTATATACTACATCTTAGAGACTTTAACACTATTTCTGCTATTACTAGTAAATGCTAACTAACTTAGGGCATACTTTAATAATATTTTAAATATTATTATATGTAAAAATAAAACTACTATACTTATTATATAAAAATAAAGATGTAACGGCGCAGGCAAGACAATGGGTCCGAATGCGGTATGAATCCACTCAGAGGCATATGGGAGTGCGTGGGGACTCAGAGACCTGGGAATACCAATGACACCTATAGGCCTTGTACGTAGGATATCAGAAAACTACTGAGCTAGCTACAGGGGCAAGGTGCAACTAAATACATAAGGGAATAGAGGTAACAGTAGGGGGCAAGGCAGAGTTAGGGCCAGGTCGAGTCAGGGTCGAGCCAGGGTCAGAGCCGATACGGGGACCCTTCGGATGGGTTCTGGGCGACCTAAGATGGAACAAGAATTGTTACACTACCCCCCCCTCTGTAGACTAATAGTCCCTATTAGTAGTTATAGTTTAAAGTATCGCTGTTATGTCCTCTGCCTCCTTAAACTAAAACTAGTCTGATTTAGCTAGGTGTCCTTGCCAAGTATTCCTTTGCACTGCCAGCAGTGTCCTCTAAACTAAACGCCACGCATGCAGTTATTAATTATTAGGGTAGCAGGTGTAGTTTGTTAATTAGAGCTGATTTAGATGGGATAATAAGGTCTTTCCTATAGGTCCTCCTTTCTAGATTGTACGCTGTGAGGTGGGCTACTATAGCTTTAAAGGAGTTTGCCTAGGTATGTTTAAAACTATAATTTAGTACCTGCAGGCTAGGAGGAAGCTTCTCCTATAGGTAGAAAGACTAATCTAACTAGGATACCCTTCCCTTAATAGCTGCACTAATAAAGCGCGCTTTAAATGTAGAAAAAGCCTCCTCTTTATCTATCCTAAAAGTTTAGAACGCTTGCTGTGCCTTAGTCTTCTTTTAACTAGTAATAAAATAAGCTTGTAAGAGCTTTATTATACCCTTTGCACTCTTAAACTAAAACTAGTCTAATTTAGCTAGGTATCCTAGCTCTAGATAATCCTTCGCGATACCAGCTGTGTGTCCCTATATTAATGCTATGCGTGCACGCTTGCTCTAATAGTGATCTAAATTAATGTTAAGTCTGTCTATAATAGAGGCTTGCTATTGTTTAAATGTAGGTTCTTTGCTGTCTATAAGGATCCTAATCTTAGGCGTGCGTTTAGTAAGGTAGATTTGCTAGGTCTAAGGGGTGCCTAAAAGGTCCCTTATACTTAGGGTAGTAAGAGTGGTACAGGGTGTTATTAGGGGTGATTTAGTAGTTAGCAGGGGTTAACTAGCAGTTCTTAGCTAGATTAGCTGCTTAAGCTGTGCTTGTAATTAAGCAATCTAATTATTAATAGATATACTGCTAGGGGTTAACTCTAAATTAGGTAGGAGTATAGCTTTAGGTGCCGCAGGAGCGGGTTTAGCTGTTAACATAGATTGTTAATTAACTCTAGGGGGCTTGCCTTAGCTAGAGCGTATTTTAATTCTAGAATTAGGGGGTAGTAGTTAGTTAGACATTAGCAGTTATCTCTAATTCTAATAAGTTATTAGTAGTCTCTAAGTTTTTACTTTAGCGCCTCTATGCAACTTTTCTAAAGGCAATCCTAATTATAGGGGATAGGAAGTTCTAAACCTAAAGGCTTTAGTTAACTAGAGGTTAATAAGATCTAGTCTATAAACTAAGTAATTTAATGTAATAGTGTAAAAAATTACAACCTAAACTAAATTAGACGCGTCTTAGGCTTAGACATAGTTAAACAGATAATTAATGCAATATTATAATAAGGCTGTTACTAGCAAAAGTAAGTTTTCTAATATAATGTAACAGCGCAGGCAAGACAATAGGTCTGAATGCGGTATAAATCCACTTAAAGGCATATGGGAGTGCGTGGGGACTTAGAGACCTGGGAATACTAATAACACCTATAGGCCTTGTACGTAGGATATTAGAAAACTACTAAGCTAGCTACAGGGGCAAGGTGCGACTAAATACATAAGGGAATAGGGGTAACAGCAGGGGGCAAGGCAGAGTCAGGGCCAGGTTGAGTCAGGGTTGAGCCAGGGTCGGAGCCGATACAGGGACCCTTCGGATGGGTTCCGGGCGACCCGAGATGGAACGAGAATCGTTACAAAAGACACTTTTTTTTAATATTAGTAAAAAAGAATTTATGTTCTTTTTTACTAAATTAAAACTTTACTACTTTTACTACTAATTTAGACACCTCTGCATAAAAAAACTTTAGAAAATGCTAACTAGCGCTAGCTACAACATTAATGCTGTAGTGTTAGAAGAGATTAAGAAGTTCTGCTACCTCTACTAATTATATAACTAGGCTTTATAAAAATTTAAGTTTATAATTAAAAATAATACTTACTTTAACTATAAAGTTGTTATTAATGTTATATAAATTAATAATAAAAATGTTTTACCTGTTATTAATATAAACATATTATTTTAAGCTGCTACATTTCTAAAATTTATATCTACATAAGATACCTAAGATGCACTATGTAAATACTAGATTAACACTTATAAAAAAACCCTAGACTATATTATGCATAACCTTAGTATAAACTTTGCTTTTAAGAATTTTTAAGCTTATGTAAAGATTATAAGAGCTATATGTAGGCAGATGCCTATAAAAGCACACTAAGTAATTAGAAAGGTTAAGCGCGTATACATACCTTTTTAACAAGTGTTTAACATCCTAAAGACTAAGCTAGGTAACTATATAGATAATAAGGCTCTTCTATAAATAGTAGTTAAGGCTTTAAACAACACAGCTAGCCTGCACAGTCTAGTACCTACACTACTAGTTTTTAGAGTATACCTAAGAATTAACCTAGACTTTCTACTATTACTAGACATTATTGCATAAGTAAGCGCTGTATAAAAGGTAATAAAAATACTTTAAAAAAACTATATAAAAGTAAACATTAATTATATAATTAACACTTATAATAGCCTTATAACACATAAAGTTCTTAACTTCTCTCTTAGCTTAGAGATTATAGCATAAAGGGAGAAAAAAAGGCTAGACTAGCTTATATAAGATTAAAAGCATTAAAGAAAGAGACATTATTATTAAAAAAAATAGCCTACTAAAGCTCTAATGTACATAGGTTAAACTATACTATAAAGGAAAAAAAAGAACTTACTTATAATAAATAACTTAGATAAACTAATCTCTATATAAAGAGATCCTCTAAAGAAGAGGAAAAAAGAATAGCCTTATAAAAATGTTATAAAGGTAGAACTAAAGCCTACTATAAACTAAGCCCCTTAGGATAGCAATGCTGCACTAGTGCAAAAAGAAGATATAGATACTAGAAAAAGTAAAAGTTAAAGAAAACCTGCATAAAGTCTAGACTAGGTATTTATAACTTAAAAGAAAAAAAATAATTAAGCCTTATCTATTAAGCTTTATATAAATAGTGTAATTACTACACCTAAAAAACTATTTAAGAAATTAGACTATATAAAGATACACACTTTAATTACTAATAGCACTTTTAAAGTTATAGTGTATAACTTAATAAGGCATAAAGGTTAAATTTTTAACTTTTACTTTATATAAAAAGTAAAAGGTAAAATAACTTAACTATATAAGAAATTCTACCTAGTATTTACTAGCTACTTAGATAAAAAAAAAAAAATCTTACTTAATTACTAACTATTTAAAGGATAAGCTAGAGACTACTTCTAGCTATAAAAGTAAGCTTAAGAGCTATATATAAAATGCATTTTAAACTATGTAATATTATATAAGCATATATTTAATTAATAAATAAGCTTATGTGCACACTATATGTAAAGCTACTAAAGAAAATGTGTTAGAGCTTTTTACTAAATATAATACTCTAGGTTGTACAACTCTTGTATAGAGCTACTAAATTAGGACTGTATTAGTTTAAAACATACTATAACTACTATAAAGAAAAGCTGTGCATGCACATCTTTTTATATAACTTTTACTTTTTAATTACTAATAAAGAAAAGCATACTTTTAGTATTACTAGCTTATAAATAGACAATACTTTAAGTATTATAATAAAAAATTTTACATAAAAAGAAAAAAAAACTATAAAAAGCAAAGTTTTATATAAAAAGTAAGACTATTCTAGTAAAAAAGCAGCCTATTAAGTTTAATAGTAAAAAGATTAAACTTACACATAACATAGTAGTTCTTACTTAAAAAAAATAAGTAAGCTACCTTTATATAATTAACCTAAAGAATAAAGATGCTATATAATAATATATTAAGTAATATATAAAAAAGTATATATTATATCTATATGTTAACTAGAGGCAGCATTTAACCTATTTATTACTGCATAAACTATAGACTTTTTATATAATAACATTAACACACTTAACACATAAATTTAATAGTAGTGTTACAATCCTTACTCCAGCGAAATGGTATTTTCGGGAGTACGACGGCCTATGGTGATATTAGCAGTGAGGGGAATAAAACTTAGCTAGATTAGGTGTACAGTCTGTTAAGCAGAGTGTAGGGTTAACAGAATAGAGAAGGCAGATTATAGTTTAACCTAGTAGCTGTATAGGAAGCTAGCAAACCTAATCTGTAAGGATAGGAATAGAGGTATATATAGTGCAAGATATACAAGGCAGCAATGTCCTCTTTGTAAAGGTTTTAGTGCCTCTTAGTCTATTAGGTAGGTAAAGACTAAATAGTAATTATAACCTTCTAACTATAGTTGTGATTAAGACTATATACATAGGGTTTATATACTCTGCATGTTTGCATGCTTGCATGCTTGTGTAGCCTGCATAGCCTATAAGCCTATAAGCCTGCAGTTTCTATTAGATAATGCATTCTGCTAGGCTTTTATCTAAAAGCTAGAGCTATTTCTTATCTGTCCTATTACATAATTTATTTAGCGCAGGGTTAAGCGTCTTCTATCTAACGTTGTTTAGGCTGTGTAGGACAGCTAATTAGGTTATTACAGTTAATCTGTTAGCTGTAACACACAGGCTTCTCTTCTAGTTAGTGTTCTTACTATTATGTTCTTTTTGTTACAAGTGTTAGATTTTTTTTTTAAGTAGTGCGTTCTTTTTCTTAAAGGCTAGCTTAATATTCAACTTTTTTAATTATGCCTTATTAGGTTTCTTGTTCTTCTGCTGTTGCCTATTATCTTTACACTATTACTTGCCTTAATCCTTTTTGTTACATAAAGATGCGTCTCTATAGTGCTTGCTGTTTAAGTAAGTCCTTTTATGTAATGTCCTTATTATTAGACAAGTGTGTAGAGTGTGTATAAAAGGGTAGTTCTTACAATGCTTTTATGTCTAACACAGCCTAGAATTATTTAGAACAGGAGCGCAAAAAGCTGTTAGCAGAGTTAGAGGCAATTTAGAAAAATAAGATGCGCAAATAGAAAAAGAAGGTAAAAATAAAATAAAAGTTTTTAAGAAAGCAAAGAGATTCTCTTACACGCCTTTAGTTCTTTATTACTTATTAGAAAAGAGCGCAGCAATAATTAGATCTTTTAGTAGATTAAAGAGTAAAGTATCTAGAAAAAGACTTTTTATTACTAGATAAGCTTAAAGCGCTTAAGGCAAAAGTAGCTAGTCTTCCTTCTTCTTAACCTATGTTAAAGGGTTGTAGACTTCTTACATTATAGCTAGTTAATGCTGCTGCAGTTTTAACTAATAATAGTGTTTTCTAGTCTAGGGAGCTTTCTCTTAGGTAGTTTTGTTTAGACAGGACTCTAAGTATTTATAAAGAGCCTAAGGAGTGTTTAATAGGCTCTTAATAAGTTCCTAAGTGTTTTTACTAGTAGGCTATCTTTTTTATTTTACTAGGTACTTGTTTCCTTTATAGTCTAAGATCCTTTTTACTTTATATTTCTTTTCTTCTTCCTTCTATCTAGTAGTTGTAAGTAGAATAGTCTTAGGCATAAGTTTAAGCTTAAAGACATAGAACTAAGGATGTATTTACATTTTTTTTAGTAGTTTAAGTTTGCAGATGCTAGGGCGTGTTTATATAACTTTATATAGTTTTATATGTTTCTTAGCTAACTTTCTAGAGGGTATTAGTGTTTTAAGATTTTTATGTCTAAATATACATAATTATTAGGGTGTATTTTTAGTGCTAGTTTTTTTTTTTTAGTTTACTGCCTTTTTTATAGCTTTTTAAGCTTACTGCGCTTTTTTAGTAAGTTTTTAATGCAATTCTAAAAGTCTAGTTGCGCAGTTTATAGCTTCTAGAGGGTCTATTAGTTGTAAGCTATAAAGCTTATATTAAGGGGCATATCTAAAATTAGCTTTATACAGGGTTTCTTTAGTTATAGCTAATTCTGTAGTGTTAATAGCATATTATGCTATTAGTAGCTATTCTGCCTAATCTGTTTGTTTATATAATATATACTTATGTAGCTACTTTTCTACTTCTACGTTTACTCTTTCTGTTTGTCTATCTATTTATAGGTAGTAAGTAGTAGAAAGCTTATAGTTAATTCTAAAATGCTTAACTGCAGCTGCCTAGAACTTGCTAGTAAATAGTTTATTATAATTAAAGATAATAATCTTTAGGTAACTATAAGTAGCTAAAACATTCTTTTTTAGTTTAAACATAAACTTTTTAGCTATAATGCTTTTTTTTAATAGCTATAGGTAAATAAATTTAGTAGTTTTATTAATAACCTATGTAATTATATTGTATAGTCTTTCTGTGCTAGGTTCTTATAATAGTAGTAGCCTAGTAATAAAATCTATAGTTATTATAGTCTATAGTTAACCTAGTGCTGTAATTAGTTAAAGTAGTCTATAAAGTTTATAGCGTTAAGAATTGTTCTTATTACAGATGTTACATTTCTATAAGACTTTAGTACATAAGTGTTTTAGTTAGAGTACCTTTTAAAGTATAGCATTTTTAATTTTCTTTTGTAGTAATCTAATTCCTAAATGTCTAAACATAAGGGCTTTATAATATTTTTTATTAGGTTTTTTTATTCTTATTTAACTATTATAAGAGAACATAGTAGTTTTTTTTAGTTTAGTCCTTTATAGACTAGGCCTTTAAGAGTTTTCTTAAAAATTATAAACTTTTTAAAGTTTTTTTTATTCTTTTTAAAGTAATTAGCGTGTTAGCTTAGTGTGTCTACTTATTAGTTGCTACTTCCTGCTACATGTTTAATAATAAAGTTAAATTAGGCAAGTTCTATTACTTATTATACATGCATTAGTAAAAGTTTTTTAGTAGTAAAAAAGGTAATAAAGTTTATGTAGTTAGTGTAAATTATAACTAACGTACTTTATAGGCGAGTTGCTTACACACCTAAGTTGCTTACTTTTACTAAGACCCTACTACACTACTTTTCCTACACTAATGCATTCCTAACAACACTACTTAAACATGTTAAAGAAACATTAGATGCAGCTTACACTTTAGGCTTTTAAATAAAACACAACACTTTTTAACTAACACGCTGCAGCTATCTATAAAGTCTTTTAAAAGATAATAAGTAACTAACGCGCTAGACAACCTTTCTAAGCTAATTATACAGCTAACTTATAAAAGCTAAATAATAATAAGAAGCAGGTAATTATTTAGCATATACTTAAGCTAAATACGTAAGGATTTCCCCTCTAGCTAGTAGCTATAGCTAATATAGCTAATTTTTTACACGCTAAGCATAATATAGGCTATATTAGCATAAACTAGCTTAATATGTTTGTTAAGTGTTACCTAGAGCTTAAAGTAAAGTTTAAGTGTAAGTATAACTATAAAAAAGCTTTTTATAAAAATTCTATAGTAATTTAAGGCTAGTTTAACCTTATAGAGAATATTAAAGCTAAGTATAGTATCTAAGATAATAACATGTATAACTTTAATAAGATAAAGTTTATAATAAGCTAAATATCTACTAGAGCAGTTGTTACAGGTTTAGAGAGATAAGGACAGCTAAAAGTAGTCTAGCTAGGTAACTAGAAGTAGATAATAGCTATCTAGGGCATTAATGCTAAAAGGTAGGCTATTCTGCCTTTTATTATTTTTTAGGGTAGTAACTACCTTTTAAACTAGTATAAGAAGAAAAATCTACTTTAGAATTAAGTTATTATAATCTCTAAGCACAGCTAGACTACTAATTAGCTTAGTCTAGACTAGTTAAAGCACTTTAATGTGTATATAAAGAAGTGTACTGTTAGTAGCTACTATCTGCTAGTTATTAACAGCTATAAAAGCTATAACTTACTTTATTTTTAGTAATACTATAAGGATAATAAGATTATTACTATTTATATGCCTTTTTACTTATTACACTTTTTATAGCTACTTAATGTAGGTTGTTTTACTTCTTTAAAGAAAGTGTATAAGCGCTAAGCTAAAAACCTTATGTGTAACTAGATTACTTATATTATAAAAATAAAGTTTCTACTATGCTTTAAAGTAGCCTATAATGCTATAATTACTTTTAGTAATATCTAAGAAGGGTTTTAAAGCGCTAGATTAGTTCCTTTAACCTATAATAAGTTATAATAGGCCTTAATGTAAAGTTGCGCACTCTATTACTACTAC
Source organism: Lindgomyces ingoldianus (assembly GCF_010093535.1). Taxonomy (NCBI): domain Eukaryota; kingdom Fungi; phylum Ascomycota; class Dothideomycetes; order Pleosporales; family Lindgomycetaceae; genus Lindgomyces; species Lindgomyces ingoldianus. The sequence goes on along the minus strand of NW_022985167.1, from coordinate 697,316 downwards.
TACCTATATATAACAAGCCCTAGCAGTTATAAACTCTAAGCAATACTCTAAAACTTAAGTTATAATTAATGCTTATAAAGATAAAAATTTAAAAGCATATAAATAGTTTACTAACTTTTATAGTTAAGGTGTTTAAAAAAGTCTTAAAAGGGGCAGCAATAATTGCGCATAAGCTAGTGTTAGTGTAATAAGAAATTACTAAGCTTTAAGCAGCTAATAAGGCTGCTATGTAACATAAATTACATAAAAGAAAGCAGATTAAGGCAGAAAAGACCTTAATAATTTAAAAAGGCCTACGCTTAATAGCTCTAAAGGAGTTTAGAGCGCGCAGTAACAGGAAGAAGGCAAAAAAGTAGGTGTAAGCTAAAGTAGGTAAGCTATTCTAAAGGCGCTGCAGACAGTGCAATTAGACTAGGCATAACGCGCAAACGTGTAAGCAAGAAGCAGAAGTAGTATCTAAATAATATTCTAGGCTGTACTGTACTATATAGTGCCAGAGCGGGTTGTTATGGGCCATAATAGAGTTTATTAGGGTGGGGTCTTAGCAAAAGTAAGCGACTCGGGTGTGTGAGCGACTCGCCCATGAAGTACGTTACTAGCTAAAACTTTAAAGCTTAACTTTCTAATTCCTGCATACATTAACTATAGCTTTTAGTTCTTTATTAGGGATAGTATACTTTTGTTCTAATAGTGCAAACTTTGCTAAATAGTAGGCTACTAGATGCTATTAGCTGTTTTCTTGTTTTTAAAAGAGTGCTGCTTCTTTAGCTTTTAAAAAAGCGTTAGTGTGCACTTTTATTTCTAGCGTAAAGTTGTACATTTTAAGGACAGGGTAGCTTATTATTATTTACTTTAGCTTTTAAAAGGCTTTTTCTATTTCTATTATTTATTAGAATTTTTAAGTTGCTCTTTCTTTTAAAGTAGCGTCTATAAGGGGAAGCGCAATTTTTAAGTAGTTTTTAATTATTCTCTGTACATAGCTAGTAAGACCTAGAAATTCTTTAATTTCTATTACTGTTATTAGTGTTAGCTATTTAGGCACTTTATTTACCTTAGTAGAGTTTATTTTTATTTCTTCTTTATTAATAATAAATCTAAGGTAATTTATTTTTTATACATTAAATTTGCATTTTTCTAGCTGTAGGTAAAGTCTATACTTTTAGAGTTTATCTAGCACTAGTTATACCTTATAACAATAGTCTAGTTTGTCTTCTTTTATGTATATTAGAATGTTGTCTAAGTATACTAGAACAAAGATGTCTAGGTATAGGTTAAGTGCAGTGTTAATTACTCTTTAAAAGGTAGTAAAAGTGTTAGTAAGTTTAAATAGTATAATAAAGAGCTTATAAAGGGCCTATAAGGTTTTAAAAGCTATTATCTATTTATGTTCTTTTTTTATCCTTATCTTATTAAATATATTCTAGACATTAAACTTAGCAAAGTGCTTAGTTCCTTTTAGCTAGTTTATAATGTCCTAGATAATAGAGAGAGGAAACTAGTCTTTTATAGTGTTCTTATTAAAGGTTCTGTAGTCTTAATAGACTTTAACCTTTCTATTTTTCTTCTTTACAAAGACTACTGCTAATGCTATAGAGCTTTTACTTTCTTAGATATAGCCTCTTGCTAGCATACAGTCTATGTACTCCTGTAGTGCTTCTTTTTAAGCTGCTGTAAGAGGGCGTAGTTTATGTGTTTTTAGTTAAAAGTCTAGTTTAAAGTTAATTGTGTAGTCCTAGGGTTAATATAGAGGTAGTTTTTCTAGATCTTTAGAAGTTATAAACATGTTCTTATATCCTTAGTATTCTTTTAGAAGTTTCTTTTTAGGTTCTTCTGCAATTTAGTAGATTCTAACCTAGTCTAGATCTTTTTCTTTCTTAAATTCTTTAAAAAAGATTTCTTTAAGTTCTTCTTTTATTATGTAGATAGCGCGTGCTTTTTGTTCTTAGTAAGGAAATTTTTAAGGTTTAGTTAGTTGCATTGCTTGCGTGTGTTTAACTTTAATGTTTATTATTATAGTTTTCTAGTTTATCTTAGAGTTGTGTTAATAAAGCTAGTTATATCCTAGTATAATTTAGTATTTTCTTTTAAGTAGTAGTATGCTTAAGGACATATAGTTAGTTATTATTTCTGTAGTTAAAGTTACTTCCTTAGTTTCTAGGCAAATCTGTCCTCTATTATATTTAATTAAAGATGCGTTAGCTAGGGACACTTTAAAAAGTTATTTTTTTATTTTATAAGGTATCTTATAATTCTTAACTTATTAAGAGTTAATTACTAAGAATGTACATTTACTATTAATTAGTGTAAGGCCTTTGCATACTATTTCTTTAGAAAATTTAAGTGTGCAGTTAGCTGTTAGGCTTCTACCTAACCCTTGTCCTACTGCTACTAGGACTTTTATGTTGTAGTAGATTTTGTTATAATTTATGCTAAAGTTGTCTTCTTTAATGCTTAAAAGGCTATGTATTTGTTTATCTGCCCTATTAGCTATAATTTTAAATTGTTAGTAATCTTTTACTATATAGTTGTCTACTAAGCAATTAATGCTTTCTACTCTATAGTAGTGTAGGAGCTAATTATTCTGCTAATAAGCTTTCTACTAAAAGTAGTAGAAGGCGTAGTTAGGGGCCTTCTTGCATTTAGTCTATAGTTTCTTTTTATGCAGTAGTCTAGTGCTGCAGTGCTAGCAGTTTAGCATTTTACATGTTGTTGCTAATTCTATTAGGGTGTTAGTAAATCTTTTACTCTCTTATACACCTATTAGCTACTAGCTAGCTTAGTGCTTAGTTAGCTAGTATTAGAAGTAGTATTTGTTTGTATAGAGGTACTATGTGTATAGGCATTGCTTAAGATTAGTGCAAATAGGAATAGGTTGTACTTAGGCCTATCTAGAGTATTCCTTTGTTTAGATTATCTATAGGGGGTGATCTTTATATTTACAATAGTAGGCGTTGTGTCTCTTACTTCTACAGGGAATATAGTATCTGTAAATTTGTTATAGCTCTAGCTCTTTTCTTATTACTGCTAATGCTAGGGGTGGTGTGTCTAGTTGTTCTTATAATAAAGCTAGAGTTTATAAAGGTGTTAAGTGCTAATTAGGGCCTTCTTCTTTTACTAAAATTTCTTTAAAGAATTTTTATCTTTCTGCTTTATTTAAGATGTTATAATAGACTATAGCAATCCTTCTTATAACTTTATAAGTGTTATAGTTATTATTAAGGGTTGCTTTATAAAGTCTTATTTTATAAAGGTTATAGTTATAGAATTTTCTACACTTCTAGCAGTTTCTTTGCTTAAATTATTACTTAAGTTTCTTAGGTAGAATGCCTAGTCTGCTTTGTTTAAGAGAGTATTTTTTTCTCTTTTTTTTATGTTTTTAATGTAGTTAGCTACTTATGTTAGGTGTTGCTATCCTTCTAGAACTACAGCTTGTTTAATAGCCTTAGAGATACTGTCTCTGTTCTAGACCTTAACCTTCTAATAGTCTATTAGATAATTAGAGGATTTGTAGTTATCTCTACATCTTTAGTAAAGTTGTTTGTTAAGCCTGTTGTGTATTTTTTTATGTGTTAAGCCTCTATTAATGTACATAGCTTTTATAGTTAACTTACTATTTTTATTCTCTAGTTGCTTAGAGTCTAGACATTTTTAATAAAAGTAGCCTACTTTTTTATAGTTAAGACATGCTTTCTTTTTAAGCTATTTCTTTTATTTTTTGTTTAAAGGTGGCTTTACACTTTTAGAGGTACTGCTTTTTTTTTTAAGAAGCTACACATATGCTTAGTGTAACTAAGGTCTATAAGTTTACTATTAAACTATAAAGTTTCCTTCTTCTTTTAAAACTAGTTAGGTTTTAAAGTTGTCTAGCCTTTCTTTTTCTTACTACATTATTTAGCGTGTCTTTTATTATAGGTAAGTGCTTTTTTAATATAATTCTTAAAGCTTTTAGGCTTTTTTATGTAAGTAAATTTGTTTTTAATTATGTCTAAAAGCCCTTTATAGAATATTTATTTTACAGCTTTTTTATTAGTCTATCTGCAGATAGCTAGCAGTTCTCTAAAGCAGGCTGTGTATTATTAGACAAAGCTGTTTTTTTATTAGAGAGCGTCTATTCTGTTAACTACTTATTTTTCTTTATTAACTAGCCTATAGATTATAGTAAGAGCTGTTTTAAATAAGTTAAGGTTTTTAAAGACTTTCTATGTTTCTAGCAGTAGAGGTTTACTATTTGCCTTATAGTTTATCTAGTTATTAGTGTAAGGCTAGAACTAAATAGCAGGTAATTCTTCTAAGTGTAGGCTTATCTATAAAATTATTTTTTTATTTATTTTAAAGGCACCTTTATTATATTATATGTAGAGGTAGCATTTAGTAAAGAAAGGTTTTAGGTCTTTAGCAGAGCTATTAAATGCCTTAGAGGGGGCTAGGTGTAGGGTCTTCTTAGACTTAATACTAGTTTTTTTTTAAGTAATGTTTCTAAGGTTAGCCACTTCTAGCTAAAGGGCTTGTAGCTAATAGATGTTTAAGGGTCCTTATTATGCCTATAGCTAGAGGTGTTATTTAAGCTGTTTAAGCTTATTTTAGAGATAAAGTATCTACTAATTCTGTGCTTTTTTAGTTGCTATAGGGGTCTAGCTAGTGCTAGCAGCTAAAGCACCTGTTATGCTAATGTCTAAGGTGGTAGTAGCTATACTTTGCAGGTAGTAGTAATTACTGTTATAATCTTTACTCTAGCAAAATAGTATTTTTAGGAGTACAACAGCCTATAGTAATATTAGTAGTAAGGGGAATAGAACTTAGCTAGATTAGGTGTATAGTCTGTTAAGCAGAGTGTAAGGTTAACAGAATAGAGAAGGCAGATTGTAGTTTAACCTAGCAGCTGTATAGGGAGCTAGCAAACCTAATCTGTAAGGATAGGAATAGAGGTATATATAGTGCAAGATATACAAGGCAGCAATATCCTCTTTATAAAAGTTTTAGTGCCTTTTAGTCTATTAGGTAGGTAAAGACTAAATAGTAATTATAACCTTCTAACTATAGTTGTGATTAAGACTATATACATAGGGTTTACATGCTCTGCATGTTTGCATGCTTGCATGCTTGTGTAGCCTGCATGGCCTGCAAGCCTACAAGCCTGCAGTTTCTATTAGATGATGCATTCCGCTAGGCTTTTATCTAAAAGCCAGAGCTATTCCTTATCTGTCCTGTCACGTGATTCATTTAGCGCGGGGTTAAGCGTCTTCCATCCGACGTCGTTCGGGCTGTGTGGGACAGCTAATTAGGTCATTACAGTCAATCTGTTGGCCGTAACAAGTAGATAGATAATAGTAAGTGTAGTCTTACTTTCCTACTATTATAGCTTAATTATGTAAAGCTATTTATCTTTATAAATAAATTATTTACTAATAATAAAAACTTTAGCTTATAGCTAGAATTTTTAATCATATTAAGTAATAAGGACTATATAAAGTAAAGTAACTACTTTAAGATACTAGGCAACATTATACACTAGAATTTTACTAAGTGTAAAAGAGTAACTAAGAGTGTTCTTACTAGTAAACTATATAAAATAGTTAGAGAGTTTAATAATATAATTACTTTTAGTATAACTTTATAGTAAATTATATAAATACTTAAACTACTACTATTTTTAGTAGTAATTTATATAGATTTAAGGTTTTTATATAATTACCTTATTAAGCTAAGCACTACTAGTAAAAAGTAACTTATAATTAACATTATATTACTTTATAAATTATATAAAAAAAGAAAAATTACTAAAATTAAGTAAATTAATAGTAAAGATAACTTAGTAAATGCATGTATAAAGAAAACACTAAATTAAGCTTTTTAATTATTAGTTCTAACTAACTACCTCTCTGTCTAGATAGAAGCATCTGTAGACTAGCTAGATTTTATGTGTAAAGATGCCTTAGACTAACTAAACTAACAACACTTTTATATATATAAAGCTTATTTCTTTTTATTTTTTTTATATTATATGCACTTATTTTTCTTATTATAAGAATCTGTTACTGCTAGCACTGTATAAAAAGAGAAAAGAGCTAGAGAATTATACAGCAGAGCTTAAAAAGCAAAAGATAAAGAAAAAAAAAGCTATTTACATAGCATAACTAGCCTAACCTAACGCACAGCATTACTAGGGGCAAGTCCTAATAAATAGGGTAGAGTAAAGGTAGAACATAATTAGATAGACCTACATAGACAGAAGAGAGGTAACACGTATAGAAGGCAACTCTTTAGATAAAAAGAAAAGTTACTAGTGTTTATACACAGCAGTAGTGTTATAGTCTAGATATAAGTAATTGCGCATAAGTAGGACTATATATATATGTTACATAATGCTTGTGCGTAAACCTCTATACATAAACATTTAAATATCCCTCTTTTCCTCTATATAGAGGAAAAATAAGAGTAATAGAACTAGAAACATGTTGCTCTTACTTTACCTACCTTGTACGCTGTGCACACTGTACACCACTCTTACTCTTGCTACTTAAGCGCTTATACTATAAGCAGCTAGCTGTCAGAGCCTATTCAACACTTAAGCTTTTAAAAAGCTTATAAAAGCTTTTAGTACTATAAGATTAGCAAGTTACATAGTCTATATAGGGCTTATAAAAGCTTAACACACATGCTAGGCTTTATAAAGCCTTTTAAAAGCTTATATGTTACTTTTAGCTTACTTTTTTAGTACATGTTTAAGAACATGCTTATAATATTATATTACTTAATCTTTAGGTTAAATTAAGCTGCTATTACTATTACTATTTAAAAGAATCTAGCTGTAAAAGTAGCAGCATAGGTTAACTAGAGTAAGTCCTTACTCTAGAAATTACTATGTACACATATGTAAGCTTTACATTTAGTAAAATACTTATTTTAGTTAAATTTATACATAAATACTTACTTTAGTAAAAGTAGCTTAGACATTACTTTAGTTTATATAATTCTTTTAAGTGCTTTTTTTAAGCAGAGTAGCTATTTCTTTCTATACTGTAATTTTAAAAAGATCTTTATATAAGTATTTATATAGATCTTTTTATTTTAAAGGTTCTTTTAAGAGCTTATAAGCTTTTAGTTAAAGCTGCCTAAAAAAAGTAGCTATAAAAAACACTATATAAAGCATTTTAAGCGCTTTATTATTATAAGTAATAAATGCTTTAAAGAAGTTTATTTAAAAGTGCTCTAGATTAACTAGAGTAATATGTATACTACTTCTCTTTAAAAGTGTTATATATATACCTCTACTTCTTACACCCCTAGGCTTACCTAAGTTATTAGAATCTTACCTTTATATTTTTTAGCTTATGTGTGTAGCTAGTCCCTAGCTTTTTTTATTATACACATGTTTAAAAGGTGCCTTACTTACTTTAACTAAAGCTATAAAAGATAATATCTTAGTATAAAAAGTAAAAGTTAATTTTTTAACTAGTAAGTTAGCTATTTAACTTAATAAGCTTAGTAAATCTACTTTTTTAGTTAAGTGCACTTTCTAGAGATTACTAGTATGCTTATGCCTACTCTATATAGAGCGTGTTGTAGAGCTATTTATAAGCTCTAGCTTAGAAGTTAGCTCTAGAGTAATAAGTGCTATATGTTTATTAAAAACTATATAAATTCTTAGTAACTTACTTATTATACTTATTACTTATATAGTTACTTTTACTTTTAAGTGCTAATTCTCTAGCTAGCTAACTTAAGTTTTAATAAGCTTTTTAGTTTTTATACTTTTAAGCTCACACTTTTAAGGCTTTTAAATTAGTATATTACTTTACTACTTATTTAACTTTTAAAGTAAAAGCTTTTTTTATATTATAAATCTTACTTTACTTATTAAAAATTTTAAAAATTTTAAAAGCTTTTTTTTAAAAAATTAGCTTATTACTGTTATTTTTATAAAAGTGTTGTTGCGTTTGCTAAAAGGTTAACCTCCTAGCTAGCACAGCAGAAGGATATATGTAGACGGATAGCTGTACGCAACAAGTGTGTCTTATTAAAAGCTATGTTTTTTATAGTAATTACTTAGTTAAGTAATAAAACTTATATTTTATAAATATTTAAAGCTTTATAGCCTATAAAATATCTTATATAGCTTTATAAAGTTACTTTAAAGCTTTACTTCTAACGTCTAGCTACTTACTCCTAATAAGTAAGTAAGCGTAATAGCTATATGCGTAAGTCCTGCTCTACTTAGGCTTTAAATTAGCTATAACACTTTTTACTTACTTTAGCTTATAGTATTTAAAGTAGTTAGTAAACTATGTGTTTAAGACTTTATTTAGTAAGCATAAGTTATATATGTGTAAGAGGCTTATATTTTACAGCTATGTTGCTGCGTCTACTAATTCTAGCTAAAGCTTCTTAGAAAGTCCTGCGCTACTTTTTATTTTAATAGACTTTATAATTATTTTTTATTTAGCTTTTTCTACAGTTTTATTTAGCTTATAAGTGTATAGTAAAAAGCTTTTAATATTAATACTAATTTTTTTTACTTAAAGCTTATACTTTAACTTCTTATGCTAAGGAAGTGTAGTAGTGTTATTATTTTACTATATTTTACTAATCTAAAGCTTATCTTAATTAGACACTATACTTTTAAAGTTCTTTATTACTTTTTAAATTTCTAAGAGTGTTTTTACTTAAAAAAAAGTATAAAAAGATTTTACTACTATATTTATCTTTAATAATTATTATTTATAAAGCTTTACTGCGCTCTAATAGCATATTAAACATATCTTATATAATTCTTTAGAATAAGTAGAAAGCTTACTTTTTTAGTCTTTTTAATATAACCTGCTTAGCGTAGGTTATTGTGCAGTGCTTATAGTGTACTTACTTTATACTTATTATTTATATATTTCTTACACTTTTAACTAAAGCTTATAAAGCTTTAGAGCCTAAGTATTCTGTGTGCGCATACTAAAGCTTTTCTAAGTCTAAGCATAAAAATATAGTTTATAAGTGTTAGTAATTTAAAAGCACACTTTACACTAATATGTAAAAAAAACAGCTTTATATTTAACAAACATAAAGTTATGTTCTTAGTAAAGTATTATAAGTACTTTATTTTTTTCTAGTATACTTATACGCAGTGTATAGTTAAGTTTTAAATACTATAGTTTTTTTTCTTTTAAATAAGCTTTTAAAATAATATTAATGTAAAATCTTTTTACTATAACTACTTTTTATAGTATAAAATCTTCTATGCACTTTTTTTATACTTTATTTAACACTTTTTTAAGCTTTCTAGTTTCTATTCCCTAGATTAAGAATAACTAAGTGCTAGCTTTTACTATATATAAACTTTAAGCTTTTCTAAATAACTTAAGTATAAGTAGCTTTATACTATTTACTAAGTGCATAGCACTTTTATTATCTAAAATTATGCTTATAAAAAGTTAGTAAGTGTTAAAATTTATAGTTATATGTATTTTTAGTTTTACTAAAAGCGCTAAGTTAATAAGTGTAGTAATAATGCTTTCTAAAAAATGCTAGCTTATTTAATTTTTTAATAGCTTTTAAAGTAGAAAAAGCTCTATTTAAAATTACACAGCCTTTTTTAAGTAGTACAGCTTTTACTTTTTTTATACTGCACTTACTTAAGCTTTTTAAAGATCTTCTAGTGTGTAGTTTTACTAAGCTTCTTTAGCTTTCTAGTAACTACTAATATAAAGTCTTTATAGTCTGCTACTTTTTATAAATAAAAAGTCTACTCTAGAGCTTTATATAAGTATAAGTAGCTTAATTATACTAAAATAAATTAGGCTAAATTATTATCTAATTATCTACTAAGTGTTATAAATATACCTATACTTTAGTTACTTACACATAGGGAGTGCTTTTAAAGCATTATTAAAAAGATCTTACTAATTTCTTAAATTATTAAAAGTTTTTTACCAAGTGTGCTAGCCTTTATAACTTTTTAGTGCATAAAGCGCGCCTAGTCTAGTGCAAGCTTTAAAGCTAAAGTGTCTAGAAAGTCTTATATAGCTAGCTAGCCTTCTATATTAAGAATTTTATAGGTCTTTGCCTTAGTGTATAAAAAGTGCTACTGCTAGTCCTAAGCTTCTAAAGTTATAGTGCTATGCTTTACTTTAGTAAAGTAAGCTTTATACTTTACTTATATAAGATTTTTTATGCTTATGTTTATTAATGCTAGCTCTTATTTTAAAGCTTATATAAGTGCTTATAAAGTAGATTAGTTTTTTAATATAAGGTACATTATTATAAGTTTTAAAAGCTTTAGTGTAATAATTACATTAACCTAGTTCTAAATTATCTAAAGATATGTTATACAGAAAGCCTAGTTGCTTAATTAAGCTTAGTACTTAGTAAGATTAGTTTAGTACTATATGTTAGCCTTTTTTAAAGGGTTCTTAGTAGTAATTACTTTAAGTGTAGTTATTTTTAGAAAGCTATTTATAGAATTTAGAGCATCTAGTCTATCTAAATTAATTATATTTTATAGGTTTTTACTAAGAGCATAGAACTAGAGCTAAATAAACTAGAAAGGCTAGCTCACGTAGTCCTTAAGCTAGTATGCTCCTGTTAGAAGAGGAGCATCTTAATTAGCTATAACATAGGCTTTAAAGGTAATAAAAATAAGAGAGCTTCTAAACAGCTTTTACTAGCGCTATAGTTATGTAGAGAAAATTATTCTAGGTTCTTAAAGCGCTAGGCCTATAACTATAGAGGATAAAATAGCCTAGCAGTAGCTGTTTAGAAGATTAGATAAAGTAACTCTGCTATCTAAAAGAGCTAAAGGCTCTTCTTATATACACTAAGCTTTAGAACATAATATCTCTAGATCCCAAGCTGCGTCCCAGGCTCTGAGCCCCAGTCCTAGGCTCTAAGCCCCAGCCAAGGCTCTTAGTATACGCGACATAAGTTTATATTAGCTAAAGCTAAATAATTTTTTTTAAAAGAAACTATAGCTAAATTATAATAAAGTAGGCTATAAAAGTTTATTTTTAAGTTATTAAGTAAAGTTAAGTATAAAAGAAAAAGCTAAGAGTAGATTAAGTAACAGGCAAGCGCAAGTAAGACAGGATAGGACTATTAAAGCTTATTAGCACCCCTTTGCGCTAGATTACGCTAAAGTAGCTTAAAATATACTTACTTTAAAAAGTTTAAAATCTTTAAAATTCTAACCTATAGAGAGAGCAGAGGTGTAAAGAAGATAGACTTCTAGAATAGTTAGACCTTATATATACTGTTCTAACTGCTACTCTATTAGCGTAAGATATACTACTATTTTACTTTTACTTTTACTTTATACTTTTACTTTACCTTTACTTAATAACTTTAGGTTATTTTTAAATAAACTTATATAAAATTAACTAAAATAAGTAAAAGTAAGTTTTTAGAGCATTATGTAACACTTTCTTATGCTACTTAGGCCTATTGTTATCTATTCTATCCTCTAAGTTGTAGGACTACTATAAGGGGGGATAATGTAAGGCTAGATGTCCTAGAACAGGCTAGTATAGCCTCCCCTAACCTATTTAGAGGTTATATGACCTGTGCTTTGTATATAAGCATAAATCCTAACAAGTAAGGCTTAGCAGCAATTTGTCTCTCTTACAATACACTTCTATCTTTCTCTAAAAGCGTGCTCTTAGTGCTATCTGTGCTACTTACTATCCTATCTTTACATAGACTCTTTTTAAACTCTCTTTACTTTATCTTTAGCTACTTAAAAGTGCTGTAATATCTGCTTAAAAGTTAAATACTAAAGCCTCTAAGGCTAAAACCTAACAGAGCAGCTTAGTGTTTTAGTAGAATAAGGCTACTTAAACACTAGCTGCAGGAAGCCTAGCTTTCTAGCTCTTTATAACCTATACTACTTACACTAGGTTCTAAGTAAACTTTAAAATAGCCTTAAAAGCTCTCTTTTTATTCTTCTTACTCTCTATGTTTTAGGCTGCTGCCTATAGCTTAAGATAGCTTTAAAAGACTAAGAATTTCTTTTTATAATAAAAGAGAACTTATACATACATTAGTAAACTATACTCTAGCAGTATTAAACTATATTTATATAAAGTGTAATATTTATATTTCTTTAATTTAAAAAACTAATAAAAGAACTTAACTTAAAGGCTGTAGGTAAGAGCATAGGCAGCTTAAAAGCAGATAACTTAAAACACCTCTAAAGAGGCTCTAGAAGAGAGGCAAAGCAGCATAGTAATTTTCTTTAATGCTATAATTTATTAGCAGACTAAGCTATAAGATGTTAAGTGTATAATAATACCTATATAGTAAAGATTTAGAGAATAGCTAAAAAAAAAAACTAACAACATTAACTAGACTATTGTTACAGTCTATGGTTGGACCAACGTAACTCCACCCGTGGTGCTCCACAGCCTAGCTAGGTTGGAACAGGGCTCGCTTATGAACCAGTCGGAGGACACGGAGGATATGGGGGCGGCGCAACTACCTGCGATGATGGAAGAGTGCATTATCTAATAGGAAGGCAGGCCATAAATCTGTCAAGTCTAAGAGAGCTTGTGGAGCTGTGCTTAGCAGACTTGCATAAACTTGTCCTACTTGTTCTTAGCACCCTCTGTACATGTCCGAACGTTAATCACAGGTATATTGATCCAACTCTGTGTGGATATCACGTGAGCTTATCTCACGTGATATCTGTGCAGGCTTGGCAGGGGGCCAGTATAAAACCAGCCATCCCAACGTACTTAGGATGGCAGCTGTCACCAGAATTAATACATTGTGTTACCTGCTCACCTCTTAGTACGCCCCTTAGGCGTACGTTTGTTTAATTAAACCTAGGTTAACTAACACTAATTAGTCTGTTAACAGACTATTTACTGCGTGCGTAGCCACGCAGAGAATATTGTCCTTAACAGACAGATTTGCAAGGATTAATAAAACTGCCACTGTACAAGAAGCTCACACCTACTGCGTGCGTAGCCACACAGAGAAGGTACAAAGAAGCTTACATCTACTATGTGCGTAGCCACACAGAGAGGGGTAAGCAAGCCTTGTGCGCGCCTCTAGATTAACTAATTACACAAAGACAAGATTAGCAACCTGCCGCGTGCGTAGCCACGCAGAGAGGGCTCACTGCTGAGCCTTTGTGCGCCCTAGAGCCTCCTGTTGACACAGGCTGTGCAACCACTCGCCTACCGCGTGCGTAGCCACGCAGAGGAGACAATACAGGCCGCACAATTAGAAACCTACCGCGTGCGTAGCCACACAGAGGAGGCTCCTTATTAGCAGCCCGCCTTATTAACACCCCCTTAATTAATTGCCTGCACAAGAGGCGATTAATTAGTTAACATCTATCGCACGTACAAAAGCCCGTAATATACC